>NW_021703780.1:78644114-79161682 GCF_005190385.1 Monodon monoceros
CCTCCCTCCTTCCCTCCCTCCCTCCTTCCCTCCCTCCCTCCTTCCCTCCCTCCCTTCCAGCAAGCTTTGGAGCCCACAGGGTTCCTGGTGGGGTGGGATGGGGCAAAATCATGGTGACCGACTGTTCCTGATTTACTTCCATGTATACCTTCCTTTTCTCTGCTGACTCTTGGGCCATGAAATATGATACTCAAAATGGAAGACAGCAGCTTTTTTGTTAACCTCTACTCTGTCTTCTCACCACAAATGAAAATTGAAATTGTCTTCTCCATCAAGAAAACCCTATCCCTCTTTACATTGCTGTGGTAAGTGGCCAATGGTTCTTAGTGATCCTCACCTCCTCCTGGTGTTCAGGTCTTTGAATAATCTTCTCCCCATGAGTGCGGGATAGGCTTATTGACTTACTCCTACCTAAAAGAGCTGAGCAGAGGTAGTGAGATGTCATTTCTAAGATAACGTTATAAAAAGACTGTGACTTCTTAGATTCTCCCTCTCCCTCTCTCCTGGATCCTTCTCTCTGGGAGAAAAGCCAGGTGCCATATTATGTAGCCACTGGGTGGAGGTCATGTGGTGAGGGACCAATGCTTGCCAACCACAAGAGTGATCTTGCAGGGAGAGCCCCACCACCACGCCAGTCAAGCCTCGGGTGGGACTGCAGCCCCAGCTAACCATCTGCTTGCAACCTCATCAGAAACCTTGAGCCCAAGGTACCAAGTTAAGCCACGCTCAGATGACTGACCCACAAAAACTGGGAAATACAAAACGTTGACTATTGTAAGCTGATAAATTAGGGGGAATGTGTTATACAGCAATGGATAGTGAATACACCTTCCCAGCTAGAGCCCTCTCCAGCCAAGATAAGACTCTGACACCTAACACTAAACTCGCTCTTTACCAAAGAGCCTCTGATTTCAGAGGACCCTCTCCATATTAGGTTCCTGGTGTAGGGAAATACGTCACCATCCTTAACTTCAACTGTGTGGAATGTTTTTCATATAGAAGCAACCACAATACAAAGGAAATAAAAGACAGTCAGGTTCAAATTTGGCTCAGTTTTCAACACTAGTCTCAGAGGAGCTCTGAGAAAAGAGAATTTGGGGGTAAAAAAAATGTTTGGGGAACACAAGCTATGCCCTATTGGAGAACACTAAGGTTCCTTAGTATACTGAAAGCTCTGAGAAATCCTACAAAGGCACTCTGCTTAACTTCAATCTTTTATTAAGGTCCTACTTCAGTAACATTCTGAATGACGAACTTTGGAGAACAAGGATCCAATGCAGCAGTTCGCAAAGTGAAGTAAGTGAAAACCCAATTCACACAAGTCTTGGATCTTATTTTATAGTGTGTTTCCCAGTCCAGATGAGATCCTACTCTAAAAGCAGGAAAATAAATTTTGAATGAAATATACTGATTCTCATTTACCAATCTTCCTCCAAAGGACAGGCCAGAGGGCATGAGCCCAGTCTCACTCCAGATTTAAAGGTTAGGGAGACATCAGCATTCCGTGGGTCCATGCATAAATGTGCTCAACCCTTTCTTTCTTTGTTCTGCCAATTCCAATGCCTGGGAACATACAGTGTAGCAGTTAAGAAGCTGGGCCCTAGAGTAACTTTGAACTTGACTTCTGGCTCCATCACTTACTACACATACCAATTAACCTTGATGAGCTTCACCATTTTTATTTGTAAAATAAAGACAATAAAGAGTAGCTTGTTGGATTATATGGAATAATTTATGTTTAGTTTCGGCGCAATGCCTGGCACAGAGCAGGCACTTACTAAATGCCCCCTACTGATATGGTTATCATCATCCCATGCATCAAATCTGAAGTTATCCCACGTAAGTTTCTAACAGAGTCCCAACATCTCAAGCAGGTTCCACCACATCATTCACAACTGCACAGATTTCATGTCTTTGCTATGCTTTTGCATTGCCAGGCTGAAGAATGTGATGTTTTAACCTCATTCCCACAGGCAGCTCTTAGCTCTTCACCTCCGCATGTTGCGGCCACACCTGCCTCCACCTTCCCTAGTTCCAAGCTGCAGACAGTGCCAATAATCACCACCTCAATTTTAGAAGCTTCATCGTCTTTTAAAAAAGGTAAGCTGTGCTGTCTTACTTCCAATATCATTCATGCTGCCACCCAATATTTTATTGACCTTATGGTCTAGCAGACAGATTAACCTGCAAAACGTATTCAATCCTTTTGTCCTCCCTATCGAGTTCAAAAATGAAAAGTAAGTAGATGGTTGTGCTAAAAAAGCATAAATCCTCCGTTCATAAAATCTGGGCATCAGAGCTACAAATCAGTAGTAGCAACGCCCCCGTTAGCCCTTCATTTGGCCACTTCAGAACCCACGGAAGCTGACTTGGGGCGTCGGCACACACAGAGCAAGGGAACAGGGATTAGGCAGCTGTAAATGCAGCAAATGAGAGCCCCATCCTAACAGGAACAGAAGGCAGAGCTTATGTAAAGGTGTTATTTTCAAGATGCTCTCAGGGCTCTCTAAAGTCGAGTAGAGGCTAACTGAAAACTAATGGCGTTCTAGGATGCAAGCCCTGATGTAAGGTGGTCTCAAGTGAATAATAGCTGGAAAGGGAAATTTCACCCCAGACTCTACAACACTGTAAATCTATAGCAACACTGAGACACTGGATGCAGCCTGGCCTAATAAGTTACTTAACCACTCTAAGCAACATTTCCTCATTTGCAAAATGGGGGTCATGGCCTGGATGTTCTCAGTTGTTAAGAGTTAAATGACGCTCTGCCACCAATGGCACAGGAGGGCGGTGAATCTGGGACGGGGTCTCTGGCTCCATGAGGATCCTTGTAATCACCTAAGTAACAACATTCGTGGTCACCAATATGTTTTGATCACTTATTCTGTAAAAGAAGTATTTCGTATTTTTAGCTCGTAACAACCCCGAAGTAGGTTCTCTCATCCCCATGACAGATGGGATAAGTATGCGCCTAGAGGTTAAGGTATTTGATCCAAGGCAGCTAGGAAATGCTGCAGCTAGGACCCACACCCAAGAAGTCTGACTGCAGGGAGTGAAGTCCTAGCCATGGGACCACATTGCCTCCCAAAGGAAGAATTTAATTCATATTTGTGAAAGGATAAATGGGTTGATAAATATAATGATCTGATCTTTTCATCTTCTACGGCATGTTTTCCCTCCCAATCAAAAGGGGGAAACATTGATTTGTTCTCCCTGCAGATTACATTGTTTTTACTGATTTTAACACAATTATTTCCTGAACCAAATTTTTACTACTCTGAGGGTAGGTGCTTATACACTGCCACATAGTGAAATGACTGTGCAAAAAGCAACAGCTGATCACTACAGGCAAGTATTTTTCTTTGTAAAGACAAAAATCCGATCAGCCAGAAGAGTATAGCATGACAGATCACAAATCAGAGACAGAGTCTTCTACATGAGGATTTAAAGCTCAAGAATTTCAATGTACTTAATAACATGAAATCCGAGGCAGAGAGCTGAATGCCTTAAGAAATCCCAAACTGTTAACGGTATCCCGGATGGAAATTCCTTAGCTGGGTTTGTATTTCTTCTCTCTGGATCAGAAAATGGCTGGCACCATCTGGTGGCTCTTTTTTCCTCTAAAACCTAAGTCCCCTTGAACCGTAAAACTAAGACCTGGAATGTATTCTCGCTGTCAGGGTTACTCCATGTAAGAAAGGAGGCAATCTTTAATTTATATTTCATTCACATAATTCTAACTAAGGTGTTGAACAAATTTAGTTTTTATCCATGTGGAAATACTCCCATCTCTAGAGCATTCTCTTAAATATAGAACTTATATCAAAATACATTAGTTGAAAATCCCCAAGACTCAAGCCCAGATCAGTTGGAGCACTTCTGAACTTACACAGCCCTGGGGAACCACCCACATCATTCATTCATTCAGGCTGATGCAGAGATGATTTCCTGTAAGTCTAACGTGCTTTTGATGATACATCTCCACCGGGTACTGTCCTCGTTGTCATTTTACAGGTGAGAACAATGAGGCTCAGCCTGAATTAGAAACTTGTCCCAGAACTAGTAAGCAGCAGAGCTGGGATTTAAAATATTCCTCACTGCTATGCTATGATTTGCTTTGTCATGATGATCACGATGCTGATTAATCCAAATATATTTGCATGACAGTGGAAGAGTTCCACTTTTAAATCCTATTAACTAACTGCAGTTTAGCTGAAATTTTCCTTGGCTGCCAATCCTACCAAGTCAAGCTGCAGTTGTACTGAACACACAGGTGCTCAAACACTTGCTGAGTAGTTAAAAGTTCAGTTGACCTTGGGTAGCTCTGAAGTCCTAAATGGCTTTCCCCAATAAAAGCACAAAAGACATAACCAGAGGACAAGAATTACCCAAATGACAGGAAGGACGTTTGTCAAATTTATGCCAAGCATCAACAAGGAGAAACAAGTCAGAAGAAATCCACTTGTCTCTGGGTTATGGAAGTATGGTGGCCGTGAGAACTGTGTGTTATCCTGAATGAAGTTTCGAGCAGAAGAAAACCAAATGGGACAGTTAAAGAGGTGGGGGAAGCAAAGCCAAGTGACCTAGAGTGTTTCACGCCCCGTGCTGGGCTTGAACAATCTTAATAAGATGCTAAGATTCATGTCCTATGGACTGGGAATCCACTTCAGCACTTAAGTACATATATCCCTGGCCCCGCGGACCCATTATTGCTCAGCTTATAATAATACAACACTTACAAAGAGCTGACAGACAACTTTTAACTAAAATGGACTGAAAATAACTTGAGGCACAGTTTGCACAAAGAAAATGACTGGTTTTTTTGGTAGAGTTACCCAACTTATGTTGTATCTAATTGTGTGTGTGTTCCTTCTATGCTGAGAGTTTTCAATGAAGGGAAGAAAAGGATCTTATAATTTATAAAAAGACAAAAAGAAAAATCTGCAGCGGGGAAGGGCAGCTCAGTGTCGAAAAGCTTGGGTACTGGGACCCTGACAGTCCTGAGTTTCAGCACTGCCACCTGCAAGCGGGATGCTCTAGGTCAAGTTACTTAAACTCTCTTAGTCTGATATTCCTCATCTTCAAAAGGAGAAGACTTCCGGATGTGGTGGACATCAGAGCAGCTCGCCGACTATTTCTGGCCTTCTGCCATTGGAGTCATGGAAGGGTTAACTACCTGGCCTCCTCTTTTATGAGTGGGTGGGTAGCGGGGCATGTGTTTAGTTCTGGCCCATCAGTTGTGTGTAGAAACAAAGTGTATCAAGTCCAGTCCAAACACTCAACTGCAGATTCAAGACCATCCAGAGCCTTCTTTTCCCTTTTACACAGCAACCAGCAATGGTGGGAGGGTGTGCTCCCTGTCGACCTGAGTGACTATGGTGGACAGGCCCCCCTCTCCACCCACTGACCCATCTGATGCACAAGTATCCTGAGCTAAAAAAAAAAAAAAAAAACCTCTCTTCTTTGATGGGCCACACTGGTATTTGGAGATTGGCTGTGTCTGTTACTGCAGACAATACTGAGTGATAGACCACTTTATAAGCTGGTTATAAGGAGTAAATGTTAAGATGTCCGTAAGTATTCAATGAATGACTGGTGGTTGTTTTTTTTTTTTTTGGTAAGAAATAGCATTTCTACCAGACAGGTACAAATGATTAAATGGTATTCCCCGGGTACATTGGAGGTATATTTTTTCTTTACACCTAACAGAGAACTAATTTAACTGAACTAAAATATAAATCAAGAAACTTTTTTTTACTTCTTTCCAGGTTCCACTAAAGATTTGATGTTGGCATTTGGAAACCTACAGATATTCAATCCCAAAGCAACCAGCTCTTCTCTCCAGAGTCAGCTTCTAAGAGGGCTGAAGTAACTCGATCAAGAGCATCCCACTTGCAGGTGGCAGGGCTCAAACTCAGGACTGTCAGGGTCCAGCACCCAAGCTTTTCGACACTAAGCTACACTACTGGCAGTCCTCCCCTCCCTACTACAAATTGTATTTATCTCTTTATAAATTATAAGGTCATTTTCTTCCCTTCACTGAAAATTCTCAGTGTAGAAGCAAAACACACACACGCAAACACGGATACACACACACAGACACACACTGCAGAGACTTTCTCTGCAATGCAGATAAATAAGCTACTTGACTAATATAGTACAAAGCATGAACACATAACTAAAATCAATTTATCAGTCATGCACTATTATGTTTCAGGGCCATATCATATTTTTCTCCGAAATAATTGATATAGAAGTAAAATAAAATATCACTAGCCAAACTTATTGAGATACCCTGTTTCTTTATTGAAAAAAAAAAGAATAATAATAATGCTAATTTAAATATAACTATTTGGGGAATGTTCTAAGAGTTTGTACTGGTATGTTTGTGATGTGCACTAAATTGTGGTGAACACAGTCCCCTTCCACTTCCAGTATGCAATCTAGGACAACCAACTAGTCCCTTTTTGCCTGAGACTTACCCAGTTTTAGCACCAAAGTCCTGCAAACCCAGGAAACCACTCAGTCCCAGGCAAACCAGGAGGAAAGTCCAACACTGTCTCTATTTTAAGAAAATCCCACATCCCATCAGCCCCTCAATCCCGGAAAAACCAGCATGGCTAGTCACCCTAATAATGCAAAGATATCCTTGAAGCGTCAAATAAGCAAGAAACATCTTCCTGGAGTGTAAAGATAAAGGGAGGGACATTACATCACCGAAAAGAGTTTTATATTAAAACAAAGATATGTAATAGTATACTAGGTCAACTCTGGATGAACTTTTAGGAAGAAACTCAAGAAGTCAAAGTAATGTTGAGCTTTTCATGCTCTGTTTTTATAGAGATACACGGGTGGAAAGAATTGATAACCAAGACTGCAGAAAAAAAGCCACCGACATAGAAACACCTAGCATGCAATGTTCACTCCCTCCCTACCTTGCTGCAGGAACTCAGGCCAGGCACTGAACCCCTCAAAGGCACAATCACACATCCTTTCTTTTCAAGCACTCCCCACTAGAAGGCCGGGACTTTGCTTTCTTCACAATGCACTATGTGCCTGGTACCTAGAACTAGGCCTAGCATGTGGAGGGGCTCACTCTACAGTGTCTCCCTAAATGAGTGGCTAAGTCTCCAGCCAGGGATAAAACTACTACCCATGTTAGGACCTGTGAAACGATCAAAGATGATCCTGTTTATGGAAGTGATCTGCATATTAATGAAAGCTGTATGAAAGTGATTGTATTATTTTTACAAATCTCCTTGTCTTATTTTCTCCATTCAGTGACTTACGGATATTATATCATTGCCTGATTTGGATTTTGATGGGTAGTGCTAATGGTGCGTATATTTGTAAACTTAAGTCGGGGAAAGTCTGTTAGGCTAAGATACATACATACTGACATGGTCACAAATGTTTGGGAATATTTTCTAAAATATATTACGTTGGCAGAAATCAAGTGTTTATACTCACTAATATACAACAAAGTTTCATTGAAAAAGTTTGAACACATAAGCATCAAAAGGAAGAGGAGACTGCACAGTTTAGATCTACAAGAGAAAGAAGAAAAGGGGAAGAATTTGAGAACAATGTGGACGAAGGCCAAAAGTTGACATCATACAGAGAAAGTTTTTTAGGTTTTAAAAGAGAATAAATTGAGCTGGGGCTTGATGCTCAAGAGCACATGGGCCCAAAACAAGCAGTCAGTTCTTCCACCAGGTGGGGTTACGACTGGCCTAGATATCAAGTGTTCATAGATCAACACTGCCTACAACTGCCCTCCTTTTGGATGGACCCCAGCACAAGGAAGAGATCCTGGCCAAGGTTATTCTCCTGGTGGCTTCCATGAGGTGATACAGCACCTAGTACGGGAACAGCAGGCTGGCAGGGATGGGCTTCCCACCCCTGGTCAGCATCAGATTTGAGCCTGTCCAGAAAGAGGAGGGTAGTGATCAAACACATTTAGGATGGTGGATCAAAATGTGACACTCATACCTAACAGGTTAAAAACAAACACTAGACATGTGTGTATGTACACACGTCTATTACCAAAAAAAAATTAGAAGACATGCCTGATACCCATATGTTAAGTAACTGGCAAAGTATGAGAAAATATCTGTGGTCTCTACTCTGAGGCACACCACCAGATCGTTTGTTGATTCATGACCCAAGATTCAAAAAGAAGTGTCTTGAGATTGATGACAATCTCTAGCTAGCCCAACCCCACACGGATGTAGTGAACAGCTCAATGGAAGCTGTGAGCATTACCTTGCTTGTGTGATACGACTTGTCCTACAACTACATGTTTAAGAGACTGATAAATGAGTTCCTGGCAGGGTCAAGATCTGAGCTCATTCTTCTATGCATACCCTGTGCTGATAATATAGTTAACACACGTTCCATCCCTCAAATGCCTCAATATCAAAAGTCTAAAACACCACTTTTCTAAGCTGCTGGCAAGTTCTGATACATCTAACCCTTATTCATTTCTCTGCTCTATCCACACTATCCTCCCCAACAAATTAATATTAGAGAAATATACAATGAATTTCAGGATCAATAAATAAACCTTAACATGTGTCCAAAAAGGGCAACTGGATGACAAGAAAAGCAGTCTTTATCTACACAAGACCATTTTTTATTAAATTGCGATAAAATGCTTTGTCTGGCGTATTTTGTAGCTAATGCTAAAAGCAGAAACCTTTGTAGAAGAAAATGGTCTTCTGAACCAAGAACCCTCAGAAAGGGCCCTAACAAAAATAGATCGGTTGGATGAAAATTCTAACCTTTTATTTAAGAAAAAGAAAAAAAAAACAAAACATTTAAGCAGACAGAAACAAAGAAACATAAACAAATGCGATATACTCAAGGATTGTGCCAACCCAGTAATAACTTAGAGCATGCTTTGTACATACAAAATATCTGATCTTTGGATGGGTGGATGGATGAATTAATGAAGTGAAACATGTGAACCCATGTCTCCACTCTCTAAAAAGCTCAGGAATTCCTATACCAGCAGGAATCAGGAATCAACATTTCCATATGATTTATACAAAGAGCCCACCAGATAATAAAAGCCGTCTCAAAGGCCATACTTAAGAGAACCACCCTTTCTGCAACATGGGTAACTTTCAAACATACGCACGGAAAAGCTCAAAGCTAGTCTTATAAACAACACTCCAGGAAGTCCTGTTCGAGGGAATTTGCATACAACGTCCCACCAGAGGGTGCTCAGCCCCACAGATTTCACAAACGAAGCACAGACCTATAAATCAAGCTAGTCTCTGCCACTAAACAGGCTGCTATGTCCCCTGGCTCTTCTGGTCGCACTACGAACCGCAGTTCCCACACATCTCCCGAGTGACAAGCCGTGACAGATGGTCACACCCCTGAAGGGGGAAATACCTAGTAAAAGCCCACAACTGAGGGAGAGGTGTGACACCTAGAAGGTGGGAATAGCATCCTCCAATCAGGAGCTGAAGAAACAAAGGTCTGCAGGGACCAGAAAGGTGATATAAACTAGCACATGGGCTGGGCATTATACAAGAGGGAAGAGTGCTGACTGCAGCTGGAGAGGGTATGCCAGACCTCAAGAATAAAAAGTAATAAAGTCTGGGATGATAAAATAGAACCTGCCCACATCCATGGGGTGTGAGTTCACAACCTCTAAAATGGAAATAAAAACATGAGGTTGGGCCAGGCTGCAGGGTGCCTACCCAATACCCAGTCTTCCCTTAGCGCTTGTGGGTAAGAGGGCCATTGTCACTGAAGGCAGGGTGTCCAGATGAAAGACTATGTGTCCCTGCAGTGAGGGGAAACCAAGGAGGTATCAGCAGAGCCACTGGGTGGAACTTCAAGGAAACGTCCTTAAAAGAGGACAGACAGCTGTCATCTGTTCTTAGCCCCCTTCTCATCCTTCTCGCTTCTTCCTGCCTTGAACTTGATCCAGGAGGCTCATTCGAGGTGAGGATAAGAGCCTGACCCAGGGACAGCAGAATAGAGAACAAAAGTGGTGATATTACAATGGGCTCTAAACACCCTGGACCACCTTTGCCTGCACTTTTCATTTCCTGGGAAAACAGTCAATCTTGTATAGGTTACTATTTTAGGGTCTCTGAATTATCATCACAATACAATTATTCCTAAATGATACAGAGCCCGAGGTACTTCCAAGATCAATCAAAATACTGAAAGAAATTAAAGCAATGAGGGTACAGTGAAAGAGGGTCCAGCCTGGTAGCTTTGGATTCTTCAATATGGATGTGACCACTAGCTCTGCCATGTTCTAGGGAGCTGGCTCACCTTGGGCAAGCTTCTTATCCTGGCAGACCTCAGCTTTCCCATGGGGACCCCAGTAGAACCTACCTACCTCCCAGGAGGACTGCATTAAATTGTTTACCTGAAGCACTTAGCGCCCTAGCCAGCATACAGGATGTGCTCAATAAAATATGCCATTAGGAGTAGGACCCTGTATGAATCCAAAAGACAGAAAATGGCCTGTGAAATGTTTGCTTGGAGACCTGCAGGCAACAGATAAAACAGCACTAAAAAACTGGGAGGAAATGTAATTAAATAAATGAAGTCAGAAGGGGGCAGATGGCACATGTATACTTATAAGAACCATGCCTGGATAGCATTACCCGCACTGGGCACATCAGCTGGAGTGAGAAAAAGAAGGGCATTGTTAATCCAAGCTCATGGAGGACGAAACTCCTTCATTCATTCACTCATGTATAGCCTCTCACTCATTCTTTCACTCACTCATGCAGAAGATAATTCCTGGGAGCTTTTCATGGGTCAGGAAACCCTGGTTTAGCACTAAAGACTTGATGACAAGCATGTGCGCATACACACAAACACACACGCACGCACACGCACACACACACACACACGACCTCTGTTCTTCTAAAGTGTACTGTCTGTAGTGCTGTCCAACAGAATTTTCTGCCATGATGGAAATATTTGAGATCTGCACTGTCCTACATGGTAGCCACATGTGGTTACAGACTACTTGAAACATGGCTACTATGTTAGAGGGATTGAGGGGTTTTTTTATTGCATTAATTTATATTTCAATTTAAATACCCCACGTGGCTAATGGCCACCACTGGAAAGCACAGGTGTAGGGAGACCATCTGGACAAGCAGTCCTCAGGTTGGGGAGAAGAAAAGCAAAAGCAAGGTGAATTGAAGACCCCAGAAGAATGGAATGCAGGACTTACCCCAACGCCCCTTTATATACTCAGCTTTCTGTACCAATTAAATAGCTCATATGTTCAGCTTTTTCATGCCTACCTCCTCCATCCAACTCTGTAACAAGCCCTCCCAGGTGACAGAAGTTAAAAACGAATGGCAGATGGTGGCAAACACTCAAAGTCCAATCAGATAAAGTCTCTACCAGAGCACTGAGTCAATGAACTCAGGTACCCAATCCAATTTAGTCTAAACGGCATGCTGCCTGATGCTGTTTCCTTCCCACACATGCCTGCATGCAGAATGACAAGGTCACCTTCACATCGACAGAAATGTTGCAGTGCTACAGGAAACAGGGAGTCTAAGAGAACACACCAAGCTTTGCTCCTCTCCACTCTGACATATTTCAGACGAATAAGGGAGAATATCATGCATTAAACCTTCGTGTCAACAGTAGTTTTGCAAGAGGTCAGCTTGCCTCCACTATACGATGCCTGGGGCACATTAGTGAGGGGCTGAGAGTCTCAAGTTGCTCTGCAAGCTGGAAAGTTCTCCCCACTGTGTTAGGGGACCAAACTTGGGTCCCCTCTCCCAAGACTGGCTTTGCTGTGCCAAAGCCAATCTACTGACACTGTGTTGTGGTGAAGGTAAGTATAGCATTTACTGCAGGGCGCCAAACAAGGAGAACTGCTCATGCTCAAAAGAACTGAACTCTCCAGGGAAGGGTTTCTAAAGGCAACATTTGGGGTGAGGGTTGCAGCTCGTGGGCTTTCTTCTGATTGGTTCATGGTGAGGTAAAAAGGTGATGTTTCAGGAATCTTAATCATCAACGTTCTGGTTCCAACCAGTCTGGGTTCTGTGTGCTGTGGTCAGCACATAGTCACCATCCTCCACCTGGATGGAGTCTTAGTTTCTGCAGAACAACTCAAAGATAGGCAACAGTGGAGCGGCTGGGCCCATGAGCCATGGCCGCTGAGCCTGCGCATCCGGAGCCTGTGCTCCGCAACCAGAGAGGCCACAACAGTGAGAGGCCCGCGTACTGCCAAAAAACAAAAAAAAAGATAGGCAACAGATTATGTATATCCATCCGTTAAGGAGTAACTAGGACTCTGTTTTACTGCTGAACTATTGATTAAGCTATCGGTACTTTTCTTGCTTCACTGTTTTTCCTTGGTTTCTACCTTACTTCCCTAATTAGTAACTGCTTCAGTCTGCTCTTTGCAACTCGGGGAAGGCCTAGGAGAAATGGTGGACACAGGAGGGCCCCATGGGGTCCTGCTGGGTTCAATCCCCCTTTTCTTTGATACTCTTCAATCCCGAGGGAAACAGGGCCAGGACAAGAAGGGGACTAGTTTTGGATGGAGAGGTTAATCATAAACTTGGCAGGGGAACTTGCTTTCGACTGCAGCCAACAGCATGGAGGAACAGGACCTTCTCTTCTCTGGGAGGCTTCATACGTGCTCAAGTTTACAGGACGCCTAATGGAAGGGGACCTCAAATTGCCCCTGGAGCCAGACTTCCTTTCCTCTTAATTGACATATGAAAAATTGTCAACCAGTCTCCCCAAAATGCAGGAACCGCATGAAAACCAATACAACCTGACTGCCCTGTTCACTCGACAGGAATCAGCCAGCCCAAACAGAGGTAATGGGGCTTAGCAGGGTTCACGGCCACTGCACACATACAAGCACACCTGGCAGAAAGGCAGCCTTTATTTCTCCATGGGAGCTGGCCTTTGTTCCTAGGGTCAGTTGCTAGAGTCATGGTCAACGGTATTCAGAACAGGAAATACAGCTGGTCTTTATGAGGACTGGCAAGCGGTTTCCTGCAGGGAGGAAACATGAGAGGACTGCCCAAAATCTGAGGCTGTTTTAGATTTTATGAACCATCAAAACACAAAAATGAAGCCAAGTCATCTATGATTTCAGCTATGTCCTATTTTTCACATTTTAACAACTTTAAAAATTGATGAAATTGTGTCATTATCACCCAAGGATCGTTTGCAAAGCAGAATGCTTTCATGGCTATTTTCTAATTTACACCGGTTAAGCCTCACATTACTCCAGCCAGAGCAGAGATCTTGGAACCCAATTCATGGAGGACAAAGCAAGAGTCAAGGGTCCTGCCAGATCACACAGTTCAGAGCCCAGGGTCTCTGAGTTCCTCACAGGGATGTGCTGCAGGGAGTTGATCTGCAAGGCTGTGATTTTGGGCTCTTTTTTCTAGTACTTTCCTGAAAGAAGAACCTGAAGGGGAGCAGAATTTACCACCCCAAAATATGTCCCTGAGGCAAAAATATTATTTTATGCTGATCATTTTTAAGAAACGGCAGACAAAGGTGAAACTCTGAAAACTGAGTGGGAGTTACAAGACATTTACATTGATAAGGGAAATCTCCATTTGTAAGGGTATCTTCCCATCTGTACCAGGAAGAGGAGGATGAATAAACTCAAGAAATTCTTATCAACAGAGAATCAGGGACTTAAATCTACATAACAAGCATACCCTTGTTTACTGTGGTTTTCTGATAATCTCCCATTACTAACTTCCTTCCATCCCAAACATCTTCTTTTGTCTTTAGCTGGAGATGGTATTTAAGGGATGGTTTGGGTCATTTCAGGGAAATTTTATTCAGTTTTCCTGGGTATCTCCCATGTATACAGGAGGTATAGATGTTATTAAACTTTTGTTTGTTTTCCTCCTGTTAATCTGTCACTTGTTACTGGGGGTTGGGGGGAGTGCCTCAGCTAAAACCTACAAGGGTAGAGGTAACATTATTTTCCCTTCCCTAAAAAGCTAAAAAGGTACCCACCTGAGATGCCTGCCTTTCTTGAAATTCTAAAAAGTGCTATGCCCTAGGAAACAGGTTAGGTGGTGCTATAGTCTGCCAGACTATAAATGGCACAGACACAGATGGGTCCTGCTTTACCTGCATTCCATTCTTTTATGGAGGGACACACTGAAAACATCCCTTAGGCATTTAAAACGAAATAGGATGGCAAGGAGGAAGGGAACAAATTGACCAAGTTATACAACATTTCCACGGTTAAGTAAAGATTCATAAAAACCTAGTATTTTCCACTGTATTAACTCTACAATGGTGATAACAAGTATAATATTTTCATAATGGCCTAAGCTTCGATGTAACCATTACCACAGAACAAAAATTCATGACAAACTGAAGCTTCCTGATGACTTCAGAAAGAACTCACTGTTCCATGTTGACAACATAAAGGGATGTTTATAAAACTGTGTGATTAGCAAAAAGAAAGTGCCATGCCTCACATCAATGACACAAGCCAGTTGTTATGGAGACAATACATCGGCGGGTCCCTGAAATTCGCCACAGTCAGCGAGTTTTTAATCTTGTGGATTTGTAACTCTGCTTGGCTGGGTAATGCTATTAATAAATTTGAAAAGACGAGAAAACAGGATTTTCAAAATTCTAATAAGATATCACTAAATCACTGCTTCTTCAGAGCAGGAACTGAAAATTCCTTTACCTTTAACTCTGCTCTACTCTTTACATCTCTTCATGGGATGTAATTGTGACTATCTCTGTTTTGGGGAAGAAGAAAGGGAAAGTGGGTAGCATTTTGACCATAAAACTTGGCTTTTTAAAAACACCGAAGGTCTGCTTTTCTTATCTCTGCAAGAAACTCCTCCTGTGGGATAACATGAAAAAACAACACGGCAATTTTCATGGATTATTTCGTGCAAATATATAATCTCCAACTATGTGTAAATAGCAATAGTAATAAATCAAATCCTATTTTCTCACTGACTTTATTACTAATTCAAAGTTAACTCATCTTCACTTCCGAATGAGCTAACACCAGGTTTCTCTGCATCTACTACAAATACAAGTAGAATCTTCGAGCTTAAAGAGCAAGGAATTCTTACCTTGGGCAAGAAAGGGGGAGAAGGGATATGTGGAATGGTATGTGCTTTAAATATGTGATTTTATTTAGTCCTTATAACCAGAACTGTAAACAAGCATACTGACAGAGCCATCTTTAAAGATGCACACAAACACTGGATTGGGGATGAGCCAGAAACCACACAGCTCGGCAGTGAGAGAGCCGGTCTCTGCAGCCCGAATGCTTCCCCACCCTCCCCCAACACTAACTCAAAAGAGGGAGGAGTCCTCGCCAGAGGCCACAGGGATCTCTGGGTACATTTCTAACAGGAGCTGTGGGGATGTGCCATGCTGATGGCATCCTCAGCCAGGTGCCACAGGGAATGCCCCTCTGGGACTGTGTTTCGAGCTGCCCTCCAGTAAGGCAGCTGGTGCCACTGAAGGGCATCCTCGGGGGAGAAAAGCAGGATGTGCGTACGGTAGACTCACAGTGAGTAATTTTCCCTCTTCTTCCATTTCCGTCAGCTCCTTTGAAAAGGGAAACCGTCCTTCACAGATTTCAACTGCAATTTTCAAGGATTATTTTTCACAAATATATAATCTCCAACTATGTGTAAACTGTAATAGTAATAAATCAAATCCTATTTTCTCATTGACTTTATTACTAATTCAGAGTTAACTCATCTTCACTTCCAAATGAGCTAGCACCAAGTTTCTATGCATACAAGTGGAATCTTCGAACTTAAAGAGCAAGAAATTCTTACCTTGGGCAGGAAAGGGGGAGAAATGACAAATTACGTCTTTGAGCCGTTTCAAAGTAACAAACAATACTCATTACTTCTCTCTCGTTTCCTCATTACTTCCGAAGTAACATACAGAATTCAAATAAGAGGGGCACAACCTGTGCCTTAATAAAGATCCTGATTTCAGCAGCATTTCAGAGGATGTGAAAGGGTCAGCCAACAGCACATCTATGACCAGGGGGGCCAGGGTCACCCCCAAATTTAAAAGTGACGGAAGGGCTTCCCTGGTGGCGCAGTGGTTGAGAGTCCGCCTGCCAATGCAGGAGACACGGGTTCGTGTCCCGGTCCGGGAAGATCCCACGTGCTACGGAGCAACTGGGCCCGTGAGCCATGGCTGCTGAGCCTGTGCATCTGGAGCCTGTGCTCAGCAACAGGAGAGGCCACAACAGTGAGAGGCCCGCGTACCGCCCAAAAAAAAAAAAAGTGACGGAAAACAAGCTCTCCTCACTCCAGTTTTCAGTTGTGGGGGAGACAGGGGACTGGACTATATCCTCTTGATGTTAATCCTTGTTTTCTAAGATTTCTCCAAAGAGCTATATTCCTGATCAGAGATCACAAACAAGAAACCAAAGGGCTGAACATAACCCTTGTAAGTAAATATTCTGTCTGCCAAAACAATTTTTGTGTTTTTTGTTTTGTTTGTTTGTTTTTGTATTTTTAAGCTCAGTTACCAGTTTTATAGACCAGGTGTGCACTCTCTTATCTGGCTACCACCTCACCAATTCTGACTGTCCCAGACAGGCCAGGGTCACTTATGTCACCTCCCTGGCCCCTAAACACTTTGTGTTGCAACCCCCATTTTATATATTCAGAGGGGAAAAAGAACAAAATAAATCTCCACAAAAATTATGCGCCCTTAATCCCTCTTGTACATAAACCCCAGGAACTAGGGATGTTGATATCCTCATAGAGGAAACAGAGTCCAGAATAGATTATTATACAAATAAATAGAGTTAACAGCACAGGGTTGAACAGAGAAGACAGAAAACAACCGACTTCTGCCCATGGAAGTTGGAGAAAGCTTCCCAGGGAGGGGCCATTTGACATTGGTCTTCAAGGTGAGTGGAAGCTTGCAGAGGGGTGGGGCAACCTGAGACAAAGACATTCACACAATGAAGAGCAAAATGACTCAATGGCTGAGTCACAGGGACTGTGCCTCCATTGTCCCATCTAAAAAGTGCAAGGCAGTGAACTTTCCTTTAATACAGAGCAACCAATAAAAATGCTTATAAAGCAACTTGTCAAGATGTTAACAGGCGTGTGCAGTCCATGTGCTAAATCAGGGCCAGGCGCTGTGAGATGGCAGATCTGGAACAACTGGTGAGGCCTCTTGCACAAACAGTCACACAGAGCACACCCTGTCTCTCTAATTGGCACCCCCGGGCTCCCAAGCTTGCCATCTTGTTCAGCTTGGATTCCTTTATTTTCTGCACATCTCATGAGGCACTGGCCAACTCACTGCAAACTCGGACCTCTTGCCCACCTTCCCCTCCCTTCTGCACTCCCGGAAGACAGCACTGCCCAGCAAGAGACAGTTGTGGTTAAAAGCTCAGGCGCTAGACTAAGATCTGCCTGGGTCTGAACCCTGGTTCTCCTGGTTCTCAACAAGTCACCCCCAGGCTCAGATTTTTATTCTGTAAAATGGGGAAAACAACAGTACCTATCTCATAGAGTTGATGCTTCTGAAATAACTTAGCTCCTGTCACAGAGTTGAGTACCAAATAAATGTTAACCTTAATTATTCATGCCTTCATGCTGAGCCCTTTTCCCTCCCTGTCTCTGGGCTTTCTCTCCTCTAGATCACCCTCAATCCTACCACAACTAAAACAGCAATGCAGCAGGGTCTGCTATTCTATTCCTCTTCATCCCATGCAGGACACCTAGACTCCATTCCCCAGCCCCGATGCAGCTTGGGGGACCCTAGAACTGAGTTGAAAACGTGCACAGAAGTAACGTGAGACCATTTCAAACTTGGCCTATAAAAACTTCATGCTACTCTGCTTTTTCTTCTTCCACCAGCTTGTTGCAGATATGCACAGTGACATGGAAGCCACAGGCTGAAGATGGCAGAAGCAGAACCTCCAAAATGGGAAAGGCTGGGACCCTGAATCCCACTTGGAAGAGAGCAGCCTGTTAATTACAAACACCTGTTTTGGACATTATGTGAAGGAGAAATTAATTTCTATGATATGAAGTCACAGAGGCTCTGGGGTTAATCTGTTATATCAGCTAACATTCCCCTAACATAATCAACCTGATGAAATGACTCTCTCCTCACTACCTACAGAATGAGACCTAACCTTGCAAGGACGGCAATCGAGGTTTCTCCCCATCCAGCCCCAACTATCCTCCCTCCAAACCCATTTCCCACAAAGAAGCTAGTAATGTACCAGATATCGCCAGGCCTCTGTAATCCTTGAAATCTTTGCACTTAGAGTTCCTTCTATCAGAAGGCCCCAAATCCCTTAATATTTGACAAAATTCTGATCAGCCTTCAAGGATCAGTTCATTCACTAACTCCTCTGAGAAGCTCATGCAGAGCTGGTCACCATGTCCTCAGGCTTTCAGAATAGATGGAACAGACTAAGTTCACTCCTTTACTACAGGAGGATGGCTTATGATACTATAGAGTGAATTGCCTCTGTATCTTCATATATTCCAGCCACCATGAGATTACAGTATGTCCAGGTGTGGCTATTTGGCCTCAACATCCCCGAAATGAGGCCACTTCCTTCAAGCAATTCCTTGGCAGGTCTATTACCTTTGTCTACTGCCCAGGATGAGGTTTGAAAACTTGGATCATTAAATACCAGGAGCCAGATGAGGATGTTGGTAAATACAGGCAAATCCACCCCACTGCTAGATCAAGAGCTCAAAGCTCGAATCCATCCATAAAAATGAACAAAATGGATGGAAAATCAACAATAATCTAAATGCCCCCATATACCTCAGTAAAGCTGAAAAAAGTCTAACAATTTGTTATGTAATTTATGACATATCCATAAATGGAGTTTTTACACAGCTATAAAAATGGATACAGACCCATCTTTTCTCATTCTAAGTTCATATTTCAGTCCTCAGATGGCAACTGTAGTGACAGTTCCTCAGGGATCGAGTCCCCTCTGCAGTACGCCTACCACTTAACTTTCCTTCAAAGTTCCCTCACATTCACTGCTACAATTATTTGACTGTTATCTGTCACTCCCACTAATATTAAATGAATGACGGTGGAAAGAATGTTCTTCTGTTTAGTTTTTAAATGTTAGATTTTAAATGAATGAATGAATAAATGAATGAATATTCAACAGAATACTGACATGAAAAAATATATATTTGTAAATTTTAAAAATTAGGTCACGTAAGCGCATATTCAACATAATCCTATTTTGCAGGGGAAAAAATGTTACACCTGCCTGCCAACACACACACACACACACACACACACACACACACACACACACACACACACACACACACTGAGGAAACTCTGGAAGATTCTTCACCAAAATATCAACAATGGGTTTTTCTAGCCAAGATGAAAAGATCTGTATAGGGTGATTGTGACCCCATTCAGAAGATTCCAGGCTCTTCTTCTTCCCTGGTCCAGTCCAGGGGAGTTTTCCCCTGAGTGATGAATGGAATGGACAACTTTCATGAGCAGGTGGAGGACGTGGCCTGCTTCCCTGTTTTGCTCGCCAACTGAGCAAACAGCAGCTGTGATGGGAAAGTGTGGACAGTCCAGGTTGTCCATCAACAGCGGGAACCATGGCATGTGACGAGTGGCTAGACCGCTGTGTCCGGCACTGCGTAGCCAGTTGCACATCCAACTGGAAAAAAGAGCACCTTTCACTCCAGTTACCCAGCTTAGTCCAGCTCACTATGGACAAGACATGAGCAATGGAAGGGGCAAAAGTACCGTGTGCCCTTTCCCTGCCACTTGCCTCCAGGCTGTAGGGGAGAACCAGGTGGCTTTTCGAGGAGATTCACTGGAAATACTGAGCCAATGGGAAAGTCCTGCCTAGTCACCCTGCGGCTGTTTAAACTCAAACCTCAGTCACAAAATGGAGATTTCACTGAGGCTGCAGAGAAAGCGAGATGAAGATTTTTATAGGGAAGGCTGGCAGGGATAAAGGAATATATGTAAATGTCCACCATTATCATAACGATATACAAAAGCAGCTCTGTCCTCCGATACTTCAGATAAGGACATCTGTAATTTTGCCACACACGTATACACACATACATACGTGCATACACACATACATATATACACACGTGCATATACAAACAATACATGCACACAGACACGCACGCAGACATACATACATATGTAGAGGGTACATACAATAAACGGTAATGGTTAAAAACAAATCAGCAGTAGGGGGAGCTAGCCAACATAGGCTGATAATCTTTGCCCTTTGCCAGCACAATTTTTCTCCTGGAAATTTGTCAAATAAATAATCTAGGATGTGTGCCAAAATGAAAATTTAGAAACATCCAAAGCAGTAACTAGTTAAAGCAATTATGGCACACCAAAAAAGGGAGCACTTTGCATACTTTAAAAACCACAGATGCAGTTGCTGACATGGAATGATGTTCATCATGTTTTTAAATGAAAAACAAACTTCAAAACACTGTGTATTGTTTGCAAAATACTACATATATTGATTCAAATTTTGTAACTTCAACATACAACTTATATGTATAAATGAACATATGTATTATTCTATTAAAATATAAATATTATATAGGATATAAAATATATAAGACATATATAAAATGAAGGTATACTACATATGAAGAAAGTAGGTATGCTTGGGAGGGGTTGTTGATATTGGCTGTCTTCATTTTTTCTTTCCTGTATTTTCTATTTTTTTCTTTAAAAATGAGATGTGCAATTTTTTTTTTTTTTTTAAAGGTGGGAACAAAGAAAGAAAACGCTAAAGGAAAAAGGAATCCTAGGATGGGATTCAGAAGAGCTAGTGGAGAAAGACCAGATCATGACAGAATAACCCATGTAATCTGGGCTCTGGACCTAAAGAATTAAAGAGAGGCACTGTCTCATTTATATGTATATAGAGGCTAGAATGTTACCTGGCCCAAGATAAACACTCCAGGTTTATCATCATCCAACCAGCAGCTCCCACGGGCCAGCCTGAAGCTGGCTAGAAGCTACATCAGGGCTAGAAGCTCCCTGAAGACAGGGCCTGTGCCTCTACTAGCTTTGGTTACCTGACCCCAAGCACAGTGTTGGAAACAGTTTTGGCAGTAGTGTTTTCTGAATACATGAATCAGTCATGGAATATTTCCTAAAAAGCTAAAGTCCACGAATCCCTTCCTGTATCACCAGCCCAAAGTCCACCTAATCTCAAAGAGTGTGACTAGGCTGCACAGAAAACAGCCACCACGTAAGGCTGCCCTCAATCCGGTCCCAAGGACCTTGGCCCTTTACTTGTGCTTTCGGAATTCCAGTCTGGGTTGGAGGTGGGCTGTGACAAGTCTGGGGAGGATGGGAACAGATGGCAGTCCCAGGGAGTCAGGACTCCCCAAGCCACCTCTCTCCACCCTGTCACTTGTTTACAAGTGCATCTGCTGAGAAAAATCCCTATGAGTTTTTTTGGTCCATGTGGTGTTCTGGAAAGTTGGTCCCGTGTCGGGAAGAGGAAGTGAGAAATGCCAGGGCCTCCCTCCTCTGGGCCTCTCACCCAGCCTAGGTGAGGGGCCTTGGTGAGGCTAATTGTTATCTTAGCCATCTTGCCAGAGACTCCTATCTTGAAACGAAACCTCAGAAGATCCTACAGATGAGGATGGATGAAAATAATCACTATTGTGACAACGTGTCAGTTACCACACTAAATGCTGTCAACAATCCTTACATCAGCTTTACAACGACTCTTTGAGTTAAGTATTAATTTCCCCATTTTACAGAGGAAGAAAGCAAATCTCAAAAGAGCTGAAGGAACACACTAACCATCGTGAAATGGTAGAGCTCAGACTCAAAAGGTAGTTTGACTCCCAAGACAAGGCTTCACCACTTAACCTCCCAGAGAGATTCCCAGAGCTCTGGAAAAATGTTTCAGAATCTCTGTGAGTCAGTCTCAAGGCCTCCACATAATGTGTGCTGAGCATTTCTCTCTGGGAGGTGCTTACCGACATCCAGTGTTGCCTCCTCTGAACTCCACTGGAAATCCGTCTGCCCTATTCCCTTGGACACCCAGTCATTTCCTGGGGGCTAACAGATCTCCCTAGAGAAACCATAAGCCATTAGGGGGCATGGGTGAAGAACCATTCCTGCATTGCCCAGCTCAACAAAGACTTGTTAAATGAGTTCTTCAACCCTTTTAGAAAGATGATAGGACAGAGTAATCCTTTTTAAATATTGATATTTTGCATATTTTACTCAATTCTTGACTTCTCCATAAAGTCTAACCTGAGTATTCCATTAAATACTATAAACTGCTAAACCCTGACCACTTTCAATTCCCTCACCTTTCTCTATTTTTTGTTTTTTTTCACGGTCCTTATCAACTTCTACTGTACTCCATAATTTACTAATTCATTATGTTTATAGTTTATTATCCATCCTACCCTACCTGCCCACCCTTGTTAGAAAGTACACTGCCCAAGGGCAAGACTCTTTGTTATTTAATGATGTATTACAAGTGTGTACAACAGAGCCTGGCACACAGTAGGCACCCAATGAATACTTCTACATGAATTAAACTGAAATGAATGTTCTTACTATTTGGCGTCTCATGTTCCTTGTCTACAATTAAATAGTTCTAGTACTCTCTATTTCATGCCTGACAGTGAGAATGAGAGGGTGAGAGACACGTGCGGGCCATGCAGTATAAGGCCAAGCACAGAGCAAGCGTCAATATATCTTCCCTATTCTTCAACACAGAAAATGAAATCTGCGTTGTGTTCCATACCTGGCTTTATAGATTGAGCCACTGACTGCTACCTTTACAATGGGTCAAGTTGCTTCTGAGGCTGGGAAAGCCATTCTTCATTAAATGCAGCTCCTCTGAGAAAGAGCTATTTATTCTACCAAGGATGCTGAGAGTTTATTTCAACTATAGACAGAAGCCTACTGTGTGCAGGAAATGTCTGGAATGATCGGTAAACAAAATGGGAAGGGTAGGAATGGACTTAATTTAATAGGCCGCCTGAGCATTGGGATACTTTTATTTTTTATTTTTTTTTTTTAAATTCTCAGGCCCCAAGGTCAATTCAATACTTGAGTAGAAGGCCTGGGCCTCCAATGGTTCTTCAATTTCATTCTAAGTGAATGAGGAGGATGATCCAAATGACACAGAAAACTTTCATAACAATAAGCTACGCATATCCTGATCTCCTCACAAGACCTTGATCTCCTAGAGGGCAAGGGCCTTATCTTAATGCACCTTTACATCCTCTGGTCCCTGCATGATGACTGGACAAAGGAAGCAACTCACTGAAATTAGGAAAGAGGGGAGAAGTGAGGGGAAAAGGGAAGGAGCCAGAAAGGGAGAGAGTATGGTCCAGTACGTAAGCAGGTGGGAAGGAGGGAGGGAAGGAGGAACGGTTACAGGAAGGAGGAGAGTTGAGGAGGGAAGGGGAAAATAGGATTGTGTGCAGAGCAACACCCTACCATTTTAGTAAAGAAATGAAGACAGACAATGATCTTTACACTTTATATGTTCCTAAAGGCATGAAAAACTAGTCAATTTGGCAACACGGGATGCCTGGGGTGGCACTGAGGGAAGGGTGAGTCTGGAGGGGGAAGGAGGATGAGTTAACATTTTCTTCCTGCACCTCTGGAATGTGTGACCTGCTCCAGTACTGGGACTGTGTGACTACAGCAAAGCTATCCCGCTGAGAGCAGAGCACTGAGAGAAGACAGTGTGGGAACTGTCAAGGGGAAAAGGGAGAAAAATAATTATGGAATTGTGGGTGCTCCCCAGGAGGCAAATGCTGGATCTCAGAAGCAGCAGAAAGGTGGTGTAAGGCCAACAGAGTGCAAAACATGGCAGGCAGAATGAGGAGGAGAGAAAGGAGTAAGACGGCACTTTTACCTGGGACCAGACTGAGGGATGAGACTTCAAAAAGAGCTAGAGGACTTCAGGAAGATGTGGGGGCAAGGAGTGATCTGGGGAAGTTAGCATCACCTCTATACAGAGTTTCTAGTGAATGCTGAGAAAGAAACTTGAAAACTTGCCCTGGGGAATGGGGCTAAATACCATGGAAAGAGATTTGCCGACTTTCCGTTGTCCTTCACCCCATATGGTCAGTGTCCCTTCTTGGACTACTCCAGAAAACCCTGGATGAGTCACCCGGTGTTTTATCCTGCCTACATGGATAGTAGTTCTCCACTTGTTGGTGTCTACAAACAAGGACATTGTCTTTCATGTCTACTTCGCACAGTCTCTGCAATCCATACATTGGTGTCATCCTATCAGAGCTCTCACTCTGCTAATTTACCAACACTGTGACCTGGGGGCATGTTGCTGAACAGCTCAGACCCTCAGCTTCCTAATGGGTAAAATAACAGTACATAACTCACAGGGTTGTTGTAAAGATTATATTAGAGAATTACATTAGCACAGTGACTAGCACATAGGAAGCTCTCAGTAAATACAGGCTGTGCTGTTACTTTTAGGCAATGCCTCCCATACTGCTCACAGCCACTCTATAATACAAGTGCTTATTATTAGTTCCGTTTCACAGGTGAGAAAAATTTGCCTCAGAAGTGACCTAAGTTTCCTACAGTTAAATAGGTAGTCAATGGCAGAGGGAGATTTTGAATCCAGATTGAAAGCTCGTGCTCCCAACTCATGATCATACTGTTTCCAAGTCATTCTCTCCACTTTCTTCCCTATTTTCCTTTAATACACATTTCCCCATCCCCCTACATCTCTCTTCCTTCATCAGTTTCTCTTCCGCCTCTTTCCTGTCCCTCTTTCCTGTCCCTAACCTACGTATACTTGAGGACATGAACACATACTCTGAGCCACAGAGCTCAGAGAGAGATGTAAACAGGAGAAAAGGATAAAAAATCAGAACCCAGGACTTCCCTGGTGGCGCAGTGGTTAAGAATCCTTCTGCCCATGCAGGGGACATGGGTTCGAGCCCTGGTCTGGGAAGATCCCACGTGCCGAGGAGCAACTAAGCCCGCGAGCCACAACTACTGAGCCTGCGCACCTAGAGCCCGTGCTCCACAACAAGAGAAGCCACCGCAAGGAGAAGCCCGCGCACTGCAACAAAGAGTAGCTCCCCCGCTCACGGCAACTAGAGAAAGCCTGCACGCAGCAACAAAGACCCAAAACAGCCAAAAGTAAATAAATAAATAAATATATTTATTTTTTAAAAAAATCAGAACCCCTTTGGCACTGTCTTCTAAAGCCAAATACAAACGTACCATCCACCCAAGCTCTTCTTATATCTAGTGAAACATCCTGCCAGACAAGAATAGAGCATTGTTATTGAAAATAGCCCCAAACTACACGCTACCCAGACACCTAAGAATAGAAGAATGAATAAATCTATTATGGTATGGTCATATTACAGAAACAGTAATAAATGAACTATTGGTACAACAAAATGCATGTAGCTCACAAACATACTGAACAAGTTAAGCCAGGCATAAAAAAGCACATACTACAGTTTTTGTTTACTCGAAATTCATGAGCAGGCAAAACAAATATATGGTAAGGGAAGCCAGAACAACAGTGACCTCTTTGAGAAAGGAACATTGAATGGGCAGAGGCAGGAGGGAACCTTAGGGGGTGCTATCAGTGTTCCGTATCTTGATCTGGGTGACAGCTAAACAAGAATGCATAGGTTAAAAGGTCACCAAGCTGTATTTAATATTAGTGCACTTTATGTACTTTATGTATTTTAAACTTCAATTAAAAAGAACAAAGACAATGGAAATTTCTAAATCCACTTCACTGCAGAGGTCTCCAGGGTTCTAGGGCAGTGGCCAAGATGGCGGGCTTTGGTACCGTCCTCAGGCAAACTGCTGATTTCTCTCTTGGCTGAGACCTAAGAAAACCTTTTGTGCAGGGCTAGGAATGGTGTACATCAGGGCACATCCAATGGAGTCACAGCCAAGTGCATCTTCTGCTTTCTACATCTTTTGGTCCCAGAGCAAGCTCTCATGCCTGCAGAGATCTGCACCAAAAGCTGGAGCACAGCTCATCCACAGCTGGGCTGCTTGTGCTGACTCTGTGCTGTGTTCTTTTCTAACCCTCAAAAGTAATTCCTATTTCATATTTTCTGGTACATTTGATGGTTTTTAGTTGGTACATTACAATACTCCCTTATCAGACCAGGAATGCATTCCTCCAAAACGTTTATTTCCTCTAGTCACAAAGCTTTCAGACAAAGGGTATTACGGGGAATCCATTCATTTTATTTATTTATTTATTTACTTATTTAAGGCTGTGTTGGGTCTTCATTTCTGTGCGAGGGCTTTCTCTAGTTGTGGCAAGTGGGGGCCACTCTTCATCGCAGTGCGCGGGCCTCTCACTATGGCGGCCTCTCTTGTTGCGGAGCACAGGCTCCAGACGCGCAGGCTCAGTAGTTGTGGCTCACGGGCCTAGTCGCTCCGCGGCATGTGGGGTCCTCCCAGACCAGGACTCGAACCTGTGCCCCCTGCATTAGCAGGCAGATTCTCAACCACTGCGCCACCAGGGAAGCCCCCATTCATTTTATTATCATGCACATTATTACATTAGTCACCCACACTTTGTGGAGAGCAGGATAGCCTGACACTACATCAAAACCCCTGTAGATTCGATTTTCGACAAGGGTTCCAAAATAATTCAATGAGAAAAGAATAGTCTTTTCAACAAATGGTGCAGGGACAATTTCATACATCTATGCAAAATAATGAAGTTGGGCCCCTTTCCTCACACCATACAAAAAATTAACTCCAAACGGACCACAGACCTACATATATATAAGAACTAAAACTATAAAACTCTTGGAAGAAGATATAGGAGAGGGCTTCCCTGGCTGTGCAGTGGTTAAGAATCTGCCTGCCAATGCAGGGGACATGGGTTCGAGCCCTGGTCCGGGAAGATCCCACATGCCGCGGAGGAGCTAAGTTCGTGCGCCACAACTACTGAGCCTGCTCTCCTAGAGCCTGTGCTCTGCAAGAAGAGAAGCAACTGCAATGAGAAGCCCGCGCACCACAACGAAGAGTAGTCCCCGCTCTCTGCAACAAGAGAAAGCCCACACGCAGCAAGTAAGACCCAACACAGCCAAAAATAAATTAATTTATTTATATTAAAAAAAAAGATATAGGAGAAAATCTTCATGAACTTGAGGCAGGCAAAAGCATTCTTAGATATGAAGCAAAAACACAAACACAAAAGGAAAAAAATAAATAAGACTTTTGTGCTGCAAATAACACCATCAAGGAAGCAAAAACATGTCCCACAGAATGGGGGAAAATATTTGCAAATCATACAACCAGTAAGGGAATTGTGCCCATAACCTATAACGAACTGTATCACTCAGTAACAGAAATAACACAATGTAAAAGGGGAAAAGGCATCTGAATAGATATTTCTCCAAAGAATGTAAACAAAGGGCAGTAAGTGCAGCAAAAGATTCTCAATATCATTAGCCACCAGGGAAATACACACCAAAAGCACAGTACATTTAAGGTTGGTGTACTTCATGCACTTGAGATAATAGCACATATTGGTGATGAGATGAAGAAATTGGGTCCTTCATACACTGCTGGTAGGTATGTAAAAATAGTGTAGCTGCTTTGGAAAACAGTCTGGCTATTCCTCAAAAAGTTGAAACTATTTTCTATATGAACCCGCAATTCCAGTCCTAGATATGTTCCCAAGAGAATGAAAACATATGTCCCAAAACTTGTACATGAATATTCACAGTAACAAGACTCATAGTAGCCAAAAATTATAAACAAACAAAATGTCCATCAACTGATAAATAGATCAACAAAATGTCTATCTATATGATGGAATATTATTTAGCAATAAAAAGGAATAAAATACTGATACCTGATGCAACATGGATATATCTTGCAAACACTGTGTTAATTAAATAAAGCTAGTCACAAAAGACCTCATATTGTAGGTGCCATTTATATGAAATGTCCAAAACAGGCAAATCTATAGACGTAGAAAGTAAACTAGTAGTTACTGAGGGCTGAGATTCAGGGGAGTAATAGCGAAACCGTACAGAACTTCTTTTTGAGATGGTGGAAATGTTGTTAAGTCAGATTTTGGTGATGGCTCCACAATTCTGTGAATATATTAAAACTACTGAATTATAAACTTTAGATGGTTGGTTGATATTTGAATTGTATCTCAATAAAGCTGCTATATATTTTCTTTAATTAAGAAATTAGGCAAAGGGAAAAGAAATGGCTAAGGCATTACACAATAAAAACAAAACAAAAAACCCTGCAGGCTACTGAGGCTGCATGAGAAAATGGAAAGAACACATGACTATAACTAAAGTTACAGGTGCAGGGATCTGGTTCTGGCTCCACGCTTCGGTACTGACTAGACCCATGACCTTGGTAAAGACACGTATCTACTCTGGGTCTCACTGTAAAATGAAGGGCTATGTCTCAGTTCTTTTTCAGCTATAAAAATATGCCTGATTCTTAAAGATGCATTGCAGATTAGTGATAATAGTTTAACATGATAAACAAGGAGACAGATTTTTTTTAACAAGAATAACAGTAACTAATACTGATTAAGTTCTTACCTCATACCACTGCCTTCCATGTCTATTAGCTCATTAAATTCTCACAATAACTCCCTGAGATAGATATTATCCCCATTCCACAGATGAAGAGCCATGGCTGAGAAGAGTTAAAATACATTCCCTTTCAAGGACTTTATAAAGGGAAATTCCAGGATGACAACTATGGGACGGACAGAGACAGCACCCAGTCCAGATGTGAGCCAGAGGACACTAAACAACATGAGACAGGACTCTCAAAAAAATTTTTTAAAGGCACTAATGAGTTTGATTGGTTTGAGTATGTTGGGAGGATTTTTCAGTTCTGCTAGAGTTTGGAGAAGAATTAGACATGGGCACAAAGAAAAATAAGGAACAGAAAAAGCAAAGTACTTATCAGCGCCATAAAAAGCAACATAATTATAGTACACTATGTGACTCAGCTATGAATGTTCAAACAAAAAATGCTGATATACTGATATTGATATGTAGAGTTTAGGAGGGTAGAGGAAGGGCAAGTATGGTTTTAGGTGAAGTGAGAAAACAATCCTCAAGGTCCTTTCGAGGGATAATAATAGATAACAATAGATGATACCTACATCTGAAACTGAAAGAAACAGAAATGCAAACATGATTTCTGAACATAAAGGGAAATATTAGAAGAAAAAGGTCAGGGAGCTAAAAATGGTACCCTCTGGGGGATCCCACCGAACAGTAGGGAGGGATGATGCTGGGGATTCTAACATTTTTGTAATAAATCTTAAAGTCCTGGGGGCTCCCCTGGTGGCTCAGTGGTTGAGAGTCCGCCTGCCGATGCAGGAGACACGGGTTCATGCCCCGTTCTGGGAAGATCCCACATGCCACGGAGCGGCTGGGTCCATGAGCCATGGCCGCTGATCCTGCGCGTCCAGAGCCTGTGCTCCGCAACGGGAGAGGCCGCAACAGTGAGAGAGGCCTGTGTACCGCAAAAAAAAAAAATCTTAAAAGTCCTTTTTGAGTTTCATAAAATTATCTACATGTATTGCTTTGATTTTTTTTAAATAAAAATTAAGTTAAAACAAAACCAAAAGCCCTATTCAAGTTTGAGCTGAGATTCAAACGTAGGTCTCAGTCCAAAATCCGTGCTGTGATCAACACACTCTGTGACCCTAACTACAGGGCCTTTTCGCCTCTGGAATTTATATAAAATAGTCTTGGAGATGTCTTAGAAAACATCTTAAGACAATTTTGACATGATCATCAATATGAGTTCATTCATTCCATAGAAGAGATGAAACCCTCCACAGTTCAACTCCCTCTCTTCTAACACTGAACTGAGTAACACTAGTAATTAGGCAGGGCCATAAACACCAGCAGCCTCCCTGTAAGTGTGAGCAGCTCTCAAAAGCCCACAGATATTTTAATGTGTTTTTCTTCACTTCCACCCATGGGGACAGGTTCCCTAGAGATGACCTGAGCTTGCATCCAGCTGCAACAAGCAGTCCTCATCCACAGAGAAAGTGTCTTAGCTCTCAGGAACAGAATCAGTAAGGTAAGAAAAAGACAAAGAAATAGTTTCCCACCAAATATAGTCACCTGAATTTTCAGTTAACTAATGTGCTGAAGCTTTCTGGTCATCAGAAAAGAACCTGATCACCTGCAAGAATAGAACAGCCCATGATAAACCAGAACCATGGTACATCCCACAACCACTCTGGCTTTGGATGAAATCCTCATGTAACAATGTCCAGGCTTCGAATCAGAAGTCTGGATGTGAGAACCTATGTCCATTCTTTAATTGCCCAAATAAAGACAAAATGAATTATCATTCTCTCCAGTCCTCAAATAAGTGTTTCTTATACCCTAAGATGAGAAGGAAGAAATAAAAGTAGAGGACTAATCACACCAGAGATGGGATAGGTTTCCCACCATGACTGCATGTTACGTGTGTGACAGTTTCAATATTACACTTTGCTTCGATGCTGTCAACCTGTTTACAAATAGCCCAGAACCCTGCTCCTATCACAGCCCAAAGGAAAGCTGCTTGGATTGACTTAGTGACCAGCTCTAACCAGAAGGTACCTCCAACTGATCTATACAGCAGGGTGGGGGTGGACAGAGGGACTGAGGTGGGAACTGTTTTTTGCACTGGAGAGCTTCTTCCCCCCAATTCTCATCATTGACCCCATCTGAGCTGCCTTCCCCTGGCCCTGGGGCCAGAGCTCTTCCAGGTGGGAGCTGGAGTGATCGAAGTCAATACAGATCTTGCTTTGGAATGGCTTCCATGCCATCAATCCACCTTAAAAAAAAAAGAAATGCTCCTCAGTAAACAAGAGTATCCCCACCAGGCAGGTCTGCAGCCTAATGGTGGGTGATTCAACTCATCTTTAGCTGCAAAGTTCCTTTAACATTTCTCAACTTGTTGATGCCAAGCCAGAAGTTAAAGTGGAAGCAGAGAGTGAATAGAAGCAATTTAAGTTCACTGGGACTCCCAGGATGGACATTAAAAACACTCGATAAGGGCTTCCCTGGTGGCGCAGTGGTTGAGAGTCTGCCTGCCGATGCAGGGGACATGGGTTCGTGTCCCAGTCCGGGAGGATCCCACATGCCGCGGAGCGGCTGAGCCCGTGAGCCATGGCCGCTGAGCCTGCGCGTCCAGAGCCTGTGCTCCGCAACGGGAGAGGCCACAGCAGTGAGAGGCCCGCGTACCGCAAAGAAAAAAAAACCAAAACACTCGATAAGTAGTCATTCTTACTTTGCGTTAAGGAATTTGGAATACCAGACCCATCTCCACCTGCAGCGGCAGAACTCCAAATGGGAGTAAAGGTTCTGGGCAGAAAGCAGTCAGGGCCACCTCCGTGGGGGAAGAAACAGGTCTCTCTGATGATTAAGCCCAGTTTGTGATCATATTATACTTTGAATAAACGTGACAATGTATTAAGTGACGTGATGCTCAAAGCTTCACGTATTATAACAACGTAGGGCAACCAGACCGCCTGTGTCCCGATCCCAGCCCCCCTTCACATTGGCTGTGTGTTAATGGACAAAGCTCTTAACCTCTCTGTGCTCTCGAATCATCTGTAAATTGATTCCTACAACTCAAAGAGGAGTTAAAAGGTTCGAAGTAGACAATCTGGGTAAAATGCCTGTTTCATAATAAAGAATCAACATTATTTTACGGTTGTTATTATTATTCCTGTTTTACAGAGAAGGAAAGCAGCTCAGAAGGGATCACAAGCTTGTCTAAAGTGACACAGCTGATAAGTGGCAGAAGTGGGTCTGATGGGCTCCAGAGCTCCCACTGTTATCAGTCTCTCCTCTCCCCTGTACCCTTCTCCTTACTGTCCGTAGTGGATATATGACATCAGCTACTGTCTTGTCTATGTGATAAAATATCTTAGAAGAAAAGCTGAAATTCCCTAAAAAGCCCATATAGTAGTAGTACTAGTAGTAGTGGTGGCAGTGGTGGTGGTTGTCATCATTGCAGTAGTCAGTGACCCTTGGCATACCACTGTGGGCTAAGGTGTGTATGTACAACATCTCACCTCCCCTGTCAGGAGAGACTCCACGAATCAGCTAAAACATCACGGATTTGGAAGTGATATCACAGAAAGGGAGCTATGCAATTGTAGGACAATTATGGACAAGAAATATTGCTGAATGGTCCCAAAACAAGGATCTTTATGACAGGTGGGGTGGGAGGTTCAGCATACCAAATGCTCATGCCATAAAAGTAAGTGCTACACACCTCAAATGAGAAGCTGATGAACATCTGACCAACACAGATCACAGGGAGACGTCCTTGCTAGACCCTCTCAGCAGGGCAGGCACGGAGGAAATGGCCTTAATTTTTCTCCACTAGAGAAAATCAAATATAAGTCACTGCTCTGAGAAATCGTTGTCACTTCCTAAATTAACAGTTAAGACAGTACTCTTGGGGACACATCTCAACAATGCCACATCATCACTTCATCCTCGTCTACACTGTCTTCATTTTCATGGACAATGAAATATCTCTGGGTCTGATTTTAATTCCTCTTCTTCACCCTAATCTCTATAAGGGCACGGGTTGAGTTGTGTTCACCGCTATACAGCCAATACCTAGAACAGTACCTGGCACATACTAAGTAGATATAAAATATTTACTGAATGCATAAGTGATGTATATAAATCTCTTAACAGGCAAACACTGAGGACTCCGTAAATAAATGGTACCTGATTATCATTATTTTCTCTTTTTCTCTACAGAAGGGTCAGTCTATTTCTTTGGATCCTCACAATTTGCAAGCCTTACATGAAAAGTTCATTAGCCCGTCAGAAGCAAACAAAGAAAAAAGATGAACATTTGCAGCTCACCATTTCACAAACAGATCCCTGCCATCATAAATGAGGGCTTAAATCAAACTCGAATCATATACAAACAGACACACACACAACCCCTGCAATTTACTGTGTATATATTGAACATTTCCTTCCTAGAGAAGACAGAAGAAATCCACACAGCAGAAAAGGTAATTAACCAGATGACACTATTGTTTTCACAACCTGGAAACTCATCGTTGTTGATTCTTCTCTTCCAACCAAAAAGCAAACTCCTTGACAGCAAAAAGTGAAGAGAGAGAAATCCAAGATTGCTCCTTCCAGTTGGCCAAAAGAAGAGATGAATACTACAGACGAGATTTTAACTTTAAAGTTTATTACAGAATTCTTTTGAAGGAACGGGTAATACTGTTTTAAGAAAGAGGAGATGCTTCCCCTATCCCAATTTTTCTGTTACCTACTCAATCCTATACCTACCTTCATTAAAAAATTCATAGCATGTTATAACTGAAAGAAATATCAAAGATTATCTAATGACCAAACTTCTCAATTTACCCTTGGAGGGAGAGCAGAGATGGGGCAATTTCATGTGAAAACAAAGTCACACTCAGGTCACAATGTTCTCAATACATAGTATAATTAACATAAAATAATTTTAAATCTGCAAAGGCCATAGACACTCTTGTAAATATTTGCAGTTTGACTCAATTCCAGACTTGTTCCTTTCTTCAGACCCCCCAGCTTCCACTTGACTCATAATTTGACATCTCTCCTAGGAACTCATGTACAAGAAGGAATTTCAGCACCTGCAGGTCAAAAGGCTCTGTGATCCCAAATCCATGTGTAGGAAGTGAGAATGACCAAGTCTACATCAATGGGGTTGCTCGCCATCTGTATTTTCCCAAGTCAAGTGGGCCCAACCCAGCCTGACGAAGCCCTGCCCGCTGCGCCTGGAACAATACAACCGGAGTCCAAGAGGTTGTGGTCCTACCACACATCCTATGCTCAAACCGCACATCTCACCTATAAAACTCAAACCAGAGAAACCCTAAAACATGTCCCCAGTCAGCAAGCCACGAAGAGGACCATGACACACCCCTAACTCCTCACTGGCATTTTCCATGGTTTGTAGGAAAAAAGGTCACAATAGAAAGGCACATTTCTTTAAAAATGGTCCACATCAAAAAAATCTTTAAAAAAAAAAAAAAAAAAAAAGGAAGGGGGACTTCCCTGGCAGTCCAGTGGTTAAGACTTCACCTTCCAATGATCAGGGAGCAAAGATCCCACATGCCTTGAGACCAAAACACCAAAACATAAAACAGAAGCAATATTGTAATGAATTCAATAAAGGCTTTAAAAATGGTTCACATCAAAAAAAAATCTTAAAAAAAAAAAAAAGCAAGCAAGGCACATTTCTCAGGTGAGTCAGACAGTGATCAAGGACAAAGCGGCATCCATAGAATTCTAGCGTTTTAGAGGCGAAACAGTCCTTCGAAGTTGTGTCACCTTTCTGTTACATGTAAACTGTAATCCAGAGCATTGAGCGAACGTCCCATGGACAGGCAGTAGTAGCTAACTCAGGACCCCTGATTTCCAGCTCTAGGATTATTCTCCTACCCTGACTGGAGAGATATCATACGAGGGGTCCAGAGATGCATAAACACAACTGTAATTTGTCATGCTTTGGCACCTTCCCCGCCCTGCTAAATCAGTTATCGTTTAAGGCCAAATTAAATGTCATCTCCTCTGCGAGGTCCACCTTGTCTTTTCCCATCCCAGTTGGGACAAATCACTCCTTATTCTCTGTCTTCAACTCAGCCCCTTCCTTGATCTGCCAATTAACCCTCAATTCTACTGATCCTGTAAATGAATGCTATCATTCACCACTTGTCTCTCCCTCTGGACTAGAAGCTCCTGGATGCCTGGGTTCATCTTTCTACCCTCCCATTCACTCCCAGCCTCCCACACACTGCCTGTTTGCATGTATTCATTAAAATGTCCATTTATCCAACAAAAATTTACTAAGCTCCTCCTCTGTGCCATACATTGCCCTGGGGATATAACAATGACCAAGACAGGAACTGAAGCAGCCCCCAAGCAGTCTTCACCCTTAAAAGGGAAGAATCACGTTACAGAGTTAATTATTCAAAAAATACAGATGGGTGGTGGTACTGATGAGAAAAGTTTACTGGGTTTACATGGCTAGGAAAGGTTGGGGTAAGTAACAAGAAAACTGATCCTTGTGAGAGGTTCTCCACGTGAACATGCTTATTTTGAAACACTGTGTGTGTTTTACAGCCAGGAGTAGAATATGAAGATTCAATCTGAAGATTTTGATGATCATGATTTCACCAACAAGAAAAATATGTTTTGGGCAGGAGAGTCGATAGGAATGATTCATAGTCAAGTTTTGACATGTTGCCAACCAAAAGAAGGAGGGAGAAACTGGAATGGGAATTGGGAGAAATTTTTTAAAGAACAGAACTGAGGTCAAATGAGGAAGAATCAGAGTAGCGAACAAGGGACAGGTTCCCCAAGAAAGAATTGAGCTGAGACCTAAACTATGACTAAGACTAAGGTAGGTGGGTTGAGGAGGATGAGAGACAGAAAAGGTGTGCATCCTCCCAGGCAGAAGGAACAGCAGATTTACATCAAGCCTGAATTCAAGGTTACAAATAACCAGCACACTATAGACATCCCATCATTGTAAAAGTAACCAATTTTTAGGCACCTTCATCTCTTCTTCCTCCATCACTAAAATCCACACATATCAGCCTGATGCTGCCTGGCAGATGTGTCAATTCCTCCCAAATACCATTTCAAACAGATTTAGCTTCCCAGGAAGCATCACATATAAATTTTAAATCACTCTCTTGTCTTAAAGGACAAGACGGTCTCAGGGTAGAAATTGCACAGAAGGAGCTGGAAAACTTGGGTTTTAATGCCAGTTTTTTTGTTAATTTACCAGGTGACCTTTGGCAAGTCAATAAACATCCTTCTGTCTTCAATTCTCTGTCTATAAAATGATTATCCAGAACGACCGTCTTTTCTAAAAACACTGAAATTTTATGAGAACTGCCCAGATGTAACACTGAATCTGCTTTAAAATGGTTCAGTAATAGGGTCAACTTAAAAAATTATTTGAAAGTATTTAAAAGTTGTTTAGTCTTTTGATGCGGAGGGATTTTATTCCAAGAGATTATGTATTTTTTTTCTAAGTAGTTTAAAAATCTCTGCTAGAGCATTTACATTGATTAGAAAAATAATGCATGGCCCAATTCTTAAGCCACGCAACACTGAAAACTTGAAAGTAGACACACTACTGGCCAAATGACCATGGCCACGTGTGATAGAAGTTCATACAGTACAGAGGTTAACAAGAGGAACAGAGAGCAACAGCGTGGAGACAGCAGAACTTGGTTTGAATTCTTCTACTACCTCACCAGCTAAATAACCTGACATTGGGGGTTAATCTTTCCAAGTCTTATTTTCCCACATGAAAAATGGGGCTGAATACCGCCTTAGCTGACGGCTATGGCAGAAAGTCTACTTCACAACATATTAACAAAACTTAGCATAGTACATGACACATACTAGTGCTTAAGAACTGGAAATCAAACTGAGCCTTAAAAATGAGAACAAAGAAGCCCATTTTGATAACCTATGACTATTGGTTAAATACCAAACACATGCATGGTTCTCACTGTGCCAGATACAAGAGTCAAGACAAAGAATAATATTCAAAACCCTCAACACGTATTAACTCATTTAATCCTCCCAATAGCCATGTGAGTACTACTATTATCCCCCATTTTACAGATGAAGAAATCATGGCATTGAGAGGGGAAATAATTTACCCGAGGGAAGAACTGGTCAATCCAAGCACTTGAACTCCAGAGCCTGGGCTCTAGACGAGTGTGCTATATGGCTCCTCTACAGAAAGAGGGCGCCACTTTATATGCTTGAGCACGGGAATAGAATGATCAAAGTAATTTGGGGGGAAAATTATTCTGATCATATCAACAAAATTAAGAGAAAGAATGAGACTAAAAACAGGGAAACCAAGTAAACTGGTTATAGTAATCCAGAGAGAAGGGAAAGTGACAGCAAAGAAACTAAACATCAGTGGTACCAACTATCCTAAGACCTACTAGACTCGTACACATGATACAAAACATCGGGGGAGATCAAGTCTGGCTATCTTTCTGGGAAGGGTGGGCCCCTCGGCCAACCTATGATCTAGAGCTGTTATTAGCAGATTACCCCCAAGATCTTGGGAGGAAAATAAGATAAAGGAAAGGAGGTGGGGAATAAAGCTGTTCCTCTTGGCCAGCAACTGTGAAGAGCCATTTTACAGTGTGAACAACGAGGTTTTCTCTAATGTATACTGAAGAATTCAGAAGCAACCAAAGTCCAATCCAGGTGGTCTGGTTGAAGTACTAGGAAGCTGGGACCATCATGGGGGTGTATGTAATAAGCTCATCTCACATTTGGAGTAAACTTATCAAAGGACTGGACTTAGCCTTAAGAAAGTCTAGGTTTAGAGAAGAATGTGTTCTCAAATTTACAGTGGGGGACCTCAGCTCCTAGCATCTTTCTAAATTTGTCCAGGTACTTTTCCTAGCAGGTGAGCTGGGTGGGAGAGGAAGCTCAAAGTTCTCTTCCTCACCTAAGTAAAAGGCGGTTAAAAAGGCACAGGAGGGACTTTCCTGGTGGCGCAGTGGTTAAGAATCTGCCTGCCAATGCAGAGGACATGGATTCAATCCCTGGTCCGGGAAGATCCCATGTGCTGCGGAGCAACTAAGCCCGTGCGCCACAACTACTGAAGCCCGCGCGCCAAGAGCCCGTGCTCCGCAACAAGAGAAGCCACTGCAATGAGAAGCCCGCACACCGCAACAGAGTATCCCCCACTGGGGACAACTAGAGAAAGCCCGCGCGCAGCAACGAAGACCCAATGCAGCCAAAAATTTTTTTAAATTAAAAAGGCATGGGAGCCTCTGGAAATCTATCAGAGGAAAGAGCTGTAGGATGGCAGAGCCCATCCAAGCACTGTCAAGAGGGGATGAGGTTTCTATCTTGGATCATACAACTAGCTCATCCTATTCACCAAGCAAACTTCTATCTGGGAAACTCCTGACTTCTACATGGCTTGCCAACAGGAAACGGTTGCTTTTCTTTTATAAATTCATATGTGATCACTCTAACTCATCATTCTGTGAGATGAATTAATGTGAGTTTGCTCCTGACAGCTGGGTAAAATACCCTCCTTGGAGGTCCCCTGGCTGCTGCATAAGCTTCCCTTGAACTACTGTGAAATACATTTCAGATAAGTTTCTTTGGTTAGCAACAGAAACCAACTCTGGCTAATGTAGAAGAAAAAAAAGAAAAAGAAGTTTATTACCTGGTCACAGAATTAAAGAAAAAAAAAGGAAAATAAGTATTTCTGCCATCTAGATTTTTAAAATTCTAAAGATCATATGCATAATTTATATGTGTAGAAAAAAATTGAAAAAAATATAACTCAAATTGGTTTACCTCTGTAGGCCTGGAATTTTGGGTTGGGGAAAGAGGGAGGTAACAGGAAAAAATGTAGTTTTCTTCTAAATATACATATGTTTTATTAGAATTTTTGCAATAAACATGTATTATTTTAATAATATACAAAAGTTTAAACAATAAAGCATATATTAGAACTCTAAGTTACACTGGTTTTAAAAAAAAAAAGCAGACGCAGGAGGCAATGAAATTTCCATGTACAAATAAAACCACAGCCTTCTGAAGTCAATGAAGTAAATCCATACACTCATAACTTCTACCGTACCTAAAAAACTGTAGCACACCATAAAACTTAAATCTATTTAACTTCTTTTCCTTTAATGGATACAAAAACTTCTCTCAGACTGAGACAGTAAACAGAAAAAGAAGAAAACTGATAAAAATGAAAGGAACAGAAAAATACACATTCTATATCTGGTTAAGACATCAATAAGCTAAAAATCACAGGACAACCCTGGATCTAAGGCACAGTATTTTCAATTTGAAGGTTAAGTCGGTTCATCTTTGAGCCTCAGTGTCTGAAGGCTATCAAGACCTTGTGAGGGTGTGGCAGGCTGCCGGTTATCAAACCTGGGCATTGATACATTATCCACTGCCAAGTACTTATTCTCACATAACAACAGCACAGCTACACTACATTGAATAACAGTGCACATTAAACACACATTAACATCATATACACTGAATGTCAGTGACTCTTAGAGCCTGAGTAATACAGTATCAATAACTGACTATCTCATTCAGGCTGCCATTAGTTCCATATAGTATACTTATTTCATGAAGAACATACCATCAATTTAAAATTTCTTTAGCTCAGCAGCACCCAATCTTTATAAAAGGTGCCTGGTTGATTAGCTAAATCACATTCTCATTACTGTAAAACAATCACCGTTGCCCAGCCTCATGATAAAACAGCAGCCACAAAACAGTGTGTGAAACCATCAACTTTGAGTACTCCTAGAAAAGAGTGCTCCCAATCTTTATAGGACTTTAAATCTATGGAGACATATTAAGCACCTAGAATCCATCTCAAGCACTTTATAAAAGCCCAAGGGTATTCAAAGAGAGCTGGAGAAAACAGGGACTGTATCTTTCATCTCCAGGGCCAGAACCAAGGAAGAGTGTTGAGCATTTATCAGGGACTTAGTATATGTCTAATGCAGGCAATCAAAGTTTTAAGAGGCTCATTATAACTCTCAAGGTCCAAAGAACTCTTATGAGGCTAAGTTGAGAAGAAAGAAACGTTGGTGTTCATTGCAAATTATTACTGGCAGAGGTTAAGAAAATAAAAGTATTCAAGTAGTAAATGGGATAAAATCTCTAATACCAATGAACGCAGATTTAGAACCTACCAAAACTGGAAAACTGATTCACAAGAGTCTTACACACACACACACATACGCACGCACACAGATATTAAATTTTAAAATGCTAAAACAATATTCTTTACAATTAAAAAAACACTCAAAAACAAAATACTGATTATAAAAAAATTAAGGCCTTTAATTCCCCCATTCTAAAAGAAACAGAAAGTATAAATATTGCCCAGATGGCTCAAGACATTCCAATCCAATGCTCCCGTGAAGACATTCCAATCCAATGCTCCCGTGAACTGCAGGTCACAAAATCTGATAGATGGAAAACAGTTATTCCAAGGGGTTTGGTATTCTATATGTATACGTAGAATTAGCTGTATAATAAATAATTTAAATATATGTATTTTCCATTACACACATGCGCAAACAGATGTAATAATATAGAGATGTAATACACAATACATAGGCACTACCAGATTCATTGTGGTTTTCCAAAACTAACAGATCCTAAAATTATAACTAATATTAAGTGAGTGTCTAAAAATTTTTTTGAAATATAGACTCTAAAAGACTAGAAACCACCACCTTTATCCAGAGTGATCTTTCAACTGACCTGGACAATATACTGTCTGATACCTAGAAAGAGTAACTAAATCAGCCCTGGGTCACAGTGAAATGGCTGAATAAACTAAGCAAAGAGAACAATCATCTGATCTGTAGTGGAGAAAACATGTGAAAGGAGAAGAGAAAGATCAATCATCTGAAAAAGACAAAAACTCCCTTTTGTTCCTAGGAGTCTTTGTACAGATCACATTGCTTCTGCGGATTTTGGGACAGCACAGATCCTCCTCTTCTGGGCTTAGCGATACACTCAGCATTTTCAGTCCAGAGTCATAATTCTCTGTCTACTCAGCTACACAATGAGCCATAGTGATGACTATTCTTGAATACCATTAGTTGAATAACATTAGTGACTTACAACAAATTCTTCTTTCCCCAAAACACAATAGAGAAGGACAGTAACAAACTTAATTTCAGGGACAGCAAAGATTTAGTAAGATTCTTTTCTCATTATCTGCCTCAGAGTGTCTATGAAAATGACACTGATAAAAAAAAGCCTGTAGCACAGATCCTGGTACGTAATATGAGTAAAATAAGATTTCCTTCCGATCCCCTGTTCTACTGACTTCCTATAACGGAGTATTTATGCATCCTTCTACCAACTGAAACCAAAGGCTCTTGGACATGTACAATCTTAGCAAAATATGTAAAATAAATGTTTGGCAGATACTAGTAATATACTAGTAATAGATTTATTTTTAATTTTTCATTTCACGAAAATGACTTTCAAACTAAAAGCCCCACGGGTTTCTTACCTAGACAAAAGCATTAAACAACATTTGCATAACTCCTTTAAACATCATAATAAAATGAACATAAATCTATCCACACATTCTCAAACTCCAACAATACAGTTTAATAGAAAATAATAACGAGCATTTATTTGACATCTCACAGGTATTAAATCACCAGTTATCATTAAGTCTAGAAGGAGCTCCATTTATAGGTAAGGAAACAAAATGCAAAGAAGTTAAATATCTTGCCCAAGGTCATGCAGCTATGAAGTGGTGGAGGCAGTATTCAAACCTCTATGGAGAAGGACTGTTTCCTTTGAATCTCACAATGAACTTGTTCTGGTTATTTACTGCTGCATAACAAACCACCCCAAAACATCATGGCTTCAGACAACAACCATACGTTGATTATCTTTTACAATTTTCGTGTGTCAGGCTTTTATACAGAGCACAGTGGAAATGTCTCGTCTCTGCTCCTTGATGCCTGGAGCTTCCACTGGGAAGACTGAGGGTGACTCGACAGCGAGGGGTAGACTCTTGCAGGATCCACCTAGCTCAGCTGGGGCCGCCCACCAGAACACCAATGGGAGCATCTCCTCGCGGCTGCCTGAGCTTCCTCACAGCCTGCTGGCTGGATGCCAAAGTCAAATGTCCCAAGACACTCAGATGGAAGCCCTCTCACTTTTTATGACCCTATCATGGAATTCTCATAGCACCACTCCCACCATCATCACAAATCCCCCTTGATTCAAAGAGAGGTAACACAGACACCACCACCCCTATCTCCCCATGGAAGCAGTGTCCAAGTCACACTGCAAGAAGGGTATGTGGAATGGGACCTATCACTGCACTCAGTGGCTGCCATATTCCCTAAAAGACAATGAGCATCACGATTCCTAACTAAGAGTGAAAAACTAAGTTTCAGAAAGCCTATGTGACCTGCTCAAGTTGACATAATTAATAAACGATACTAAGATGTTAAAACAGGCCTTGGCGATTTCAAATCCTATGCAATTTACATTACACCATACTTGTAAAACATGCCATTGAAAGTGTGCTATTCTTTGAAAGCTAGTACACATGTATGTTTCTGAAAAAATAAAGAATAGTAAAGCATCCCATAGCTAAGAGAATATCCAAATATGAATTATCAGACTTTGGAAAGGTGGCAAGTGGAAATCCTATCACATTCTTAGCCTTGTCAATCATGTTGAATACTAGTATCTGTTTGTTTTTAATTGAGGATTAATGTAAGAAAAGAGAAATAAAATACCAAGAGTATTCTACAAAGAGAATCCTTGAGAAGAACAGGAACTACCTAGGACAGTGGTGCAACCGTCCATTGAAGCCTACACAGGACAGACCCAGGCAACTCAGGGAACCCAATGAGCTACCATCTCCACCTGATGTCAAGTCCAAAAAGAGAACTCTCAGTCATCACCATCGACAGCCTTGAAAGTGCCAGTCCCAGCGAAGAGTGTCTCCTCTGGCATGGGAAATTTCACAGCACACTGTTATTGCAGGCCGAGGCTGCTTCCATCATCCACATTTACTGCCTTACGAAAACCTGTAATGTGAATGTTTACTGTTGTCATGGCACCTTCACAGGAGGTCAAGATAACACACACCCATCGCTGTGACCTTTCCAAAGAGGACTGAACAATACAATGAGGATCAGAAATGGAGACACCTAATAATATTACGCATTAAAACAAATCAAGACGTCTCTCTTTTAGGGATCTGTGGTGTTCACAGGAGACTCAGCACTATGCACATGGTCTTGTATAACTTGACAATAAATCCATCAGTCCTCCATTGCACCACTGGGTTGACGAAAATGCCAGGCATGAAAGTGACTGTACCTCTTGAATAAATGCATCTTTTAAGTGGCAGTGTCAGCACTTGCTCCCAGGATGGGTACATATCAAGTACAATAAGCAGAATGCCTTCTTTTAAAATTCAGAACCTCTTTTTCAATCCCTTTTCTCTCCACACAAAGCCTTGACCAAGACACTAAAGAACATATTATGTGAAACACACACAGCATTTCCTGGTCTGGGCTTAATCGTGTGACATCTTAATAGTTCAGAATCAAACTGACACCTCAGAGTCAGAGACCAGAATTGTCAAGATTACTGTCCTTCATTCCAGAAGGCACAGCAGACACTACCTTTGTGTCTTCAAACAATCATCACAATGTTTCTTTCCAAACCCCCACGAAGAATCATGAAATGATTAAGGACTATCTACCTATCCTGCAGCTTTCTTTATCAAAGGGAATAACATAAATTAATTACGGTTTGAAGTGCCAAGTACACAGTTAATAGCTAAAATCAAAACAAACGCATCTAGATGGTGATGCCTCATCCAAAACTACACCAAGTCTCCCTCCATACTAATGTTGAAAAGCAATGCCTATCTATGTCATCAATACACTTACTTCTAAACACTTTTCTGCCTTTAATGGATTCTTCAGTAATCAAACTATAATTGGCATTAAGCCCAAAAGAGTATTCAACCATAGAAATTAGTATCTCTCTGGAAACCAATTAATTATTCAGCATTCCGTAGCAGCCTAGAAGCCCAGAGCTACCCTGATTGTTCTGCAGTGGAAACACTTGCTTAGCACTCCTCCCGCAAGGAGAGGACTACAGACTCACTCCCACTGCATCCTTCCCACACTCGTGAAGGGATGCTTAAAGAGGATCCTATCAATAACACCCAACAGCCTGGCTGAGAAAGTCCCAGACAAACCACATCTCTACTAGCTGTGGTATTTTTCTCCCTTACAGGCAGTAGCCAAAAGGCAAATGTTACAAGACCTCAAATTCAGGCACGAGTAAACAGACTCGCGCAAGGAAGAAAACTGAGGCCCCAGTCAAAACAGAAACCACCAGGATGTTAAATCATCATCATCATGATAATAACAACAGCAGCAGTAGTCACAACAATAAGAACACAACCATGTCCAGTGCTGGTAGGAAGGTGATCAATAAAGGAAAATTCGGTTATACGTGATTCAAAAAAAAAGCCTTAGAAATATCAAACAACAAACATCTTGGACTCAGCAGTTCTACATCAGGGAAGGCCTTCCAGGAAAATCATTCATCTGTTCGGCAAAGATTTAAGTACAAGGATGTTCATCACAGAGTTGTTTAAAATGTGAAAAACGGGACACAACCAAGATACCTGACAGTAAGGAAACAGTTATATGTATGTAATATGTCCATACGGTGGCATACTATGCAAAACTTAAAAGTGACAGTGTAAAGTCACATGGGGGTGTTGGGTTTCTTTTGTTTTTGGGGGTTTTTTTTGGCTGCATTGGGTTTTCCTTGCTGCGTGAGGGCTTTCTCTAGTTCCGGCCAGTGGGGGCTACTCTTCGTTTCAGTGCATGGGCTTCTCATTACGGTGGCTTCTCTTGTTGCGGAGCACTGGTTCTAGGTGTGCGGACTTCAGTAGTTCTGGCTCCAGGGCTCTAGAGCGCAGGCTCAGTAGTTGTGGTGCACGGGCTTAGCTGCTCTGCGGCATGTGGGATCTTCCCGGACCAGGACTCCAACCTGTGTCTCCTGCACTGGCAGGTGAACTCTTAACCACTGCGCCACCAGGGAAGTCACCACATGGGGTTTTTTGTTTTGTTTTGTTTTGTTTTGTTTTGTTTTTTGCTGTACGCAGGCCTCTCACTGTTGTGGCCTCTCCTGTTGTGGAGCACAGGCTCCGGACGCACAGGCTCTGCAGCCATGGCTCACGGGCCCAGCCACTCTGCGGCATGTGGAATCTTCCCGGACCGGGGCACGAACCCATGTCCCCTGCATTGGCAGGTGGACTCTCAACCACTGCGCCACCAGGGAAGCCCCCATGGGTGTGTTTTTGACAGAACAAAATATTCACAAATTATTAGGAAGTGAAAATTCAAGTAGCAACATGTACACACTTCAATATAAAATTTAATTTTATATGCAAATATACATCTAGAGTAACATATCCCAAAAGGGTAACATTGGTGGAATTAAAGGTGGTTTTTTTTGGATATGTTCTAACATTTCTGTAACAAACACATGGCACTCTTTGGCATCAGACAATTAATGGAAAGCATTTCACCCACATTCTATGCCTTTAAATGGAGCATTTTTAAAGGCATACTGTTTTCAGAGAAGACAGATATTTGCTCCCTAAAATTAACTTGTAGCCCAAATGCAAATATTCAACCCAAGATAATTCCATAATTAGCTCTTGTTCTCTGTAGAATTCCTAAGAATATGTGCTTGAGATAAGACTGACCACTAGCCAGAGAGTTTGACATGCCAGTAAGTTTAATGATTCTTTCAAGGCTCAAAATAACCCTTCTCAATTTATCTATTTTTGCTAGGTATTTTCACCCAGAAGTCCAACCTTAATTATGACATTAAGGATCAAATTCTCATTCTTCCCAAATGATAGTCCATTGACAACTTTAAATACAAAGGGGGGCTGGGGGAAGAGATGGGAGGAAAGGTACTATTTTATAACACCTTAAGAAAAAGCAGTAACACAGAAGAGTTTGGGGTGGCAACGTATAAATGCAGGCATTTGTTTGTAAAAATAAATACACATGTTTGTTTGTATTATGTATCCATGTGTGTATATGTGTATAATTATGCACACATACACACATCAAACAAAAAAAAAGATACCTGAAATTCAAATTTTGGCAAGTACAAAAAATAGGAGTAAGTTGACGGCTCGTTCATTTGTATGACTCATTTCAGCAAAAGTTCCTATTACTATTTTGAAATGCTTATTATACAAAGTCCTTCAAAATACACTGACCTAGAGCAACAAATAAAAACAACAGCAACCAATGACAAAGCAATACGTTGTAAAAGGATGTCTTTCGGAAACAGAAAACGCATTCACACTGTGAAATCCACACCAAGAGGATTCAGCTCCATGAAACCAGCCATCAGAGGCAGCAAGTTCCAAATTACTTGGGTCTATTTTCTCTCTATAATTCTTACTAATAACATGTACCTTTATGATTATTCATCTGAAAAAATCAGGCTTATCATGAAATGAAAACAGATCGCAGGAAGGCAGAGGAGGAATGCCAACTTCATAAAAAAATGAGAACTTTTCAGAGCCGCTGACAAATAATGGAAATATCACCCATGCCAAAAACTACCAGCCCTTTGACATGACTGGATTAAAATCCTTTATAGAAAACAATACCAGAGGAATAAAATGAAGAGGGCTGGAAACAGAACAATTATGAGCTGTCCTCATTTGTTATGTTGGAAAATTAATTTATACCAAGGACCTTGGCATCAATGTTAATTTTCCATACATGCACCAAAGACCCACAGAGATTTTTAACACAATTTGTAATATACTGCAGGTAACCTGCTTACATTTTGTATTAGACTCGCAAAGGGGGATTAAAGTTAAAACTGGATTAAGGAATGCAAATTAAAACAAACACTCCCTGATGCATTACTTTTCCAGAGACCATCGAAATCTTGGTCAAGTCCAAAGTGAGAGTATTAAAATGGCCTTAAGTCGATGGAAATCCACATCTTGCCTCCAAAGACAGAGGGAAAGGAATGTATTACACATACCTGCAGTCAATCACTTGTATACTTAGGTCAAAGAGAATAATTAAATAAAGTTCAAAAAGAATTTCAGATCAGGTTTCACATTATCATGTTTCCCATGATAACAATTACCTGGACCCAAAATGTAATGAGTTTTCTAGCCTACTGGTAAATTATGCTTCTTTGCATGTCTTTGGGACAAGTGATGGGCAAAAGATACCCAATCGTCATCCCTTGGATATTCCTTCAAGGATACATGCAGTTTGTTACAGATCTAATCCTTCCTCTGTCAGGCCGCTTTGAATTCATTAACTATTTAAAGTCACACCCATCACCCGGGACATAAAAGGTATAAATCAAACAACAGTCATTAAACTTCAAAATAACATGCAGCTCACTATAATGAACATGATGGGTGACAGGTGGACAGAAAACACAGGGTTAAAAGTGGGAAGTGGGGAACTTCCCTGGTGGTGCAGTGGTTAAAAATCTGCCTGCCAATGCAGGGAACACGGGTTCGAGCCCTGGTCCAGGAAGATCCCACATGCCGCAGAGCAACTCAGCCCATGTGCCACAACTACTGAGCCTGCACTCTAGAGCCCGTGAGCCACAACTACTGTGCCCACGTGCTGCAACTACTGAAGCTCGCGTGCCCTAGAGCTCGTGCTCCGCAACAAGAGAAGCCACCGTAATGAGAAACCCGCGACCGCAACAAAGAGTAGCCCCTGCTTGCCACAGCTAGAGAAAGCCCTCACACAGCAACGAAGACCCAACACAGCCCCAAAAAAATAATTAAATAAATTTTAAAAAAATTTTTGGGAAGAGGTAGTAAAGGTATGGACAATAATAAAATGACTCATGTAACTGATGTCTAGTACTAGACTTGAAACAGGGCTTAGCATACAGTAGGCACTCAATAAGTGCTCACTAAGTAATAATATTCTAGACACAATTACTTTGCCATACCTGTCTGTCCAACACCACGCATATAAATACTCACCAGTGTTTGACTAGGTTCTGATAAAGTTGAAGTTACGATGGGGAGGGAATTAGCAAGAGGTCCAACAAGGTCCAACCAACAAGCATAAAATCCAACTGTGGTGAACACCATTGGATAGCCTAGCAAATACTCTGCTGCCCTCCCAATTTCCTAGCCACTGTCATACCCCTATCTATTGCTTTCAGTAGACACACTTCCAGCTACCACATCTGCATGTAACTCCATTGCACTGGCCACCGTTTATGGATCCAAGCCCTTATGGACCCAACAGAGCCCCTGGAATTCACAACAAAGACTAAAAGATTCCAGCCTCAGTATGGCTGAGCTGGTGAGAGCAAGTAATGTATGCTGGGAACTGTGGGCAGCCAGGCTCTGCTATGGAAAGCAGATGAGCCTACTTCTAAAAAACAGAAGAATGAAGCAAGAACATATTCAGGGGGGAAAGACAGATACCTGTAGGAAAACCAAATAAGGTTCAAAGACCCAAGTCTTGGGATGTTTTGAAGGCTTGACTACATCCCTTACCTTGAGCATCCCTCAGGCACCTTATACCCTAAAAATATACACCATCTTTTTGCTTTTGCTCAAGAGTATTATACTACTCACAACTCAGTAGCCATACATGAAAGACTAACAAACATAATCAACAGATAAGAAGGATGAGAAAGGGAAGGTCAAATGATCCAGCGTGGCCCTTGAACAGATGAGGAATCCGCCATGCAGGGCAAGGACAGAGCCCGGAGAGCTCAGAAAAAGTGGATGAATTGCAGTTCTGTTCATAACCTGTGGAAGGGCGTGGGGAACACAGCGACTCCACTGGCTACAGACATCAGCATTGTTTTTACAATGTGCTAGTATTTGTGAATACCACATTCTTTTCCTTTCTTGTACAGTCTTGTTTGAAACTCTGGCAAAACGCTGCACAGGGGAAGCAGCTGAAAGTTGGCTGAGATGAAGTTCTGTGATCTCAATTAAAAACATTCTCTCACTCGCCACTTGCTACCGCTGTGGAAACAAAAGCACTGCTGTGACAAGGGGGTTTTTTCTATTGAAAAATATTTCTCTTAAGCTTCAGAACGGTGAAAATCACTTATGTACATACACAAATAACTTCTGTTCAAGTTATACCGGGGCTCTGGCCCAATCCCCATATTCTGGGAAAACAGCAAATTTTGTAGAGACTAATTCTACTGTTCTCATTTCCTAAGCGACCTCCACACACTTACATTGGTTATATCTAAGAATGGCTAAAAACTCCCCTAAATGCTTGCTATCCCGCAGAGTTCCAATAATTATCACTTTTACTAGTACATGCTCATTCTGCTTCAGAAGATACCTGCCATGTTGAAAAATTCATTATTATTTTAAAACACTCCTTTCACCATACAAAAAGAACTACCAAGCCTGTTCACTCCCAATGGACAAACATACCTCTTAACTTTTCCTCATGATACTAAACATTAAAGAATACAAAAGTAAAACCTCTTCGTGACCGTTCTCTGCTATGAATTAATGATATCTTCTTATATAGCAAGAGTAGGGAATAAATATCTGGATCTGCTTCTGCTTCCTGAACAATCGTACAGGTTGGGATGTTAGCATTACACAAACAGAAGGGAGGCAAACAAGCAAAGTGGAAGGAGAAAGGACTTCCCGCATCTCTGAGCTTTGTCTTCTCAAAGAACTGGTCCCAGGAACACTGACTCTCCATCCAGAAGGGAAGACACAGATTGCCAGCCCTCTACATGAAGCCCAGCTTCCAAGAGTGGAATAAAAATAAAAAGGGCCAAGATGGCTCCTTCACACTGAAATTCCAGCAATGCAGGAAGACGGCCACCCACCGACACTGACTTCAGAGGCAGGGATAGCCCCAGCCCCTTGAAGGTGTAATAATAAACCCTCACATGGAGTCATTCATTGCTGCAGGAAGCACCCACGGCCCTGCTGGAGTCACAAGTAGAGGGGATAAGTTTTAGCCGTAAAACAACAGACCAAGCTCGGGCTCTCTTACCTGTACCAGCCTGTGGCTCCCGCCCCCTTATTCCAATTTGGGACAGGCCGCCAGGGCTCTTCCGGCAACTCTGTGAAAGGGGCGGGGCTGCTGGAGTTTCTGCTTGCACCTGCGTGCAGGAAACTGAGCATGCTCCCTCACCAGGGAGATGCTAGGACAAGGATGCCCCCCTCACCTCAAGCTTAAGAGAGAAACCAGGCCATCAGCACTGACCTCCCAACATTACTATTAACCTCAGGAAACTAAAACCGCCCTAAGGACCTTGAACAGAATCAGAAATTAAAGATCAAAGGAAGAGAACAAAAGAGGTCATGGGTGTCACTCAAATGGCTGGAATAAGGCACAGGGCCAATGGTTAAAAAGGAGCCATGGAATTAGTCCACATTCAGCCAGAGGTTCTGAGTTTGAAGTCTTAATGTAGTGCTGGAACAACAGATAAGAGCTTGGGCTATGGGACCTGGGCTTATACTCTGACTCTGCCGGTTCCTAGTTGTGTGTGACCTTGGACAAGTCACTTCTCTCTGGGATAAAGTTTCTTCATCTACAAAACAGGGATAATAGCAGTGCCTACACCTCATAGGGTGGGGTGAGAATTAAATTCCAATCACACAGAAAGCACTCGTGAAATGTCATTATCAGGGTAATAAAACCCAGAAAAATCTACACACACTCACGCCTTCCCCAGAGACTAGTTTCCTGAAGAGAGAGGAAAGAAGATACTTCCTGAAAGGTTTTGTTTTTATTCCTTGCCAATTGGTTTGCTTTCATCAAATTTCCTAAGTACCTTTTACAAATGGCCCAGTTTTCGATTTGCCTGAAGTCGGGCACAGAAAATAATTTTAAATTCCTTGAAACCACATAAACCTAGCAAATTAGAAAGGAGAATACGTCATCTTTGGGGAAGTCATCTAGATTGTGCAATAACTTTTTGACTCAGCTCTCACCTTTCCAACTAATTCCAGACAGTACAGAAACTTGATGGCTGATAGTTCTACAAACTATGAGGTGAACAGAGCTGGTGAGGGCCAGAGTGACCTACACTGACCAACCCCAATTTGTTTTCTATTTTCCCTGCTTGACCTGAAATCAGATTCTCAGGATTAGAAGGGGCAATAAAGGCACCCACTCTCAAGGCCCTTCTCACCTACCACATCTCCAAAGGCTTATTCAGCCTCTGAGTTATCAACCTGGGTGACAGGAAGCTCACTGCCTGCTTTAACACCCCCCCCCCAAAGGCTGGCCACTTCCCTTAGAACAAAATCTAAACCCCTTACCATGGGCTTCAGGGCCCAGTGGGCTGGCCTCTGCTCCCGCCACCCCCTATCTAGTTCCCACCACTCTCCCTGGACCCACCCTCATCCAACACTCCAAGTTCCACCCACTTCTGAGACTTTGTTCCCACCCTCTCTCAGCCCAGAATGTTATTTCTCTGTTATTCCTACCTCTAGCTCTTTCTCATTCTCCAGGTCTTAGACCACTCTACCTAATATTGACCCCCTACCATTTCATTCCATCAAAGAGGAAGAAATTTTTCTCTGCTCTTCTAGGTTCTTCTGGCTGGTTTAAGAATGAAATTGACATGAGACAGATTAACAAGCGAAAAACAAGCAAAAGTTTGATAACATGTATACATGGGAGAGACCCCAGAAAACGGAGAAACTTGCCAAAAAATGACTGCCTTAAATACCATCTGCGGCTACAACCAAAAGAGGATGTGGAGGGTGCAGGTTTGGGACTTCAAAAGGGTGGAGGCAATTCACATGGAGATGGAAAAGCAAATGCTTGGTAAACAAATGTTGGCCGGGCACCAGAGGCCATAAGACTAAGACTAACCTCTAGGCCCTGCCCAGTTTCTCCCAGCACAGAGCCCGTATTCTTTGTAGACAGGTCTGGTGATATCTCTATCCCAGGAAGAGGCCCTTTATCTAAATAATTTTAGGCACTTAAAGGGAAATAACAAGAAACACTTCTTGAGTCTTCTGTTTCTTAAAAATAATCAGCCTAAATTTACCCTCATGCCAAAGAGACACATTTTGGGGTGGCAGATTCTGTCCCCCTACAGATTCACAGCCTGTTTTACAGCCTGTTTCCCTGCCCCCACGAGACTGGAAGCTCCCCAAGGGCAGGGCCACATGCTGATCCCCAAGCCCATCTAGCTCCTCTCTGTACAGCATTTTGAGACAAAGCTAAATCAGGTAACAGGCAAAGAAAAGGCCTCACCTTGAAGACTTTCCATCTTTTATGAGGATCAACAAGTCTTCACAAACATCTCAGCAAAATGTCAGGGTCTCCACACAGGGGAGCTCAACCGTGACCCCATATTACAATAAAGGGAGCTTTAAAAATTATTTTAAAAGGAAAAAAAAATACTGATGCCTGGGTTATATCGCCAAGATTTTGATTTAAGTGATATGCAGTATAGCCCCCGGTGTGGGGATTTCGTTAAAAGCTCCCTCACGTGAGGCTACTCTGCAGCCAGGGTTTTAACCACCACTTTAGAGAACTGCTTCTCAAGCATTCTGCGGGGAAGGACCAGTTGTCTCTTGTTTCCAAAAGTATCCAAACCCAATAAAAGTGAATTACCAGAAAAAGAAAATGTGTACAAAATAAAAGCCTCAAGTTTTTTTATTACTAAACTCAAAGTGATGTACAGTTGCTCTGTGCCATTATTATTAAATTTCTAAATGCTTACTCTCAATTTCTCTATTTATAACTTTATACATCAGTGACTAAAACAGTCTGCACCCTGACATGAGTCAACAAAGCCCATGTTCAGAGCAGCACCATCCAGACGGAACAGAAAAGGAACAAAATACAGTCTAACAACTTAGTTGAGGACTGCACACCATTCACCTTACACTATACAGCACTAAACAGTTGCATATCTAAACCAAACAGCAACACCACAAAGATCAGGACAGACTTGTCCTCTGACAGGCTTTTTTCTGCTGCTTCTGGGTACAAGGAAACATTCTTGGAGTGCTTTTAGAATGCTGAAAAAGTGGAATTTCTGGGGTGGTTTATACACAATTAAAGTATTTCCTTTTTTAAAAATAACCTTGCATTTGTTCGCTTGTTTTTTTTTTTAACGTCCCTATATTGGAACATGTGTTTTGCATTACCTAATAATGGAGAGGTGTGTCATTCTTCTCCTTGAAAATATGCTGCTATCATGAAAGCACATGTTGGAAATGATAGCAACCAACCATAAAGAGAATGTATGGCTTGAACCAGGACTAAATGAGGAATGGGAGACTCGTGGTCTAAAATTAATGAAAGGATGGGAGAGACGAGGGAGGCTCAGAAGAGCAAGTGAAGGCTTTGAGCAGAAAGAAGCACTAGGGGTGGGGCTTAAAGATGGTTAGGATTACACAGGCAGACAGAAGAAGCAAGGAGGGATTTCAGCCCCGTATGATGGACAGCAAGACGACTGGCTAATTGTAGCACAAGGGCTATGCTATGGGGAGGGAAAGAGGGATGTGGTGAGTACTCGTCTTTTCCTGGAGGGGACAGTCCCCCAGGCTCCGGGCCCATTCCTGCCTTTCTCAGTATCCACGAAAGTCAATGCATTTCTCTCAAGGGTAAGACAAAGAAAAGTTAAAACATGATCTAAACCAAAGGCCATGGTCTTCCCAGGAAGTTTTAAAAAGGAGAATGTACTGAGAATGTACTTCTGCATCTGAGCCGAGCATCTGAGCCGTGGTGAGAAAAATGAGATTCCCCTATTGTCTCTAGCATCTACCCACAAATTCAGTGAGAAAAATCTTGCTTCTTGTTTACATAAAACAAAAAACACCAGAACAAGCTCAGCTTGGTGAAGCTTAAGGATTTTTAAAAAGAAATAGCTCAAGTAGAAATACAGTATTAGCTTTAGTCACTCTACTGCCTAAGAAAGCCCTTAGATTTTTTTAATTTCTAAGAATATTACTGCTTACTTCCGTTTGGTTTAAATATGCTGTAAAATATATTATTAACAATAAACACTTTATATGTTATTCCTGTTCATCCTGCAGAAAACCCTACTGGGTGTGTATCACCATCTGTTTACAGACTGAGGTCTAGTGAGATGAAGTTATTAGTCCAAAGTCCTATAGATTGTCAGTGACAGAAGTAAGACTCAAACTCAGGTCTCTGGTGCCAAATCTTTTGAAGGTCACCACCAGTAAAATGCTTTCACTCCCACGCCCCCTCCTAAATCTTGTAACGGCTCAGCCAGTCAAGCTTCGGCTACTGAAACATAAGCAATTATGAAAGCAAAGAGGCGATGTTAAAAGCAAAAGCACAAATCGTTTTAAAATCTGGAATACTCTGCTCTCCGCAAGCGGCCAACTAAACATTGACATTTTTCAGGTTGAAGTCTTCAGTAGCCCTGGTTTTTCATGTTGCCCAGCCCTGAATCCTCATTTACAGTCACGATTCATCCTTCTGGGTAACTTCACTGTCAGTGTCCTTGGAGCCTGTTTCAAACTATTCCTTCTTCACCCCAACTTCCTTCCTCAGACATCCAGTGGCTTTTTCAGACTTGTTCCTGCCTCAGGCCCTTGACACTTGCCATTCTCTCTGCAGGGAACTCTTTCCCTAATATCCACGTGCCTGGCTGGGCTCAATATTCCAACTCAAACATCACTTCCTCCAAGAGGCCTACTAGGATTACACTGTCTCATGCCACCCCCTATCACCCGATATTAGCTTCCCATTTTACTTTCTCCCTCACGTTTATGACTATCAGAGATTCTTATTCATTCACTGGACAGGTAAACTCTGTACAATTTAAAAGAAAAGAGAGAATCAAAGTTAACACAGAATGCATGAACCAGATGCCACATTTCATAAACAAACATACCCTGAAGGAAAAATTCTTGTCGGTCAATTCAAAATAACAGAAGACAGCAAATATTGACTATTTTGCTAGCTCTACTATTGTACGGGTAGAGACACGCAAAGGCTGTATATACAGAAAATTTCTACCAAACAACAAAAAAACAACCTCTTCTTCCTGCTGTTTAACACGCTTCCCTCCAATACTGTCCTCCACAATCCCTAATGTTTCTAAAATAACTTTTTAACTGTGGCTACAAATTATCAGCTGTATTGCTCCCTCTAGGAAATAGGTTAGGTTGCAAAAATCAGCTAAGAAAAAACTGATAACTAAGCTGTCCAACGTAAGGTATATATCAGGATTCTCTGGCCATCTTCCGCTCCCAAAAACTCTGATCACTCTTTCCAACGTCTGTCCTCAGGGCAACTTTCCAGTGTGTCTTATCATTAGAGGATTCTCCTGGTCATTAGCCATAAGGACCATTCACAGGCCCTTCATTTCCATGTACAACACAGTGGGGCTGAAACTCAGAAGTCTGCTCATGCCCTAGTATGTTATGCTGATGCAGATCAATTTTTTAATAAAAATAGTTAAGTTTATGGTTTTATATAAAATATAAGAGGATGACTCCCAGCTTTGAGAAAATAACCAATTTTATAATGCCAACCCCGTACACAACTGGGAATCAAGTTAAAGTGAGACTCCTTCCAAGTAGAGTATGTGAATTCTTGTTAGAGGATGCTTTCTGCTCACAAACCTCCCCTCCCCATGAGGCGACCCTCAAACCTTATTCACATGTATAAAATCTCTTTTCCTGCAATGACACCATCAATGAACTGCGGGTGTCAAAATTATGTTCTACAGTCCACCTCTTCCCAAAGGAGCCGCCGGCAGCTTTATTTCAGAGATTTGGGGATTCCAAACTTAAGCAAACGCAGACAATATCAACACAATGCTAGTTCATAACCATATGTCTGTGTTTGGCAAAAATTACACTGAATAACTGAATATAAAACAATAAATAGTTTGAGTAGTTTGGGCTATTAATTTAAAGACTTAAGGAGTACCTTTGTTAAGAGTTAGATATAACTGGGAATGTCAAATTTGGGAGGAGACTTTTTATCCCCATGAAAAGAATGTACAGTGATCCCTCTGTATCTGCTGGGGGAACTGGTTCCAGGACCCCCTGTGGATATCATCATCCACAGGTGCTCAAGTCTCTTATATAAAATTGTGCACTACTTGCATATAACCTGTGCACATCCTCTCATATATTTTAAATCATCTTGAGATGGCGTATAATACCTAATACAATGTAAATGCTATGCAAGTAGTTGTAAGTATATTGTAAACGCTATGAAATAGTTGCCAATGTGCTGCAAATTCAAGTTTTGCTTTTAGGAACTTGCTGGAATTTTTTTTCAAATATTTTTTATCTGTGGTTGGTTGAATCCGTGGATACAGAGAGCTGACTATACCAGTTAGTTCAAAGCAAATATGTAGAAAATGACAATAAATACTGTGCTGACAATATACAAGTCTGTCAAAGGCACATTCCAGAGGAAAATCAAACACCCTTGAAAATAAGCCTGTGAAAAACACCAAAAAAGCATGTCACCATTTGTGAGTGTCTTTCTCACTTATATGTTAAAGTGGTTGCTGGGCCAGCACCATGGAAAAACTAATACGATGGGGGATGTGGAGGTCTGAGGTAGCCAGGAAAAATAATAAACTAATCTAAGGAAAGAGTCAGTGTTCCTTTTTAAAGAACTATTTATTTATAATATCTTGCTGTAAAAACAAGATGTGACCCTCAACCTCCACCAAAATCGTACCAAGGCTTCCCAATACCCTCAGGACATAATCCCAAACTTGCTCTCCAACTTTCCTTCCCAACATCCTCCTGATGTAAAGGTCTTTGTCTTGTCAAATCTCTGCTCATCATCTATCCAACATCACGGATGGATTTCTACCTTCAGGTCTCCTTCATACATGGTAGATTTTGCAACCCAGCATCCATTTTTCCCTGCTCCTGGTGGGAGCAATCCAATTTTGTTGAAGGACAGGATCCTTTCTTCACTGACTCTGGTTGAGTGGAACCACCAGTCAAGGTGTTCTATGTGGGCATAGTCAGACCATCTGACTCTCCAGCAGAAAATGACTGAAAATGGTCAGAGATGATTCATCCTTGAGGAGGCGCTTGACAGAGACGGTGTATCACCTCCTTCATCTAGCAGCCCTGGGGGTGCCCAGTTCCTAACCTTTACTTTTCAGGTGCCACTCAGACTCCATAGGCTACTCCATATCTCTATTATTTGATTTTAATAAATGTATTTTCTGCTGAAAGTGGATTCAGTGCAGATTTTCTGCTGCTTGCAACCAAAATATACCAACTCACATGCTTGCCAAGATCATTCTTGTACCTTGGTACCAAAACCCAGTCTCTGATAATTTCCAAGTCCCGCAACGCTACCCAACACCATGACCCTCCCTCCTCATAGCTTTTATGAGTCCTATCTTGTACTCTTATTTTTTATTTACTCTTTTTCCAAATAAAATTAAAAAGCAAAATTTTGTAGCCCACTGACCTGTGATTTTCCAGCATTGAGTTTCCACCTAGAAGGTGACAGTTTTCAACTACCATTACTAAGTACTTATTCCCACCATTCATTATTGCATTTAATCCACACAAGATAGGCAGTGTTATCCCATTTAACAGATGAGTACACTAAGGCTGAAAAGAGATTACCTTGCCTAAGAACAGACCGACACAACTACGGAATGAATATACCAGGATTTAAACCCACGTGTACCCTCAAAAGCCTAAATTCCCAACCACTGGTGATAAAATTTGATGAGGGGGAGGAGGCGATGGGTATGAAAATAGTTGTATCTTGGGAACTTTTATTTTGTTAACTGGCTACAGATGACCAAACCCATATCTTCGCTTAGGTCTGGTTTTAAAAACTCTGCCAATCTGAATGTCCACAAGCCCTGTCTTGAAAACTATTTAGAGTTAAATGGAACAATCCATTATTTCGGCTAAACATAAAAAAATCCTGTTCTCTAAAGAAAGATGTCTGCATCCTAAATCACATATACAATGTCCTCAGACTTTAGGGTTGGTTTGTATGCTGCTCTGACAAGGCCAAAGCAGGGGCACAGAGACAGAAGAGCAGATAGAGAAGCTGGGAAGAGCCCAGCAGGGGATTACAAATTAGCTACAAGTGCGTAATTCACATATGGATCACTACGATTGGGGCATGGTTAAAAACAGCTCACATCTGGTTTTATTTGGGCTCCCTGTTTTGTCCAATAAACAAGTGGCAAAAAGTAAGAAATTCTGACTTTAGGCTTTAAAAACATTAGGTAACATAAAGGTATTTTTTCAAATCATACACAAAGTAGAGTGAGTTTCGGGAATGCAGACATGCAGCTAGAAAGGCTAATTCACTGAACTAACTCACCATAAGATCCTAAACAGGTGACTTAATCTCCTAGAACCAGTTTCCTTAATAAAATTGGGAAATATGTTTCTGTTATCTCACAGGATTATTATAAGAATCAAAGGAAAGCATTTTACATGGGAAAGATTTACCACCATGACAAGATATTAACAAATATGCCCAGAAGAGGCCAAGCAGGTCCAAATGAGTTGACATTTAGACAAGTTTGTCCAGTGTATTATAAACTGCAGGATTGGATTAGTTGCGAGTCACCAAAATAGAAAGAAACCCAGTCCCCATGTCATCAAGCAATCCACCGACCAGATATCATGAAGAAAGACATAGCTTTTATTTAGCATAATCATTTTAAATACTCCCAAGCTATGAAGTTCAATTCTTCATTAATAATTATTAATATTTGACAAACTTGCATTTCACAAAATAAATCCACTGAAATGGAATCAGGATTATGCTCCCTCCCCCCCCGCCCCCCCAGAAAAAAACATGGCTCCATGCTTTTAGGCAACTTCTACTAAGAGGCAATCTCAAAGTATGTTCTGCAGAAAGCTGATAGGTACATGTAGTAGTTTTGGAGGACAGGGAGGTGACATACAGAAAGGATGGGCTCCAGAGGGCGTTCTCTGGTCAACTAGGTTTGGGAAATGCTGTGTTAGGCAAAACAAAGTATGTTCCTTGAATATGGTACTGCTCAGAGCATCTGACATGGTATGCATTTCAAACCCCTGAGTAGGTGTTGAAATAAAAAGCATTTCCCAAACTTATTTGTACAGGGCATCCTACAGGGAATGAATTCATGGAAAACACGGGGAAGAATTTCATGGGAAACACACTGAAAATGTGGCAGAAAATAAAGATGGAAATACATGGAACAAACCTTTTGTCAAAACACACAGCAATGTACATAAATAGCAGCATGGGGGAGGCAAGTTCTGCCACTGGCCCAGTATCCCAGGTTCCCTTCATCCTATTCGAGGAGTGCTAAGTTCCTGAACATTACTGATAATGTAGAAGACACTCATATAGGGCCAGAATGCAATTCGTCTAAAACTGGAGATTCACTTTGCTATAAAGCAGAAACTAACACACCACTGTAAAGCAGTTATACTCCAATAAAGATGTTAAAAAATAAATAAATAAAACTAAAACTGGAGAGTCAATTAGGAAGGAAGGAATGCAGGAAGAAAGGGAGGGAGGAGAAAAAAAAAGAAAAAAGAACCACAGACTCTCCTTTCTCTCCTAATGCTTCTGAACAACCAACTTGCTTTCATTTTTTTCTTCAAGAGATTTAGAGTTATGAAAAACTTCACCTCGGGGCATATTATTCTAATCAACCAAACATCAGCCTTCAGAAGATGCACCATATGACTATCCACACAGGTCAGCAGACATAAATGAGGTGGGAAATTCTACCATCTAAGGGCCTTCTGTGAAAAATGTTAACAGTGAATTGGTGATAAAGTCTATCCATTGTCTTATAGAGAGCAATGTCAATACTAGCAATGTTTATTTCAGGGCAAAAATGGATTTGTTAATTAATCTGAACCCACAAATGAACGCATCCTAACCGGCATACTTCCTGGTTTAATGGTTTCTGCAATCACAAATTCAGATGCCATCAGGAGCCATACAGATAACCTTAACGAGTGACGCAGGCAGGGCCTAAGGAAATAGGGAGTTACGGACTAAGGGGGAACTTGAGAGCACATATAAGCCTCAAGACTTTCATGTTCAATTCAATTAAAACACAGCGCTGGCTTTCCTTCCCCCTCTCCTTCCAAAACAAAACATAACAGGTGCAGTCCACATTCAGCCCACAGGCTGCTGGCTTGAAACCTCTGGGAGACCCACTGTCCTTAAGAGGACTTTAAGCTCCTCTTCTACAAATGCCTGATGAACATATGAAATTCGCAAATTGCCAAGTTGAGAACAGAGTGTCAACCCAGATGTGTCAAATAAATTTGCTTATGGTGGACGAATTTTTCAAGGTGTATAGACAAATATAATAGGTTTTCAACACTGCACAACTGAGGTGAATGCCTTACAATCACCTGCTGAGTGACCTCGGGCAAGGTATGTCACCTCTCTGAGCCTCAGTCTCCCCATCTATAAAATAAAGATGACAATACCAGCCCCTCTGGGCAGTAGTGTAGGTTACACAAGAATACATTTATAACACTCTTAGCAGACAGCAGGCATTTGTAAGAAAATTAGAAATTAGAGAAATTAGAAAATAAAGAGAAACTTCAATTAAATAGAGTTGAGTCAATGCCCTGTTGCAATAGCAGAGCCCAATGGAAGGAAGAAATACTCTTCTTTCCAGGCAGGGACTCAGCCAATGAAAAGCCATGGACTCTTTTGTTTACCTTAGCCCTCCCCCAACTTCCCTTCCCCTCTATTAAAGTGGTCTCCTTCCCTTGCTGCAGAGGGAAACTGCGGAAGGCTTGCCAACATTGCAGACTCCCAAACAGCAATTCTCTGCTGATCCCAAATAAACCCATCTTTGCTGGAGAAGTATCTGGCAATATATTCATTTCAGGTCAACACACCCAATTTAATGATAGTTAATAATTTTTATTACCAAGTATATTTCAGTTACTACTACAAGTGATGTTTAGAACAATTCATGGGGGGATAGAGTAAATTTCACAGGCAAACTGTTAGGTAAATGATGCTGATCAGCCCCTGGGAAGAAGCTACTAATCGTGTGACCAATCTCAGTCACTTTCCAGAAGTCATGGGAAGATGCCAGTGCCACCTCAGGGAAATGCCCACGGTCCAGAGGAGATTAAAAAATACTAGTGCCATTAGAATTTGAACAACAGCTTGTACACATTTAGCGTTAATTCTGTTTTGTTTTGTTTTTTTTTGCAGTACGCGGGCCTCTCACTGTTGTGGCCTCTCCCGCTGCAGAGCACAGGCTCCGGACGCGCAGGCTTAGTGGCCATGGCTCACGGGCCCAGCCACTCCGCGGCATGTGGGATCTTCCCGGACCAGGGCACGAACCCGTGTCCCCTGCATCAGCAGGCGCACTCTCAACCACTGTGCCACCAGGGAAGCCCTCTGTTAAATATTTTTAAACACAAATCACAAGTGCAAATCCAAACACACACAGGATGCTAATACACAGCTCCCTGCCAAACACCTTGCAATGTGCACAGTCATTTGTCCTCCAAAATTCACACCCATTAATGTTACTATTCTCACCTTGTCTTCCAGCAGATGACCTGTAAACTTGACCTTTTTTAGACAGTGAACACTCTGTGTGTTCTGAACACTCTCCCCTACAAAAAATTTAAATTCCAACTTGTTGGGTTTTTTCTTTTTTTAATCCCTGAAATAACTGGACTGGGAAGAGAAAAAATGATGACGTAATAACACCCAGGTGCTTCCTACCTAATTAAAAGAAGTTTACAGCTACACTGTTAGTGAATCATCCCTGTGGGTTATCCACGTGTATCCTTCAAATGGCACGTAGCTCCATCAAGAGCCATATTCCATATGCTTTCCTGAAAACTGCCTTCTCTTAGCTTTGGTAAAATGATGACTACCAGGTAAGTAATGGTATTTTCTGCTTCCCGTCTTTCCTCCCTATAGACATCCCAGTTCATTTGTGTTTCCTTAATTCTAAAAACAATTAAGTAACCTTGAAGCAAGAGGCTCAGAGCTTAGTAAATCAAGCTTTAATTTATTTTAAATCAAAGAGTACTGTCAGTGTAAAAACAGCTAGATGCAAAATTAAGTATAAAGTTACCATTTATGTCATATATATATATAACTCACACACATACACATATATACACCTTGTCATTACCTCAAGGAAAGCCCACTGGCGGAGGTGAGGGGAACCCAGCTGACCGAGGGAGCAATTACTCTTCATTGTATACCCTTATCTTTTGATAAAGGTGAGTATATTAATAGTCACCAAAAATTTACCTTTGACTTTTTTTTTTTTTTTTAATTATTTATTTATTTATTTATTTTTGGCTGCATTGGGTCTTCGTTGCTGCACACAGGCTTTCTTTTTAGTTGCGGCGTGCGGGGGCTACTCTTCGTTGCGGCGCGCAGGCCTCTTGTTGCGGTGGATTCTCTTGTTGTGGGGCACGGGCTCTAGGCGCGCAGGCTCAGTAGTTGTGGCTCGCAGGCTCTAAAGCGCAGTCTCAGTAGTTGTGGCACACAGGCTCAGTAGTTGCGGCTCACAGGCTCTAAAACGCAGGCTCAGTAGTTGCGGCGCACGGGTTTAGTTGCTCCGCGGCATGTGGGATCTTCCCGGACCAGGGCTTGAACCTGTGTCCCCTGCATTGGCAGGCAGATTCTTAACCACTGTGCCACCAGGGAAGCCTTCCCCTATGCACTCTTTACTTTTGCTTATCTTGATTAAAAATCTGGAGTAGGAAACGTTCACTTGCACAGCATACTCTTTTGAGAATCTGTACAAATATCTAGCTCCACAACATTCTTCAACTGATTTATTTGCAACAAATAAATTGCTTTCATCCTATTGCTTGGTGGATAGACATGTGAATTGAAAATTAATGTTTGCTTAAAATCAGAATATTTCAAATGGTTTTCTCCTCTTCAAATTGTCCCCCCAATAAACAGATGCCACATAAGGAGAACGCTTATTAAAAGTACTAAAGAGTTATGGGCTTCCCTGGTGGCGCAGTGACTGAGAGTCCGCCTGCCGATGCAGGGGACACGGGTTCGTGCCCCGGTCCGGGAAGATCCCACATGCCGCGGAGCGGCTGGGCCCGTGAGCCATGGCCGCTGAGCCTGCGCGTCCAGAGCCTGTGGTCCGCAACGGGAGAGGCCGCAACAGTGAGAGGTCGGCGTACCGCAAAAAAAATAAATAAATAAAAATAAAAGTACTAAAGAGTTAAATAATATCCCAGAGAGATCTGTTCTTCTGAAGGATAATAATCCTCATTTTCTAAAAAATAAAAATAAATCAACCAACACAAAATGAACACTAGCTGAAAGGGCATAAAATTTGAATCCCATATTATTCTGGCCGACAGCAATAGCAGGTCGACTGGGGATTCAATGAACATGGAATCAGGTAATATGGTAAACATTGATTTGAGAAGACGATCAGTTTTCATGACCCTTGCTCAACAGAATTTCATCAGTGTCTCTTCTGGAGACGAATGAATTAATATCATTGATTTTAGAGATTTTCTTTCCCACCCAGGAGATAAAATGCTAACTTCTCATTCTGAAACTATATATGTAATAACAACATAACTTTCCAGTTCTTTTTTTTTAAATTGAGGTAAAACTGATATATAACATTATATTAGTTTCAGGTGTACAACATAAGAACTCACTATTTTTTTTTACAAATTTTCCATTTTTTAACCCCCAAAACACTTATACAAACAAGAGAAGGAATACAGAGGGGAACTTGGATAGATTCTCATTCATATTCATACTCTCTCTCTCTCTCTCTCCCTCTCTCCATCCGCCACACCTCTCTCATACTGCCAAGTTAAAAAAAAACACAATTTCCCCCATTTGAGGCTTTGCTGACAATGACCACTAAATACTACTGCAATAATTTTCCTCATACATACTCTTAGCCTCCTCCCTAGTATCCAGCTACTCATTTGTATATCAAAACTCTACTTTTTTAGCAAAATATTCTAGATCTTCAATTATATTGCCCCCTTTAAATTTTTCGATTGTATCCAATGGTCATCTGCTTAAAATTCCTGGAAACTAAGGAATGACAGGGATCTTAGTGGTCACCTAGTCCAACTTCTCATCTAATTTTTGGGTCCATTCACAACTTCTGCTTGGAATGACCCAGGCTGGGCTTGGAGAGCTCAGATGCCAATGAGCAACCCATTTTTCTAAGTGGCCACATGTCATTACAGGAAGCTTCACAAGTCACCAATTACTGCCATAGTCCTGTTCACATCTCATAGGTCCACAAAAAACAAACTGAAGTTCATTTACAAAAATTAGCCGTCTGCCCATTCAAAGTGTTGGTTTCCACCTCCTTTCTGCATATTATTTTCTTCCAACTAAATACCTCAGTCTCTGCCCTCATTTTCTATAATACCTCTGTGATAGTCATTAAAGACACAGTGATATTCAAGAACAAGTGGTTCTAAAATTACCTTCCTTTTAGTTTTAAGCCGTGTGGAACAAAACATATTGGATCTTCCATCAAATTCTGACAGTCACATACAAACACCACATAAATTTCTAATCCTGAACTATCTCTTTTTAAGCTATAATACATGGGTCAGGTGAAAACCTAATCTCTCTTCTCTTAGATTCAATCACCTCAAGGCACTCCATATTTATAAACCTCATTCTCTCCTTGGACTTATATATTTTTTAAACATTACAGTATAATTAAATTTAGTCCATTTTGACCCTTCTCAAAAAGATACTTAACAACAATTATTCAATTCAACATTTCAGAAGAGAATGAAAATTAATGTTAAATTGAATTATCCCTTGTGATTATACATGGGTTTTAATTTATATTACAACATTTACATTCGCTAAGTACAAAATGGAATTGGGCTGCAATTTTATACTTATAATCTACTCCACTGCCAAAATAAGTTCAGTTCAAATTATAATTGCACTAAAAATGCAAACATATGATTTTGACTTTTATTACCATTTCAACCCGCTGCAGAAATTATGTAATGTGGTTTTGCCAAGTTGGAAGAACCCTACCACATGATATATGCTCAAGCCAATGTGCAATCAGAAAAATTTGACTTGAAAAGACAATTAAATTTTAAAGTCTGTGTTTGAGCCTTGATGTACAACTTTCTTAAAACCTTTACCACCAGACTGGAATAATCTCCAATCAATGCAGATACCATTACCTCTCTTGCAACACATCCCTGGCCAACCCCCAGGAGTAATCATTATGCGCAATCAGTCCTAGAAGAATCAATTTAAAAGACTAATAAGTGAATGCAACCTACTAATAAAAATTAGAGAAACACAGAAGAAAATCAGAATGGATTTCGAAAAACAGTAAAAAAAAAATTTTTTTTTTAGAAAATACCTTTAAGTTCAGGTTAGATATGAAAGAAGAGAATAACAATAAGAGTGTAGTAAATGCTTTACCCTGTGCTGGCTATGTATTACACTGTTTCTCTGCATCATCTCATTTAATGCTGAAAACTTCCTAAGATACAAGTACTATTACTAGTGCCCTTCTACAGAAACTGAGCTTCTAAAATATGACACGACACGCACCAGGTCACACAAAGAACAGCAGTGCCTAGACTTAGACTCACAGACTAGCAGCCAAGGAAAGAGCTGAATGGTGGGTTGACTAGTGTCTGCAAGCCCCCCAAATTCATGTCCACCTAGGACCTCAGGTGACCTTATTTAGAAATAGAATCTGTGCAGGTATTATTATTTAAGATGAGGTCAGATTGGATTAGGGTAGGCCCCAAATCCAATATGATTGGTGTCTTTGTAAGAAGAGAGTGGACACGCAGATACACAGACCAGACAGCCATGGGAAGAGGGAGGCAGAAACCAGAATGATATACCTACAAACCAAGGAATGCCAAGGCCTGCCAGCAACCAACAGAGGCTAGGAAGAGACAAGAAACGATTCTTCCCCAGAGCCTTCAGAAGAAGCAAAGCCCTGGAGTCACCTTGATCCCAGACTTCTAGCTTCCAGAACTGTGAGAGAATAGTTTCTGTTGTTTTAAGCCACCCAGTTTGTGATACTTTGTTATGGTAGCCCAAGGAAACCAATACAGCTGGGAAGAGGATGTAATGATTCAAAATAGCACTGCATCCCAAAGAAAGTCTGGGAAAAGGAGAGACAGCAATACGAAACAGTCAGAAGACCACCAGGTCAGTGTCAAATATCAACCACTGGTGTATTAACAGTCCCTTCCAACTGTCATTGGAAGCCCAAACTTGCAACTATGTACATCTACGATGAGCTCTGATAGCACAGCACATAATGAGAAAACATTAACACTTTTTCTTGATAGCAAGAACATCTGGTTATGTCAAATATAAGAGATTCACAACAGAAGAAATGTTCAAAATACAGCCTCCCTAAGGGTTGAGAAGCACCTGGATAAAACTTGATTATTCTATACCAGCCTGCAAGTTTGATTCTAAGATCCCAGGCTCGAATGCCCCAGGCAAAAGATTTCTAATCCTTCCATGTAAGACCTATGCTTGTTCTATCCATTCCATATGTATCCATGAGCCCACTCATGAATGCAAGTGTCAAGCCTGCTTTCAATAAACATAAACAATAAACATCATAAACAGCCTACTGGGTACTTGGCATTTTGCTTGTTCTTAGTTTAAGTGAGATGACAATTACCAAGTAAACATAAAAGATACTATGGGGGATATGAGATGAGGTGGCCAGTCATGTGCAGCTGTGCAGGCTGTGTACTGCCCAAGAGCACCTGGCCGAGGAACATTTGTGAGCTAAAGTGCAACCCTGTCCATATATACAGCCTGACCAGAAGAGCATTATTTTCTCATTACCACAAAGAAGCAATTAAAACTGGTGTCAGCCCTGAAGCTGTAGAGGACAGGGGCAAGATCTTGCAGGCAGCATTAATAAATCTGGATTTTACATTAAGCGTAATGGGAAATATTGGAAGAGTTTTTTACATACTACACTCAACTGTCTAGGGGAGCAGAGGCAGTAATTTAGCCAACATGATTTCGTCACTTGCGTAATACTGAAATAATTCATGGAAAGGTATAAATAGTTGAAACGAAGACCATCTGTCAAAATGCCATTTTGGCTCTTCACCAACTGATGTGCATTTTAAACCATGATGAAAAATATAGCTTTTTTCATTCTCTTAAGTTCAGGAGGATTTAAACGCTTTGTTAATTAGATGCCCTTTCATTTCACTCAGGTAGGACCACAGGCCCTATTCAAAGGTGTCTTCCATTTCCCCATAGCAAGTTGTCACCTTCAAGAGAAGCTACTAAAATGCTGAAATTAAGAAAGTTTGGTCTGCAGAAATGGGATCTGTTCTCCCCAACCAGGAGATTGTAAAGTTGGAAAATTAAACCTGTCACTTTAAGATTTTTGAGTCTCACACTTTCAGAATTTCTAGCCTCAAATCAAGCAAGAATATCATTGGGAAACAAATCTATATAACGTGGCTATTCTAAGAGAAGCCATCATTTCCTGGGCAGAAAGCAGGAGGCCTAGTAACATGAGGTCAGAGAGAGGTCATCCTACTTCCAAAATCATCTACATGTGACTCAGTGTGCTTAGAGCATGAGACCAGACTTCCCACGGCTCTCATCACACAAGGTGCATCACAAAACCTGCCTCTGGTCAGAAAACGTTTAAGAAATCCCACATCCTACACTCCAAGCTTCAGTTTCCTCATATATTAAATGAGAATAAATAGACATGCTTATTACCTCCTAGAGCCATTGTGAGGTTTTACATGTAACGTGCTCAGAACCATGTCTGGCACATAGTAAGTGCTAAATAAAAGTTAACTCTTACTGTTATTTTCATTTTTAAAGCATCATGATGGATTTCCATACACAAAGCCCTCTGAATGGAAGTGCAAAGAGATAAATCCATTGAGCTTTATGTGTTCCAGTTTTTCCCAAACTTGTCTGACCACCAGATCCTTTTCTCTCCCCACTTTCTATCACTAGGGGAGCTCAAGTCCTACACAGCTCACCGTGGGGCACGCAGCTTCCAGTTTTGTGTCTCTGCCGTGTTTACTTCCCACTGCTCATTCAGGAATCCAGAAGGAGATTTTACTTATAAGTCACGAGAGGGCATAAGCAGAAAAAGCAGACCCATATTTAGTCCACCTTTAAATTTCCAGTTCCTCATCTATTGAATCGTCCTTGATATTTCCTTTGGAATTTAATTCCAAAGTAATAAAAGGCCTTAATCCAGGTGGTGTTTTTAATGTGTTATTTATACATAAGAAATTGGCTGAAAGGTCACATGAAATGACAATAAAGGGCACGTTGCCCAGACTTAGTGTAAAAAAGCCCACCTTGACTCACTGAGGACAATTATAAACAACCCAGGGCCAGTGAAAACGGAATGGGAGCTGGGAGGAAAACAATAGGAACTTTTGTTCATAATATTAACACAATATGGCTTATTCTTTTTTCTATTTACCTAGAACACTAAGTAACACTCTTTTAAGAACTAGAACATACTCATTAGACTGATAAAAATGAAGAACCTCCCCACCACCAAAAATTGAAGAACCTCACCCTCTTAAAAAAGTAAGTAAAACATAGGCCTTCCCTGGTGGCGCAGTGGTTGAGAGTCTGCCTGCCAATGCAGGGGACACGGGTTCGTGCCCTGGTCCGGGAAGATCCCACAGGCCGCAGAGCGGCTGGGCCTGTGAGCCATGGCCGCTGAGCCTCGGCGTCCGGAGCCTGTGCTACGCAATGGGAGAGGCCACAACAGTGAGACGCCCGCGTACCGCAAAAAAAAAAAAAAAAATAATAATAATAGCTCGCACTAATATAGCCATAACTATCCTAAATGTGTAACTCATTTAATCCTCACAACTGCCCTTTGATGTGAAGACTTTTGACCCCATTTTTCAGGTGAGCAAACTGAGGAGGCACCAAGCATTAAGAAACTTACTCAAGGGGCTTCCCTGGTGGCACAGTGGTTAAAAATCTGCCTGCCAATGCAGGGGACACAGGTTCCAGCCCTGGTCCGGGAAGATCCCACATGCCATGGAGCAACTAAGCCCGTGTGCCACAACTACTGAGCTTGTGCTCTAGAGCCCACGAGCCACAACTACTGAAGCCCGCGCACCTAGAGCCCGTGCTCCGCAACGAGAGAAGCCACCGCAATGAGGAGCCCGGGCACCGCAACGAAGAGTAGCCCCTGCACGCCGCAACTAAAGAAAGCCTGCGTGCAGTAACAATAGACCCAACGTAGCCAAAAATAAATAAATAAAATAAACCCCTTTGCTATATCCTAGTATCTTTACTAAATATCAATATTTACCATGGAATAGAGGCCCCAAATTAATTGTTAAAAAAAAAATAAGAACCTTACCCAAGACCACACGACTAGTAAAAGAGGGATTCAAATCAGGAGACCTTCGGTTCACACTCTTAACGGCTATTCACATCGACCATTATGATGAGATACTTTTTTCTAAAATGTTGTTACTTATCTTACAACCTGGGCTCTTAAAAGGATTTGTATGCACTTCTGATCCTGCAGCATTATTTAGACAAACATTAACAAAACTTCAGACCTTGAAGATTTTGCTTCATAATGTGTCATGCTTGAAAACCGCCTGTTATTTATTTCATATTTCTTTAAATAAACACATTTTTAACATGAATAGTTTTAATTTAAAAGGATATTTTATTTCATTATTGTGAAAGGAAAATCAGTATCATCCACTCTAAGTAAAAGACAGCCCTAAAGATAAATAGAATATAACTAAAGGAATGTTAATTTCTAGCTAAAAACTGTCATCTGCTGAAACTTTGAAGACTGAAGTTCATCTCTCTCTCTCCCCCCACCGCTTTTTCTTTTGTGAAAAGGTACATCAGCAACTGCTACAAGACATTAAAGACTCATTGGCACCAAAATGACACTGTCTCCTCAACTGAATCACACCCACTGACAGTGAACTTCAAGGGGGAGGGACCCTCTCACTTGAAGATATGGTGTCATTCAATGCCAATCCCTTCACGTTTCATGGGTGATTCCACATTTTGGAAAACACTGCTTCAAGGAGCATTAAGACCTAGAGATGTCACAAATGCAGATTTATCTGCCAATAAATCAAGTTACCCCTGTAGGTATTTTACATAATAAGAAACCACAGAGATAAATGTAAAGTTGTGCCTCTAGGTTCAATCACTCATTGGTAAAATGATCTTATGAGGGAAACCTGGCTTGGCTGGAGGGCATTCCCAAGGCAAAGGACCTGTGGTTTGACTGACCACAGTATCAACAACAGCCAAGAATGGGATGTGGAGAGAGAAGGGCCTCTTAGGCTGCATTCCTAACCTGTTAGGGACCAAATCAAGGGAAGGAGGGGAGCCCAGACTGCACCAAGAACCTGGCTGACCACACCTGGTGCTCAGGGCACACAACTACTTAACACAGCAGGTCCTTTTCAGAAAAGGCAATCAGCGATGGTGAAAGAAAGGTCTGAAAATTAAGCCACATGAGGAATATTATCGCCCTATTTAAAATAGCAACCCAAGTCCCTCCAGTATACATAATCCCCCTTACTCTGTTCTATTTTGTTTCACAGCATTTTCACCTCCTAACATGCAACGTTCCTTGCTTTTACATGAGTCTGTTGTCTATCTCCCTCCCTGAGGACGAGGATATTTACTGTTTTGTTCACGGATGCACGAGGAGTGCATAGAACAATGCCTGACGCATACAGATGCTCAGTAAACTAAATTAATGAATGAACTATGTGATTAAAACTGTGGGTGCTTCCACCAGAAAGGCGAAAGCTTAGATAAAATGCAATCAGCTTTTAATTTTAAATATGTTTTAATTTTACATTTTATAGTGATTTTAAGTGCAGATTCTGGAATCTGAAAGACAGGTTTGAATCTGACATCTGCCACTTACAAGCAACTACACTCTAAATATTTGGATAACCTCAAGTTTCACAGAGATAACTATAAAGAGACTGAGAACCCAAGCATTCAGGAATAGAGACTGTACTAAAACGGGGAGACTAATAGCAGTTATTTCCCAGTTATCACGGTGCTCAAATAAGATAATGTGTATAAAGAGCTTTTAAAACTCTTGCTCCCAATGAACCATTAGCCATCCTCGTTTATGGTTATTACATTATCAGTCATGATAATTTACTGTGTGTGGAGTTCAGTGGTGGCAGGAGCCACCTGTATTAACACCAAAAAGCCAGCTGCATGCAACTCTTCCCAACTCTGTGTTCAGTGTCTTTACATTAGTCACTTAACATTGGCCAAGGTAGGAATATTTACATAATGGAAACTGGCCAGCACTACAAATCAGTGCTCCCTGCCCAGAGCACGTTGATAACCATTAACCAGCACAACAGTGATTACACCTGAGAACAGAATTCGGGGCAAGAGCAACAGAAGGACAAACTTACAAATGAGAGAGTTCTCCAGACTGGCCCCAGGAACATGTTTAAACAGAAACTGGACATCATTTGTCAGGATTACATGAGATGCAGTCAGTGCATTGTTTTCACACCGACTCAGTGAGCCCAGGAATCTCCACTGTCCACATGTCTGCATCTCCCAACACTGCCGCAGGCGCATGCGCGCAGCGTATTGTAGCAGAATTCAATTGTTTCCTTCTCCCTCAAGATTCTAAAATTCTGTAATACCTGTCAAATTACATTAGGTCTAACTTCCTTGGTTCTGATCTCTAGGGAACCAATGCCTTCTTTTAAATATAAAAGGTGCAGTTTCACCTTTTAAAACCTACCTTTCAAATACGAAAATAACAATGGGAGTTGTTACATAAGGAAAACTACACTTTGCAGTGTTCTCATTCCAGCCTCCCGGCAAAACAATGAAATCACTTCTGTTCTTCAACAGGACCTTGACAATGATGCAATTAGCAGGAGTTTTCAGAGATGCAAGGATAACGAGTGGGCGGGGCATTCAATGAAAAAAGCCTGTGACAATGAACATGTTTGCAGAGCATCTGTCCCAAAAACCTACCTATACTATATTTCTTTCATCCTTTCTCCTCATCCTGACTCAAAATTCATTCCATACAGTATCCTCTCCCCAACTGACAAAAACCCCACCATCACACCAGAATGGAATCAAAAGATTTATAGCCAGAATTCAATGCAATCCGCATAAGATACTGGACAATTTTACCTCTTTAACTGAGACCCTTTCATGCTGCAAAAGCTATAAAAGTGAGAAATGAAAACAAATCCTCACAAACAAGGTACCGTAAACCACAAACCACAAACCAGGGGTCCTCAGAGCAAACCAACACAGGGGAATAATTCAGCATGAGAAGCTGAGGGGCACTAAAGGGCTGTAACATGGAAAGTGTGGTCAGTCAGAAATCCGCGGTTCTAGTTCATTCTTTGACGTACTAATAGTTACGTGGCCTTGGGCAAGCAATTAAATGAAGTTATAGTTTTCTTCATCAGGAAAAAAACAATACTCCCCTGTGGACCTCACACCTTTCCTAGAGTGTAAATCACGTAAAAGTACTTCAATGTAAGTTCTTTAAAAGCAAACTCTGAATAAGAAAAATGCGTACTGTATCTAAAGTAAGCATCAGGTTCTTCCAATTATGTTCTGGCCTTTAACTAGCTTCTCCAAATATTTATCGAAAAGACCACTTGCATTCTTGTATTTGCTCAACTTCTCTTCAAGTTATATTACAGGGTAAAAAAAAAACAGGTTATGCATTATTCCCCAGGGCACAAAAAACACTACCATTAAGAGTGGATTTGAGGGACTTCCCTGGTGGCACAGTGGTTAAGAATCTGCCTACCAATGCAGGGGACACGGGTTCCAGCCCTGGTGCGGGAAGATCCCACATGCCGCGGAGCAACTAAGCCCGTGTGCCCCAACTACTGAAGGCCACGAGCCTAGAGCCCGGGCTCCGCAACAAGAGAAGCCACCGCAGTGAAAAGCCCACACACTGCAACGAAGAGTAGTCCCCGCTCTCCGCAACTAGAAGTAGCCCCCGTGCAGCAACGAAGACCCAACGCAGCCAAAAATGAAAATAAATATTTTCTTTTTAAAAAAGTGGATTTGAACCCCAATTTTGTGTATGCCACAGCGAAAATCCCCACCTACGTCTTCTTACAGTTGACTTTTCATGGCCAGGCGCCACGATAACCACTTGCCTGAGTTGTCTCACCACAGAAGGTCCCGATAAGGAACACGGTGCTGCCGAAAACTAACCGGGAGAATTTGGGAGGGGCCAAAAGAGAGAGGAGACGGTAATCTTCTAGAGTCGTCCTTTCTGGAATCCATCTTGGCTGAGAGATGCGCGCGCCACCCGGAAGGACCCTGAGTCAGACTACGGGCCAAGCAAGATGATTGGCCAGGGACAAACCGGAAACCAACTCCATTACCATAAAACCTGAGACTGAGCCAAACGGCAGAGCAGTTCTCCTGGGTTCCCGTGCCCTCCTGCTGTCCGCCCAGGCGCCCCTTGCCAATAAAGTCTTTCGTTTCATCAGTATGTGTGTCTCCTTGGACAATTCATTTCTGAGCGTTAGACAAGAGCCCACTCTCGGGCCCTGGAAGGGGTCCCCCTTCCTGCAACAGTACTATAACTAGAGTACGTGCATATGTACCCTCACAAAAAAGCCTTATGACACTAATTAAACTGTGTCTAAAAATATCCTCTCCCCATTGGAATACCATCACATATAAAAGTACTTCATTGAAACTGGGAGATGCCAAATATTCCAGAAAATAAACCAGAGATAAATGAAGAGATTGAGAATGCAAGCATTTTGGAATACAAAGAAACCTCATTAAATTATCTACACTTGTGTGGACACAAATGCTTAGAAACAATTCAAAAGATCTCAGTGAACTCTTTTTTTCAGCGAGGAATGCCTCAAACTTGCACTTTTTTTTTTTTTTTTTTTGCGGTACGCCGGCCTCTTTCGTTGCGGAGCACAGGCTCCGGACGCGCAGGCTCAGCGGCCATGGCTCACGGGCCCAGCCGCTCCGCGGCATGTGAAATCCTCCCAGACCGGGGCATGAACCCGCGTCCCCTGCATCAGCAGGCGAACTCTCAACCACTGCGCCACCAGGGAAGCCCAAAACTTGCACTTTTTAATCTGACTGGTACGTCATTTTCTTGTTCATTTTCTCTTCCGATCTGTTTAAACCAATGCAAAGAAAGCTTTGTTGGAGACCGGTGCTCTACTCAAATTACTTCATTATATTGTTCAAGGAGGAAATATTTCAGACATCCTGACTCGAAGTTGTATGTGGCAAATAAGAACATCAAAACTGCCACGTGTATTTTGCCCAAATTCCCAGACAATGCTTGAGTTTACACTGACCAGAGAAGGATATTTGTTCTCACTCCCTTCACTCGTTACACGTGATGATTTGGAAAAGCCAAGAATGCTGACTCTCCACATAGTTGTCATAAAAGTACATTATCGATATAGTCTTAGATTTTGACTTTTAGCACGGGTGATTAGCTATTATCTCACTAAAGCTCTTGGCAGTAACATTTATAACCCAGGATCTAAGGGGGAATAAGGGAGAGAAGGGAAATTACATTTAGGGTTTTATCATCGATTGCCGTTTTGTAGAACAACAGGCTGAGATTTTGCTGCTTCATAAAGCTGAGATAATACATCACGTTTTCTAAAACTGGTTCTCCCCTACATGAGCAAATACCTTTGATGTATCCGTCTGTCCCACAGGCTCCTTTAGAACTTAATCTCCCCACACACACAGACACAGCACCCCGACCCCCTGACGCCCAGCCCGGCCCCACATACCTATAAAATCAACAGGAAAATGCTCCAGGCAGCCCCAAAGTCCCACCTCCCACCTCCAGCTCCTCCCCAGGGCGATGGCTCATTGGCTCAGGAATGGACATCTGACAGAGACTCTACCAATCAAATTCTCTCTTGGGAAACGAGAACAGAGTCTCTGTGTGACTAAAACTGTCACATTATAAATTAGGGAGCTGTAGGACTTCCAAATTCCACCTTGTAAATGGGAAATCAGAGAAAGACCATCTAGAGAAAAAGATATTCAGAGCAAAGAAGAGATGAAATAAGAGTCCTTATAATTTTCTACTCCAGTTCCAGAGCCTTTATGAGACCCTCCGCCATCCTTAAGCTGGGATTCCATGAGACATTCCTCTTTCTATATAATAAATTTCCTTCCTGCTTATACTGTTACTTGAAACCAAAGCTGATTCATAAGTTTAAATAAAGCACTATGCTATGCTACCCTATACCAGACTGCATTTAGTTAACATTTCTATCTTTTCAAAGTTTCAATCTTACGAGGTATGAATGATATGGAACATGACACGATCCCACCTCTGCTTCTAAGGAGCATCTAACCGAATCTTCCACTGAAAATTGGGCATCCAGAAAAGGTTATAGTTATGCTTCTCCCAATAACTGGATATATTGTGTAAATATGTATGGCTGGGAGGATCTTTTCCAGGGCTAAACTCAGTCAATCCTGTTGCAGACAAAGGCCATGTTCATTTCTTGGAGTCCAGAGAGAATGCAAAATGGCCGATATATTAGTTGTCTATTTCTGCATGACACGTTACTCCAAAGTGTAACAGCCTAAAACAATAATAAACATTTATTATCTCAATGTTTATTATTTCTGCAGGTCAGGATTTGGAAGCACTTTAGCTAGGTGGTTCTGACTCAGTCTGTCATGTGGTTGCAGTCAAGATGTTAGCCAAGGCTAGAGTCATCTGAAGGAGATGAAGGCTTGAGGAAAGCTGGAGGATCTGCTTCTAAGATGTTTACTCATATGGCAGTTGGCAAGAGACCTGGGTTCCTCACCATGTGGACAATTCTTGAAGGCTGCTTACATATCCTAATGTGGCAGCTGGCCTACTTACCCCAGACCAAGTGATAAAAAAAAAGGCATAGCAGAAGCCACAAGGTCTTTTATGACCTAGTCTTAGGGGTGACACACTGCCATTCCACCATACTGTATTGGTTCAACTGTTGGTCCTATCTGTTGTGGGAAGAGACTATACATGGGCATGGATACAAGGAGGTGAGAATTGCTAAGGTGGGGGGAGGGTGTCTTGGAGGCTGTCTGCCACAACTGGCTAGATTAGAATATATATTCATTGAAACTCTTAAGTTAACACTAAATCTAATGCTTGGAGTAAAAGAAAAAAGAAGGAAGATGTCTTGGCTAAGCCAGGGTTTATTAATTATTTATGATAGTATGCACCGTGAAGACAATAAATGGGGTATGAAACACAGTCCTGTTCCTTCAAAGAGTTGACTCCAGGTGAGAAGCTGAGACTTGCACATGGCATAATTAGAGAGCAATTAGAGAGACAAACTGATTCGAAGTGGTATACAGGTTCAGAAAAGGAAGAACTAATAGGGTGGCTGAGCTAGGGGAAAGCCTTTCTCCACTCTTTACAAACAAAAGCTTAGCTTAAGTTCACATTTTTAACCACCTATTTTATGCACTACAGGTAGGACTTCTTCCAAACATTCATTTGAGTTTAGCAAGTGATTTAACAGCTCTAATGACTTAGTTAAGTCCAAGAAAAAGGCTTCCACCCTAATTATATAACTAAGTCCCGCTTCTGTTGGGCTATTTCCTTGATGCTAGATTGGTGGACTGAGCAGGAAAAAAAAATTAAGGGGTGGGGGGGGAAGGGCAGTATTCCAAGGGGAACCTCAAAATCATCTTGTGAGAAAACACCAATATGGAATCTGCACCAACTTGATTGTGTGATTCCACAAACATTTACTTAACAGCAGCTATTGGAAGCCAGTCACTGTGCTGGGTACTAGACACCCAGTAAGAACAAGACAGACACCAGTCCTGCCCTCTGACAGTTTACAGTCTATCAGAAAAGGCCAAAAAAAAAAAAAATTAATTCTGATAAGGGAATGATGAGTGTTGCTATGATAAGAAAAAACCAAAGGAACTATTAGATCAGAGAAGAGGGATTATATTTTCCGAAATCTAAGACACTGTCAAGGAAGGGCACTCTGATTAAATGATAATGAAGTTAAAGTATGTTTTTGAGTTAACTGGAAAAAAAAAAAAGGCAATAAAGGAATACACGTTTTCAGGCCAAAATCTGGAAAACAAGGTGAGTTTGAGCAACTGAAAGAAGTGAGAGACTAGGATGTACAGTGAAAGTGGGCAAGTGGAAAGGAGAGAAGAGGGCTTCCCTGGTGACGCAGTGGTTAAGAATCCACCTGCCAATGCAGGGGACATGGGTTCGAGCCCTGGTCCGGGAAGATCCCACATGCCACGGAGCAACTAAGCCCATGCGCCACAACTACTGAGCCTGCACTCTAGAGCCCGCGAGCCACAACTAGTGAAGCCCACGGGCCTAGAGCCCATGCTCTGCAACAAAAGAAGCCACCACAGTGAGAAGCCCGCACACTGCAACAAAGAGTAGCCCTCGCTCGAGGCAACTAGAGAAAGCCCACACGCAGCAATGAAGACCCAATGAGGCCAAAAATAAATAAATAAATTTATTAAAAAAAAAAAAAAGAGAGAGAGGAATGGTTTGGCAGGGTAAATTCTCTGCAGCAAATCCCAGCAACAGGTGGAGTCTCTTTCCTCACCCTTTAAATTCTGGCCAGCCTGGGACATGCTTTGACCAATAAATGTGGTAAAAGTAACACTGTGTGATCTCTATAGCTGGGGCCTCAAGGGACCTTGCCACATCTACCTTCACTCTTTTGGAATGCTGCTCCGAAACCACCAGGGAAGGAAGCCACTCTGGCCTAATGGAGACAAAGGGACCACATGGGAGAGAACCAAGGTGCCGCAGTGGACCACTGGAACCAAAGACCAAACACATGATGGAGACCATCTTGGACCTTCTAGAGCTCAGTCACCCTTCCAGTTGAGCACATCAGATGAGTGAACCCAGGTGTAACTAGCCCAAGTACTCTCTGGCCAACTCAAAATATCACGAGAAATAATAAATTATTGTTTTGGTTTGTTGTGTTTTTAAGCCACTAAGCTTTGGGGATTTTGCTAGCAAACAGAAAGAAGCCAGATAGCATAGGACCAGGTAAAAGGCTTTGACCATGATCCTGACATCAATGGCAAGCCACGGAAGGGTTTTAAGAGTGGAGCAACATAATCCATCAGTACCACAGACACAATGCCTAGGCCAACAAGATTTCCAAGGGCCTAAAAATGTTGTAAAGGTGGTAGCAGAAAGGGAATGGATTATGAAATACCAAAAAGAAAAAAAAAAGGTAGGATCAGAACTCATCCGTGTTTCATTAGATGTCTGCGATCCATATCAGGTTGACTGCGAATCAATTCTTATGTAGTTACATATATTATTTTTCATCTGGGAGGTGGGGTACCTTTTAACTTGTTGGATTAGCCACAGATGGGAGGCTCTCCAAAATGCCCCGTTCCTTGACTATCTTCAAAGGGCAAATATGGGAAGAGAGAGGTTTCGGAAGTGAGAGTAGCAAGCAAAGAGACAAAAAGGCTTACCACACCGAAGTGCCAACCCATCAATACAGCGAAGAAGAAATTATATTTACCTTGCAAGCCAAAAATAAAATAAAGAAAATTCAGAAAAATTTGAGTCCAACTGCTCAAATTAGAAAAAAAATTTCCACCTAATTTTCTCTATAGACGGTATCTTTCATCCCGATCGGGAGCCAGTTTGTACAGATAACAAAAAGCAAACCGACACCCGTGTGCTTATACCAGAGAGACAGTCTCACGAGGAAAGTAAACTAGCAAAAGAGAGGAAGGCCTATTTTCTGGAATCTAAATTCCAATAGCAAGTTACGACTGTTGGAGATTACAAAGAGCTGTCAAAAGAACGGCAGCCAATTACCTTGAAAATGCTTTCCACCAGTTTGCAGACCTTGGCCTGCCCCTCCTTGTCGCATCTCCCTTGCCCTTTCCCTCATATTTCCCAGGCTCGCCAGCTTTGTCTGTTTTGAATGGCAGTGCATAGTGTTCAGCTAAGGAAATCCCCTCCTTCCCCAGCTGGCTCACCAGGAAATTGTTTGGAAGTCAGCTTTTTCCTGGAGGTGGCCTGACTGCCCACAGGGAGACAGGGAGGGTGTCTCAAGCTGAGAGCGCTCCCCTGGCCGGCCAATTTGTGGATGATGGACTGACCGCCGGGCCCCAGGCAGCCTCTGCAGTGTGAGTTACCTGTCTAGATGTGTGTTTGCTGTATGGACTGCTTCAGATAAGCACCACCCAGGACTCACTACCCCTCACCTGCTAAATAGAATTTTTAATTCATACTTTTTATTTTATTATTATTATTTGTTTACTTCCAACTTAACTTCTGACAAACAGGAGAGCTATTGCAAAGGGTGATGTTTCATTCAAAGAAGGGCAAAGAGACAGAGAATGAAATTACATCAAAATTAAATAAGAACTTTCCCTAGAGGACATTCTTCTATTTGATGATTACTTTAGTCCAAAAGAGTTAGAAAGAGGTGAAGTCAGGATCTCAGTCAATTTAATGAAAACCAAAATGTGACAATTCTTTTACTCTGTATTTATTTATGTATTTAGGGTTGTTTTTTTAAGAGCAGTTGCCAGAATCAAAAGAATATGAACAAAATAACAATCTTCTAAGGATGAACTATTTAACCACACACCCTGACCTTAAGAGGTATATTCCATATTAAATGTCAATATGATCTTCCTTGCTCTCAAGTTCAAATACATACAAGGAAGACAATCTTCAAGCTGACAATTTTTTTCAATTCTCCAGGTTACAAATAAAAATAGAGTTGCCATGAGAAATAAAGAACTTGATCCATGGAAAGGAACAATTCCTTTCAACTCAGCTTAATTAACTAGTGTTACTCGGGGGAAATTCTGCAACATACTTCTTTAACGACCTTTAACAAAGTCTCTGCTCTCACTTACCAGCTCAAGGTGATTCAAGTACTACATAGAGGCTGGGACAGGATGGCCAACCTCCGAATGTCTCCGGCCCGTCAGTCTTAAGATGACATTGTTCAAAATGAAAAACCTCCCCATTAGCCACATTCACGGAGACTTGATACTCTTCCCCTTTCAGAATCTAGACAAAACAATTTAAAGCCCTGAATGGAATAAATTAAAACAAAGTGTCAAACATGCACCCCTTGGAATGCACACTGCTTGTAATGAACGGCAGTGGGACACCCTAATTATCCAAGGCCTTGAGATGTCCTTGTTCTTCAGTGTAACACTGACATAAGATATATTTATAGTTTTCCTGAGACTCATTAAACATTTCCTGAAATGAGACCACTTTACTGAAATTTTCTTCCCGGAGGCTGGCAGAGCATAGCCTTTGTAGCAGAGGGCGGGGCATATTTTTTCTTTTACAGAGGATGCAGGCATTGGAGGTAAACAGCAAAGGCTGTTACATCCTGTCCTGTTTAACTCATTAATTTAGGAGAACCTAAGTTGACAGATAGCTAGCATTAGTAATTCCTTTGTGACCGACTTTGCAGCTAAAGAGAAAAACATAAACCAGTCTATTTATATTTGAAATTAACGTAGATCAGGCAGAGAATGGGACACTCAGATCATCAATGAAATACACTCTTTTGAACTTATTGTGGCTCCACAGTTGAACCTGAAGTCTTTCTGTTTATTTCCTCCCTTTTTTTAAGCTGTCTTTTTCAAGTCCTGCAAGTTTCCACATTTCCACTACTATAGGCAGGAAGACCAGTATAATAGCAAAATGTGTAATCTTTATTATTAAAAAACATACAAACTACATTTTACCACCAAGATCACTATCACACAGTTTTTCATGTTTACACACTGTGTGGGGGGAAAAAAATTAATAACCACACAGATCACCAATGCTAATTCTAAACAAAAAAAACAGCTAAATGTAGATAATTACAGTTGATCTGGAATTACTCCCAGACAGACCTGAATAATTTAAGAGTATTCCAAAGAAACATTGTCAAGTGGTCTTAAATATGGCTCATTTTCTAACTTCAGAGAAAATATTTCAATGGTGGATAGGAAATGATGAGCCTATCTAAATTATTAAGTAGGAGTGACCAGGGCCATATAAAATACCAACTCCTACTTCTCCATCACTCACACCAGCCTCTCTGATCTTCCCTGGGATGTATCATCTGCATCTAAGACCCTACAAGAGGGCTTCCCTGGTGGCGCAGTGGTTGGGAGTCCGCCTGCCGATGCAGGGGACACGGGTTCGTGCCCCGGTCCGGGAGGATCCCACATGCCACAGAGCGGCTGGGCCTGTGGGCCATGGCCACTGAGCCTGGGCGTCCGGAGCCTGTGCTCCGCAAAGGGAGAGGCCACAACAGTGAGAGGCCCACGTACCGCAAAAAAAAAAAAAAAAAAAAAAAAAACACCCTACAAGAAAGGAAAGGGTGATTGATTTGGGGAGTAAAAAGACTTAAGCAGTCACAGTATCAAGTAGTTTGGGGCTAATGAGGATTTGGAAGCAAAACTGACATTCCTCATATTCTTTGAACATTAGTAAGCACACTGTGGCCACTTGATAAATGGCCGTTCAAACTATTACTAAGTTTCTGGATCATTTTATAGTCTCCCAAGATAAAGGAAGAATAAAATGAGAAGGAAGAATTTTAAGTGGAAAAAAAAAAAAGAGGAACCTTGAAATATCAGTGTAGTACAAGCTGTAATTTGCCTGTTGACAATCCTACCCCTTTGTCCCTTAGTAACAGAACCTCCACATCAATGGTAGTCAAGTACCAGAAGCTGGGCTAGAAGACCATTCAGGGAGGGAAGGTTTCAAAGCACCAGAGTCACACTTAGGACAGAGTTATCCACACCTCACTTCTCTTTATCCCAAGCAAAGCAGAGCTCACAAGGAAAGCAACACTTAGGAATGTCCACTCAAAGACCTAACTATTTGTGCCATGTTTCAACAAAGAATTAGGGAGTCCATTTATTTTACTACTGAGATTCTTTTGCATCTTTAAAATGGGTAACATTTTGAATTTTATTCGATATTATGAGTAAGCCAAATAATATATGCAAAGCACTTATCACACTGCCCAACACAGGGACAACCTGAAATTTTTAACCATGATTTAGTTTGTTCATAGCATGTGTTTCAGAGGAAGAGCTCCACCACCTCACAATTCCAAACCCCAAACAGCCCCCTCTTATTCCAAAGTTCAACGATTAGAGAAACTCTACCACAATTTTCCTGGCAACTGACACCATTTCTCACCTCTTCTCGCCACTGCAGTATTCCGCCCCCCCCCAAAAAAATTGAAACTGGATATGAAACTGTAGCCAAGAAAAATATTTTAATATAATCTAGGTGCAAAGGAGTTGAATTCTGTTGTCCCTAGTTAAAACCAAGAGGGTTTGCTAATACAGAACTGTATCTAATTGCTGCAAAGCAGGTTTTCTCAACTTTAACACTTTTTGCTTCTGTGGCTAGAAAATTCTTTGCTCTGAGGAACTGTACAGTGCATTGCAGGATGTTTAAGCAGCATCCCTGGCCTCTGGCCTCTAGGTGCCAATGGCACTCTCCCAGTTGTGATAATCAAAAAAGTGTCCAGATATTGCCAAATGTCTCCTGGGAGACGCCATCAACCTTGTGGAGAACCACTGGCTAGTGTAACATCACTGAAACGAGAACCACAACTCTAGTATAAAGTCAGAAGCTCATGGGTTTAGCTTCTCTCATAAGTGAATCAAATAAACTCTTCAGAAATTAAAAAGTGTTTTCCAACGGGTTTGGGGCAGTCGAGGAAAAAAATATTGACTTTCTTAGAGAATGCCACTTTCCTTTGTAGAGGAGGGGGGAAAAAATCCTTTTCTTCTCTCCTGCTCAGTTCTAGGCTGGGGCTCTGTATCAAAAGACAGATTAACAGGAGAAAGGGTACAGATTTTTTTAATATAAGTTTTATACAACACAGGATGTTGTGTTGTATAAAACACAGGAGCCTTCATAAGGAAATGAAGACCCAACAAAGTACTAAAACCTGAGCATTTTTTATATTAGGTTTGATGAAGAGCACATGGAAAAAGGTGACAGGACAGAAGGATATGAGCAAAGGGTACAGTGAACTAGGGAAACCTAGCAAGACTTGTTAATTCAGATTCCTCTTGGTGTCTTAGGAAATAAGGATGCTTCTTTCCTCCAGGGCATATAAGGGTCATAAGCCTGCTTCAGGGGAAGGTCAGAGAGTCCTTCCTGCAAATGCCATTTCTCATACTCCTTGAGCTTAAAATAGTCAACATGCCAACAGCAAACTCCTGCAGTATAGCACAGGGAACTATATTCAACATCCTATGATCAACGATAATGGAAAAGAATATGAAAAAGATTATATATATGTATAACTGACTCACTTTGCTGTACAGTAGAAATTAACATAACATTGTAAATCAAGTATACTCCAAAAAAAAAAAAATTCAACATACCAAGGTGCCACAGTTTGGGGTGGTGTATCCTCAACCCTGTCCCCTTCCTCAGCTGTAGCCAACTCAGCATGTCGCTATATACACAGTTCAGTTTGTGAGAAGTGTTAGTTTTATGAGTGTTTTATACTATCCGCAGGAAAGACAGATGCAAAACCAACAAAAGGAGTAGTCCTGACGCTAGTGAAATACTCCCTTATAAAACAAAAATATTCCTTACTGGGGGTGGCTGGCAAGCAATATCTGAAGAAGTTTTATCCATCTTTTGGGGAACTGTCACATTTTAAGAGCCCTCAAACAGACAGTTGATCATTCTAGGGTCTGAGCATAAATTGCTTCCTCCCCCAATTCCATTACTATGGGGCCAGAAAGAACATCTGGCATGATCCCAACTCTAATATAATATGGTTGGCTTCTCTTTTTGGTTTTAATTACCATTATTAAATATGAGGTCAAAGTTACACATACTAGAGTAATTATTACTGCCGCTTTCTGATTTTACAGTTAATTGTATCAGACAGAATGCTAGGGAGTTCCTCACTTTTCTCATCCATAAAATGGGGATAATAATAGCACAGGGTTGTTATGAGGATCAAATTAGTCAATATTTGTAAAAGGTTCACAATAGCGTTGGCACATAGTGAATACTACCTAAGTGCTTTTTAAATAAATAAAGTTAACATGGCCCTGTTATTTGAAGATGAAATTTTAATGTTTATACTGGCACTCTTCATGTCAAATTGGCTGTATTTTTATGTTGTTTTGTTTTTCTTTTGGTGGGAGGAGGTGCAGAAACACTGTTTTGAAATGTTGCTTTCTGTCTCTGAACTTTCAGGACACACTCGCATCCTGAAAAAAAAAATTTTTTTTTTTTTTTTTTTCAAAAAAAAATCCCCCTATATATGTTGCACTAATTTTGTGTGTGTGTGTGTGTGTGTGTGTGTATGTTTATGTATATGTGCATGTAAATTCTGGTCGAAACCCACTACATAGATTACCCTACCGTCATTCATGAATCTTGTCCTACCATTTGAAAAACACCACTTCAGACAAGTATTCCCCAGACTGTAAGATCAGCAGGTATTAAAGAAGGGGTTCTGTGCTCAAATAAATTTCGGAAACTGTTTATTTCATATACCCCACACATAGTACAAGTCGAGAAATTCCGCAATGAAGAAATGGATTAATTCTGTAGAACTCAAAGGCCTCAAATTTATTTATGGACTGGGAACATTTTTTTCTTCCATGGTAACAGAATAGCATCACAAAGCTTGAGGAATCATAGCTAATTCTTATATTTCTCAAACGGAAGGAAAAAAAAAAAAGTCTCAGAGAGAAGCATTCTTTGTGACTCAGCCTACAAGTCCCTTAAACCTGTGCCTAACTCAAGGGAGGTGCTTAGGAATTCTTACTCAATTCCATTAAGCATTTTGCAGTTTCTTAATATCATTTAGTGCAAAGTGATCCCGAATTGTTTTTCCCTCAGAAAGGAATGTACTAGTTGAGTACATCCCCCAGCCACCAATGGGGACAACTCAATACTTTTTGTCTTGGCAAGGCACTCAGTAAGCTGTTGGTTATGTCATTTGCCCACAAGTAGTCAGGCCTGGCTGTTTCGTAGTCATCCATTTCCCAAAAATGGTATTGTGACCACACACACACACACACACACACACGCACACACACATACAGCAGTACACTGCCTCCCTGGCCCCCTCCAGCTTGCTTTGACTCCAGAAGAAGCAGGACCAGGTACAAGGGAACAAAAAACAGAAAATATACAATCCATACGGAACAAAACACATAAAAATCTTAAATACGCAAATATTTTTTTCACCTACAGAGAAAGTATGGGAAAACGTGGATAGCTGGAGAATTTTATCCAGCTAATGAGTTGATATGGCACGCTTCTGAAATTAAATCAAAAATGACAAAACCATGAAAGCCAAGGAGTACCCAAAATTCCACGGCTGAAGTGTTTCATCTCAGGTATTCTGTATGAATTAATTTCAATTTACAGCTAAATGTCAAAGAAAATTGGTTCGTTTTCTATATTGAATTATGTTTGGTGCCCTAAGGCCTTCAGGACCTGCGGAGCTTGTAAATAATAACATTTTCTCCTGATCATTATGTAAAATAATTCCCCAGCTTGTGCTTCCTACAGTCCCTGAAACAGAATCCCAAAGTTACAGAAGAATTCGATCTATAAACCACAGTAAACAGTTCCTGAAATTAGACCAACAAAATGTTAAGAGATCTGGCCTCTGTCCTTTTATATTTATGGTTGTGTAGATACTAGGGCTGGGATTAGAATTTGTAAAACCACCAAACAGAACTGCAAGATAGAACTATTCCCCACAGAGAATTAAGAACCGAGAAAAATCATACGATTAACCTAAGACGGGGGGATGGGAAGAATAAACAACAGCATTTCCCTAAATTCTGGCTTAAGATAAATTGTAAGGATTTAAAAATCCTGTATTTATATCTTAAAATCATCAAATGAGCACACTGAGACAAGCTATCATGAAATGATTATGATCAAATAACACTAATTATAACTTGCACATCTCTGATTAATTACTGAAGCTTTTAAGTGAAATCTTTAATCAGCAGTACCTTTTTAAAAATACTTTGCCCTGTGTGCTCTGACAGCGTTGAACTTTAAGCCCAAGGAAAGGAGACCAGTTCAATATATACCGCCTCTTTTTGGTGACCCTTTTGTATTCAAAGAAAGGGCTAATGGCAAAAGACCACTCAGCTCTGGAATATTCTGAGATGAGACCCACCTCCACCCTCCCTCAGGGTGATCCTCTTGTTTTTATAAAACCCTGAGTTTTGGGCTTCCCTGGTGGCACAGTGGTTAAGAATCCGCCTGCCAATGCAGGGGACACGGGTTTCAGCTCTGGTCCGGGAAGATCCCATGTGCCGCGGAGCAACTAAGCCCATGAGCCACAACTACTGAGCTCACGTGCTGCAACTACTGAAGCCCACGCGCCTAGAGCCAGTGCTCTGCAACAGGAGAAGCCACCGCAATGAGAAGCCCACGCACTGCAACGAACGGTAGCCCCTGCTCACCGCAACTAGAGAAAGCCCACACGCAGCAACGAAGACCCAATGCAGACAAAAATAAATAAATAAAATTTATTAAAAAAAAAAAAGACAAACCCAAGTTTTCTCTCTCTACCTTGAGACTTTCCTCATTAATGAACGTTTTCCCTACTGTAACAGCCTGAATAAAATGCCCAGTACATTTGCCCTTTTATTATAATAAAATCCAAACTGCTCAAGTACAGCTATGGTAAACTTTGAAATGGGATTAAAAGTCACCTGGCCAGCCTCACAAATTACAGTTTGTGGTAGACCCAAGAGCCTGAAAATTCTTGGAAAAGTTCAGTCGAGCTAACTCAAAACCCATGTTTGAATTTTGGAAATCTTTCCTTTAAAAGATAAGAACAAGACTCACACTGGCTCGGCTTATTCAATAGATTTGTAACACAAATCACTATATGTCACAAACGAAGACATTTCTCTTCAACTCACGGATTTCAAAAGCCATCTATGCCCAGGAATAATGTCTAAGCAACAATTTAAATTACATAAAATTTAAACTACTCGAAATTGTTTGAACAATCTAAAATCTGTTTTGATTTTAGCATCCTAAAATCTCTTAAGAGATATATTAAGAAATAAAATCTATGAGACATGAAGATGCTGCTGCAGATACACTGGGAACCATGCAGCTGAACTTTATGTGCCAAAGCAAAAGGACAGAACTGACTCACCCACAGCCTCCTTTAACTGCCCAGTAGCCAACCTAAGAAGATGACAAGAGCAGAGTGAAGGAAGCACAGGAAAAGAAGGCAAATGTCGCTCGTCCAAGTGTCCTCACCAGACCGATCGCTCTATATTCTTCCAAGCATTTGTCACTTCCTGAGCACACTTCCGTGGCAGTGGAACATTCAGCTATAAATTTTTCTTCACTCAGGTCGTTAAAATGCAAGTGTGCCTGTGTCACATCAGATACGTTCCCAGCACCTGCACAATAAACCCAAACAAACCCTGCATCCATTGTGTGGGTCCCTATAGTCTAGAACAGTGCCTGACATATAGGAAGCACCCACTAAACATTTGTTGAATGAACCAGTAAATGCCTCCAGCTGTTTCTGTCGTTATTACTACTGCTTGGCTGGAAATTGTTATGTTTTTGTTAGGTGTAGGATTAAGTAAACAAAACAGAATCCACTGACAAACGTTCCTTCTGTCTCAATCATTTAGACTTGTCCAAATTTACACCTTCATTTTACCAAGACTAACGATGCCCGGAGAGCAGGTAATGTGGTTCACTTTGGTTCACTTTCAGTAGCACAGTATAATATTCAACATACAGGCCCAGCATTCAGCTGAAGTGTGAGACATGCTTCCAGGTTTCTAAGGTCCCAAGGAGTTCAACATTCTCTCCAAAGAGCAAAATACACCCAGGATTTACTCATGGGTAGAATTCACTTACCGACAGCATCCGACTGCCCTCCACATCTACCTAAACCCCAAATGTTTAAACTTTTATATCTAGGAAACAGTAAACTGGATCAGGACCCGCTACTCTACTGGTTCATAATGTCAACGCAGCTTGTTAATTCTGAGCAAAAGAAATGAAACAGCCACATCCAGAATCAAAATTTAGACACACACATTAGAATATGAAAGTAGAGTTAGACCACCCAAGTGGAGAGCTTGGTGTTGGCTGAAATTACCTAGCTTAACTTCAGAGATCCATTCCTGGAAAGGAAAAGACATGGAACAACTTTAGTCAGTTGTGGGAAACGTGGAGCTTTGCTTAACCTTCCTGGTAAAGGACCTCCCCGTGGATTTACATCTCCTCTCAGATCCCCTAAAGACTAAAAACACTAGGCTTGCATACTCCTCAGCCATAAAAAAGAATGAAATTTTGCCATTTGCAACAACATGGATGGACCTGGAGGGCATGATGCTTAGTGAAATAAATAAGTCATAGACAAATACTATATGTTATCACTTATATGTGGAATCTAAAAAATAAAACAAACTAGTGAATATAACAAAAAAAAAACAGACTCACAGATATAGAGAACTAGCGGTTACCACTGAGGTGAGGAAAGGGGGGAGGGGTAAGATAGAGGTAGGGGATTAAGAGATACAAACTACTAGGTATAAAATAAATAAGCTACAAGGGTATACTGTACAGCACACGGAATACAGCCAATATTTTACAATAACTATAAACGGAGTATAATCTTTAAAAATTGTGAATCACTACGTTGGACACCTGAAACATATAATATTGTACATCAAGTATATCTCAGTACACACACACACACACACACACACAAAACAAAACACTAGGCTTGCACCTGCCCTACTTGGTAAATGATAGTCAAAGAAGATAGGCTTTGAATCCAAAAAGGACGGACTAAGGTAAAAGATTAAATTATTAGATTGAGTCCTGCAAGACAGAGATACAACTAGTATAAATTCATATGTAAACTAAATTCCTTTATTATGCCAAACGATTGCTCAAGAAAAATAATTAGAATCTCTCCAAGAATTTGTTAATCCCTCTTCTACCAGTTGGAATGGAAATTACAATATGCCACCCCCGACTGATCTGCAAAAGCCACCACTTAAATGAAATGCCTGCCTTGTATCACACAAAGCTCCAGCCAGAGTTCTGTATTCGGTGTGGGTCTACTGGGGGACAGGCAGAGTGCTGGGGAGACTTTAAGGAGAGGACCAAAATAAGCACTTGGTTCACTAAACAAAGTAACAAAAGAACATATTTTGTCTTAATGAACCAGTGCCCTATTCCTGCTTCTCCTCACCAAGGACTCTGTGTCTAGTCAGGCGCCCAGGGCTGGGCTAACAGGATGACCACAGGCCACACACAGGCCTGAGTTCTTGTAAGGTGGCAAGTGTGCCAAAGGAAGTGCATTTTAAATTTTATTTCAACTTCATTGATTTAAATTAAAATGACAGTGCAATTAATGGAAAAGTTTTCATTACATTTAAAACCACCTGAACCTACTTTTTCAACTAAATTCTTTTAAATGTATATACACATCAAGTATTTCCAATGAAGCTGTAGCATCCAAACTCTAGGTGTAAAAATACACCTGATTTCAAATACTTGGTATGAAAAAAAAATGTAAAGTATCTCATTAGTAGCTTAATATTGACAACCTGTTAAAATGATAATATCCAGAATAGATTTGGTCAAATTGAATATATTATTAAAATTAACTTAATTATTATAATTAATTCGATTAAAATTAATTTTATTTATACAATAATAAAATTGTGTTATTATTATTAATTAAACGTACTTCATTTTATTCTTTTAAAGTAGCTATTAGAAAAATTTTAATTACCTGTGGTTCATATTTTATTTACATTGGACAGCACTGATCTTCAGATTCAAATCAGCATAAACTTTCAGCTTTAAAACTTCCTCTTAATCTTTTTTGTGCCTGGACTTTGGCAGTCAGATAGAACCCATGGGCCCTTCTCTGAATGATGTTTATAATAAATGAATAAAATAAAATGCATAAGAGTACAAAGGAAACCACTTATACTGAAATACAGTTGCCCAAATAATTAAAAAAATAATTTTATCACTGTGCTTTTTTTAAAATTAAGGCACTGAAAAATCATAAACAGTGATGAGTCTAATAACTAGTATAACTTCTAACTAGAGACAAGCATAAATGAAACTGTCACGCCATATTAAAACAGCTGAGATTTCTATTGATGGCAAAGTCGTGGGTATTGTTTATGCTGCTGTGGTTTGTTGCCTACTTTCATAATTGAAGGAAATGCTCAAGTTCAGTTCGGGGTGAGGGAAAATGTAGAGGTAATTTTTACCCTACCCAAATGTATGAATCCCCTGATTTCTACCCACAGACCCCCTTGGGGATCCATAGACTCTAGGTTAAGAGGGCTGTTTTGATACCTGGTGAATTCCTGAATCTGTTTGTCAAAGATGACCCCTATCTTTAGGATGTCATTTTACCTTGGCTCATTCCTGTTCATTTGGAGTTTATGACTCACAATTCCTGTTTTTGACCACAACCAAACCAATATTATAAGGAAACGCTTCACTTGTTTTTTTCCGATACTTTTGCTCGCCAAAGGGAACAGGAAGAGCAGCAAGGAATGTAAATTTTTTTTTTTTAATTTTACTGAAGTAAAGTTGATTTACAATGTTGTGTTAATTTCTGCTGTAGAGAAAAGTGACCAGTTATACACATATACTCTTTTTTATATTCTTTTCTATTATGGTTTATCACAGGGTATTGAATATAGTTCCCTGTGCTATACAGTAAGACCTTGTTTAGGAATATATATTTAAAAGGAAATAAAAAAATCTTAACTACATAGTACCAAAAAAACTATTCTTTTGATCTAATGATTAATTTCTGTGTGTCACAATATTCAGCAACCAGAAAGACCACATGAATTTCAGTGGCACTTAATACAACTGCACAAATATCTCCAAGTTTATTTTCATTTACAAACACTCTACAATACTTATTGTGTGTGAGGTACTGTCCTACGGACTCCAAGTATTAACTCCTTAATCCTTAACACCGTCCTATGACTTGGGTACTATTAGTATAATCCCCATATGACAAATGAGAAAATTGAGGCTCAGAGAGAGGTTAAGTAACTTTCCCAAGGTCACACAGCTGGACTTCCAACAGAGACCAGCTGCCTACTGTATTTTCAAGGTGAAGAAAATACCAAACAATGGAACCTCAAGACTACTCATTTACAACAAGTAAGCTAAGGGTTTGGTTTTGTTTTATTTTGTTTTACCACCTTCATTCCCTGCTTCTAAATCACTCGCTGAAAAAGCAAAGCTAGATGAGGTAAGAAAGGCCACCTTTATACCTTCTGGCCAGTTCACAAACAGGTTTCAAAATTAAGCCAAATGCCTTTCTTTGTCTGTGATGAATAATAAGCTCCTCTGTATCTTAGGGCAGAGAATGCTGGGCCTGGCATTTCTTCCACTCTTATCTAAAATACGTTCCAGGAGAATTGAGGCCCCTGATAAGCCAAGTTTGCACTTCACCACACCAGCTTAAGAGAAATTACACACATACTCACAGGACTGAACCAGCAGGAGAATGACACAGAAACCTGAGTTCCTAGGGGTCCAGTCACTGTTGACACTGTTGCCAGGGCCGAGTAAACCCCGCCTGTGTCAGGTGCTCAGCCATGAGTTTTCATCAGAGAAACCAGCCCTACAGGTGTATCCAGGGAGGCAGGTGTACAAGGGCTGCATTCTTCCCTCCTGTGAACAAACGCAAGATTGTCTGGGGCTGTGCTGGGCTCCCAAGGCCAGATAAACCCCCCTCACACAGTAATCTCAACACAGAAACATTTTAGCAGGCTGCCACTCCATAGCACCGGAAGTAAAAAGGCTTTGAACGCCAAGCACTGAAAGAAAGAGGCAGATAATGTTACAATAACATTTCTCTAGAAAGACAATGCTCCTTAGGTAAAATGTAACTCCAGCAAGATTCTTCAGGGCTGATACAATCAATTAATATTTGTGGCTCTAAAAACAAACTGCTACTACCTTTTAAAAGATCTCTTGGACTAATTAAAAAGCTTCTTCTTGACTGTGTGAACTGCCATCCCCTTGCTGAAATGATAGAGTCCCAGTGGTAACTATAATATGAAATAAAATGACTTCATTTCCTCCAGAGAAATATTTTTACCTTGACTCCCACACTCTGGCACTCAAATACACACACTCCAATAGCAGGGGGCAAAAAGTCAGGCCTCATAGGCCTGGCTCACTCTCAGATTAACAACCTTGGGGGAATAATCCTATAGGAAAATATTTTCAAGATTTGGGGTAATAACATTTTGGGGCCAGATGAAATTTGTTAGAGTTTGCACTTTTGTTTCTAAAAACCTCTGAAGTCATTTGTTTCCCACAGTTTTTCTCAGAAGCTACTTTGTGGGAAAGAAAGCCAGTTCCTAGGCAGCAAGCCAGCTAGAACTGGGTTGCTCTGAGAGCCAGCCAGCCCCCGCCAAGGCTGGGCTAGATGGCCAGCTCTTGCCAAGGTGGTTCATTTTTGACCCAGGTGGAGCTATGGGGACTGACCTGGAAAAACGTTTGTGACAGCCTGTCAGGGAACAAGCGAGATACACAGAGAGTGGACCAGGCTTCTTGCTTCAAATTACATAGGAGGGGTCACACCAACCTGTGAAATGCTTATCTCTAGATAAGAGTGAAAGATGGAGGGACAGTGGGAACAAGGCAATATTGTGACGAAGGACTTAGATTCTGGAACCAGACTGCCTCCCATGCAAATCCCAGCTCTGCTCCTTCTGACCTGAGTAATGCTGAGTCAAGTTAGTTAAACACTCTCTGCCTCAGTTTCCTCCTCTATAAATGAGAGCCCACAACCCACAGGGCTGTTGTGAGGATTAATGAATGGATATATGCCAAGTACTTCAGGCGAGTGCAATTCTCACGAGTTACTTCAAACCAGCAGGGTTAGCATCTCTTGTTTGGCTTTTCTTTCTTTCTTTCCTTCCTTCCTTCTTTCCTTTTTTTTTTTTTTTTTCTTTTTCTTTTTTCTTTTTTTCTTTTTTGGCCAAGCCACACGGCTTGTGGGATCTTAGTTCCCCAACCAGGGATTGAACCCATGCCCCCTGCAGTGGAAGTCTTAACCACTGGACCTCTAGGAAAGTCCCTCGCTTTTCTTTTCTGACTTGTTTTTTCTTAAAAAAGAAAGAGATGGGGGAAGTTTAAAAGAAAAAAAAAAGCACATTAGGGTATATTATACTTTTTTTACTAAGAAAAATAATCTTAATTAATGACAAATGAAATTCCACCAAGTCAAACTCTCGGAGGCTACAAAATGAGAGGTTACTCCTCTCCTGCCCTCCTGGCCTGGCTTGCACCCCCTCAATTCTAGCTTATCTTCCCCAGCCAGGCAAATAGAGCAGAGGAAGGCCGCGCTCATAGGGAAGAGACCCAATAAACCAGAGCTCAACTGTCTTGGAAAAATCTCTCCTAAGGCTCAAGGGAGGTAGCACGATAAATCCGGGCGCTCAGGGAAGGGAACGCAAACAACCCACATAACTCTCCTCTGCTTTTTCCTCCTTGAGATGTCTCCCAATTTCCCTCAAAATAAATATTTACCTTGAGGCTTCTGTTTTTCTTTACATCACTTTTTCATTTATAGAAATGCTACATGCTGGTTGTCCTTCGCGTATTAGCATGACAATAACTGATCTTTCAAAAATGCCACCCTCGGTCACCATGTGATGGCAGGAAAGGAGAAAACAACCACACGGGGCTGCCCGTCACAGTATCTGCCAGGGCTCGAGCGTTTTGTTTGTTCTCGGTAGAGGATGCACACAGTTGACAAAGGAAAGACAAAACTCCTCTGTGTCAAAACACAAGCTGAAGATGATTTCCTTCTCCGCTGCCCTTGTGTCAACCACACACAAATCCAGAGCTGCCCTAGGCTCAAGGAGTGTTTATGGTCCTGCAGAGCCATAAACACGCCATCCTTCAAAACAACACACAGAGCCACCCAACATCAAACAAACGAGGTCATTCCAGAAAGGATATACTGGGTTTTGACGTCTGACGCACTGGGTGAAATAACTTTGTTTCCCCTAAAAACAGATGAACTAAAACAAATATAGGAGTATTCCAAAGCAGTGTAGCCAGCCACTTCTTCCTGTGACTCACAACGATCTCATAGCTTCTTTTTTATAATGACCGTGGGCCAGGAACGACATGCTCGTTGGTGGATTGACTCATACTCTTCATACCAAAGCTGTGATGAATTTGAAATGATTCCCATTTTGCAGATGAGAAGACTGAGGCTCACAGAGGTTAAGTCACGGTGTAGGTTTACACAGTTTGCCTCTAGCTTTTGGACCCTGGTCTGTTAGACTGTGGAGGCTGAACTTTAAAAAGACTGGCCCACGTCTTTCAACCAGGGTTTAAGTGAAATTCATTCAAGGTTTCTGGGTTCCAAACCTCAGCCTCATTTCTTTTCAACAAAACCCCAGATTCCATAAGGATCAATTTAGAAAATTTAAAGTAGGCATACTTTTCAATGTCTAAAATGAAAAGATTGGCAATACCAAGCTGGTGAGAATGTTAAACAACAGAAACTCATATACTGCTGGTGGGAATGTTAACTGGGACCACCACCGTGGAACACTGTTTGGAATTATCTACTGGAATTAGATAAATGCAGAGTCTATGCCCCAATCCTGCAATTCCACTCCAGGGTTCACCCCAGAGAAATGCAAGTACATTTCATGTGCACCAAAAGACATAGTCATAATGACAGTAATATTATTCATAATGGTCCCCAACTGCAAGCAACACAAATGTCATCAAAAGTGGAGCACCCAAGAGACCTCCCTGGTGGTCCAGTGGTTAAGGATCCGCCTTCCAATGCAGGGGACTCGGGTTCAATCCCTGGTCCGGGAACTAAGGTCCCACATGCCGCGGGGCAATTAAGCTTGCACGGTGCAACTACTAACCCCACGCACCACAACTAGAAAGAAGCCTGCGCACCGCAACGAAGAGCCCACGTGCCGCAACTAATACCTGATAAAGCCAAATAAATAAATAAATATTATTTTAAAAAGTAGAGCACCCGAGTAAACATTGCTATCTCCATACTATAATACCATACAAAAATAAAAATGAATAAACTCTAGCTATCCGCAACACAGACAAACCTATTGTATTCAGTAAAGACCTGCTTCTTGCGGCACCAAAGAGGCACACATGTAATCCATCTCAAGAAGAGGCAGACACACACAGTGCCTGGCGTTTGAAAGGATAACTCTCTGATTGCAATGATGAAGTCATTTAGTATTTTGACACAAAAGTACCCTAAGCCACGGTAAAAAACTGTGCCTTCTCTGCAGCGGCTCCTAAGAGAAGCAAGGTCCAGTCTGCTTTTAAATGTCCTATTCAACATGGCACACTTACTTCCAACAGTCCTAGAGAAGACAACAGGGCTCTACATAACGTAATATGGCCCATATATCTGAGGTCAAAAAATGTAAAATGTCCATGGTCCTAGTGAGGAAAAATACTCACTTTGTCCCTTGGACACTGCTTCTCACCCCTGTCAAAGCACAAATAAGGTTTCAAACTCTCCAGAAGCCCCTGAGGGCATGGTAGCTCCAAAAGATAGAGACCCTGGGACTCTAAACTGGCTTGTGTGTCTGGCCCCTTCATTTGGTTAACTCCCTGAAATAGCTCAGACCCACCTCAAGCTCACTGCTTCCAAGCTTTCCCTGACCTCCCCTTCCCTGTGTTAGTCCCTTCACCTTCTAGACCCTTAGAACCTTGTTCCTTTCCAATCAGTCCCTCACTCAAATTGTCATTATATCTTATGTATACAATCATTTGATTCACTGCAAAGAACATCACTTTTCTGCCCATCGTTGATTCCCTAAGGCAAAATATCTGTGCATAGTGGGTACTTGATAAAGTCTTAATGAACAAATGAAAACAAATCTCTCCTAATACCAACAATAACAACAAAGGCAAATATCTTCCTGTTCTATTCAAACCAACAACTGCAGCCTGGTAAGTTTCAGGAGTGATCTAAAAGTCAGAAGCGTTTTTAGATAAAGTTCATGTTCCTTTCTGCCTAGATTCCCCATGTGGAAAAGCTCCCAGAAAGGCCTGCCGAGATAAGGAGAAAGTGATGTCTAGACGATTCTGCTTTAGCCTTCTGCTGGGAAAACCTCCAGCTATTTCACTGAACCTCCTATAACCAAGTCATAGTTCACATTTCACAGATTCCTCCCGAGGGTTTTGACATCTTTGGAGAAGAGAGCTGGGGGATGGGTGGGCAGACATCTGTCTTTAGAGTGGTTTCTAACAAACCGATAAGTACAAACAATTCTAAGAAGGCTACCATGTCACTGGTCCCTGTGGGTGCCAAACAAAAAAGGAGGTCTGTCCTATGGAGTGACTCCAAAAGAGTGAAAAAGTGCTAAATCATGACTTAATTACAATATTTTATGCTGAAATCACAGAGGAGAAAATCACAGAGGAGAAAAATCTCCCAGGTTTCAAGCTGGAATTGTGGATCTTATTGTCCATACAAACATACACAAGATTGCCCTGGAACAGAACTATGCAGGAACTATGTGGGTCCTTGGTACCCTTCACGCATTTCAATTCTCTCACTTCTCCCCTAAAATTTCCCCACCTTACTTTGCATATAATTTCCCTATCCTTCCTCCTATGTGGCCACAAGGAAAAAATTCTGAGAAATGTGTTTCTAGTTACATGCATTCCTTCCTTGTCTATTAATAACCCTTAACGCTTACTGACTTTCTGTACCTTGTCTCTAAGCTATAAGCTCTTGGTGGGCAGGGACTCATCTCTCTTTTCCATGTTCTAGGCAGCACATGGCAGGCATGCAAATACTGATAGGCTACATAGATGAATTAGGTTCCTTTTCTGCTGTGAAATAACATGAAATGACAGAATAACCTTTTGAACTTCCAGGACACCAAGCTTCTAGGGACAGAGAGGGATAAGATTATTGCTGTTTGCCATCTGGTATACCCCTGCCTCATGCTATTTCCATGTGCTGAGATATGTCAGAAGGAGGACAGACAGGAAACTACTCTAGATCAAGTCAAAAACTTATTCAACACAAATCTATAGAAATAAAAGTCACCTTGAGCTTGGTGAGCTTACGCAGCATCCACTTCTCCTTACCTCTTTGAATTCATTCAGTAACTCAGCCCATTCCTTCCTGGGTGGTAGCTGCTATCATCATTTTCAGCTCAAATCCCTTAAGCAACACTGAACATGTGTAAATGAACTGCACACTGTCAGCGCTGAATAAATTACTAGGGTCTTGAAGATTCCTTATGTAAATTAAGAAAAAATATAAAACCAAAAAAATCCATTGAAAAATAGCATGCATACTGCATGGCTGGCTGGCTTTAACAGTAGAAATACCTTTGTATACGTGCTATGCTGGGTATCTTGGGAAACAATATTAAAATGGAGCCCTTTGGGAGATACCAATGAGATAAGGAAGGTCTGGTACCTAGATCGTGCCTCAAAAGGCACTTTATCAAGAACAGGTATCCTGGTTTTCAATACAGTCAGGAGCTGAACAGATTATACAGAACTACATCCGTTCGTGTCATTTAACATGTTTCGAAAAACAAGCTTTCCAATAAAGACAGACTCGATTCTTCTTCCCCCTGACCTTCCTGTCAGACTTGCCTTAATGAAGTTTCTGCCTGATGAAGGTCATGAATGTTCCATTGTGCTGAGAAGAAGGAAACTCACAACAAGTTGCTTGGTTTGAGCTAAGCGCTTGGGAGCCACCTGAGCAAATCAGCTAAGCTCTTTGGAAAAGGTTATTTCTTCAGTTGGGACAGTTTCCATGATTGGACTTGGCATAATATTCAACAACAGGATCTTTTACTTCTACTATCTTTCTCATCAACAGTAGTATCAGGATAAGAAGGAATCATATTTGCCTTGTTTTTTCTCATAGACACTACTCAACTATATTATTCAAGCGTATTCAAGTCTTTCCAGGAGTTATACACACGTGCATGCGTGCACACGCACAAAACAAATGTACTTTCCAACTCAGCTGTTTGAGAAAATGGACTTTGTTACATCAAAATAGCGATTAAAAAGTCATGACACAGGGCTTCCCTGGTGGTGCAGTGGTTGAGAGTCCGCCTGCCGATGCCGGGGACACGGGTTCGTGCCCCGGTCTGGGAAGATCCCACATGCCGCGGAGGGGCTGGGCTTGTGAGCCATGACCGCTGAGCCTGCGCATCCGGAGCCTGTGCTCCGCAACGGGAGCGGCCACAACAGTGAGCGGCCCGCGTATGGAAAAACAAAACAAAACAAAACAAAACAAAACAAAAAAAAGTCATGACACAATGGGCAAAGAGGAATGAAGTTTCCTCTCATAAGCAGGCAAAACGAGGAAAACGAACATTAAAAGAATATCCATTTTTTTCAAATACTGTGTATAAAATAATGAAGTCATTTGTTCCAAGAGTTCTGTTATTGAATAATGACACCCCAATGTAGAATGTGTAGGTCATAACTTCTCCATAATAGATATTTTCTAATTTTTAGAAGAGCCCTATACCCGTTTACAGACACTAATTTGTTTAAATTTCAAAGTAATCTTAAATGAGAAGGAAAACAATTCTGTGAGGGCAGAGAGCTTTGCCTGCTTTTTCACTCATTTATCTTAAGATCTGGCACAGTACCAAGCACACAGTAGGTATATAATAAAGTCTGTTAACTGAAGGTCATACGTTAGACAAATGCAGCTCGTAACTCTCAAGCAACTTGTCTGAGACCACAAGACTATTAAGTGGCTAAACCAGGCTCCCAGGGAAAGGCGGCGGCATTTCTGAGTCCTGACAGGACTGTGAGTCTGGTCCTTCTAACACCCCTTTGAAGATCACAACACTTCTCTGCAAGTGATGAGACACCATCGTGCAGACTGAGAAACCACACAGTTTTAACCCAGTAACCCAGTAAATGCCCTGCCCACGGCTTTCACTGTCCTTTCACTGTCTCTTTCACAGTGTACCCCGGCCCCCAAGAATTACCTTAGAGTCACAGCTCCATGGGGAACTGAAGACCTCCAGGACTCAGGAGAAGCCAAACCATAGGCCTGTGGACATCATGGCCCCTGTTGGAGGAAGTCACTTCCGTACTGATATCAAAATCAGTCCCAAGGAGATGGGAAAAGGAAAGGGTAGAGGTAGCTCATCTGAAATCACCCTGACATTCCAAATGGGCCCCATATGCCTGTCAGCAAGTGACTCAAACGGACAGAAGAACTCTTCACAGAGCAAGGGCATGAGTCACTGGCTCCCCTTTTACCAAGAGATGCAAAGAAAAGGAGTTTCCCTTTATATACTAAAAATCTCCCAATCGCTCCCAATCAATCGATCATTCAATCAATCTCTTTTTCTCTCTTTCATTTGCTCCCATTCTCAAGGGTCCATGAATTGGAACAAGCTCTTACCAGTGAGCATCGGCTTCTCCTTCCGAGGTTAGATCTTGCCCTTACCTTCCCTCCTTTGCAAACTTCAGGTGATTTACCACTAACCCAGCTCAGACAGATTTTGTGAGCAGCTGCACACCTTTACCTTCACAGAATCGCTAAGAATCATGCCAATCCTCAGGCTTATCCTCGATTCACTTTCAGGGCACTCTCTGAGGATGCCCCTTTTTGACGGTCCTCTGCCTTATGAAGTCACCCCAAGACTAACAGACATACAGTACCCATTTCCTGGTGTCCAGACACATAAGAAATGCGAAGAGTTTCAAGGAGAAGTTGAAAAATCAGCATCCAACTCACCTACTCTAGGTGCCAATGATACCAAGGGCTGTCTCATGAAAATATGCATGCTTGCCCAATGCCCCAAGGCATAATTATAATTAGTCTTACTCTGAAACCTTTCAGAGGCCAAAACCTACTGCATATACTTTCTTAGCCAAGAAACAGATGTAGGGTATAAGGGATTTCTACTGAGCGTCTTCAAAACAGATGCAACTTTCTGATAAATATCCCCTAAGCCCAGAGCGTCTACTGTCAAAGGAGACAAGACAGACAACACTGAGGATCAGTTAGTGTTTTTTAAAAATGCCATCATTGGGCTTCCGTGGTGGCACAGTGGTTAAGAATCCGCCTGCCAATCAATGCAAGGGACACAGGATCGAGCCCTGGTCCACGAAGATCCCACATGCCACGGAGCAACTAAGCCCGTGTGCCGCAACTAATGAGCCTGCGCTCTAGAGCCCGCGAGCCACAACTACTGAGCCTGCGTGCCACAACTACTGAAGCAGCACGCCTAGAGCCCGGGCTCCACAACAGGACAAGCCACCGCAATGAGAAGCCCGCGCACCGCAATGCAGAGTAGCCCCAACTCACCACAACTAGAGACAGCCCACATGCAGCAATGAAGACCCAATGCAGCCAAAACTTAATTAATTAATATTTTTAAATGCCATCATTTGCATACCCATTCTCACGACTTTTGCCACAACTGAGTACCATTTTACTATCTCATGTTAGCTTTAAAAAAAAAAAAAGCTTCTTTTTATGTAATTAAATGTATTTTAAGTGGAAAGCAAACTTATAGAATCAGTTGCCATAAAAATAAATAACTCCAAAAGCAAATACAAACAAGGCAAAATGATGGCATTAAAAACCATGGCCTCTCAATTAGAAAGGGAGATTAGCAAATGTTAAAGGGTATTAAAGACATATTAGCACCTAGAATTAAGGGGAAAGGGGGAAAGGATTGAATCTGAATGGAGGCAGGAACTCCAGTAAGAAGACAAAAGCCGAGGCTTTATTTCAATCTCCTCTTCACTGCCTAAGGTATGTGCATAACGCAGCTTACTGCAGACTTCCTTTCCAAGACAGAGATGCTATCAAGGCCACAACTTTCACCCTCAAGTGACCAACTAGGGCAAAGCTTCTCCTCCAAACATCCAGGTCTGTTAGAAAGTCAACAGTCACATTTACTTCTATTTGCTGCCCTTCTTTCCACAAAAGATTTTGGACAGCAAATTGGAGTTATGTCTAGCATGTGAGAAGTTAAACAGTTGACAAATGATGGCACGCCAAAACACCCTAAGGGTAATTCCTACCCAGCGAGGTCAGCCAGCACACCAGACAGCAGGAGGACCCAGAACTGGAAATGCTAATGGGAAGAAAAGAATTTTAACAAGACACACAAAAAAACAGCAAGTTCTTTCTTTTACAAGACTGACCTTCAACAGCTCAAGGTCACACCAAAGCGGTAAAACCTTGGGTGCTTGTACCTGTTTCCCGGAGTTCAGAGGAAGGTTTTTTTTCCCCAACCATAGATATTTCTGCCACCTTATATAATCCAGCAATTTCTCCATCTCATGATTTAAAAAGAAAGGGCAAAGCCTAGAGATTATGGCCATTGGAGTAGGATAGATTTGTGATTAAATCCCATTCCTGCCATATACTGGCCTCAGTTTACTTGTCCGCAAATGGGATAATCTGTTTAATATTATTTTGAGGATCAAATGAGGCAATGTACATATAATGTCTGGCCCAGTACCGGACACACAGTTGCTCCTCCCTAAAATCCAGGAAATCTATTAGTTTTTTTTTTAATCCAGGAAATTAAAATTAATTTAGCACTTTATGGCATGGATTAAATGACTAATACACTGGATACTCTGTTCCAAACGCTGGACATGTACTGACTCAGTTAATCTCACAAAGCCCCTGAACTACACACTATTATTTCCATTTTGCAGATGAGAGCACTGAGGCAGCAAAGAGCTTTAGTGACCTGCCCAAGATCACAGGGTTCAAACAGCAGAGTCAGGATTCAAGCTCAGGCTCCACAGCTCACCCTCCAAACCACCCTCGTGCCATGATGCCTCTGAAATGCCAGAGATATCACTAAAAGAGCCCCAAATGATGAATGGGGAGATAGCTATTCAATAAAACAAGTATAGTAAAATGTTTATGGCAGAATCTATTAGCAGACATATGACTGTTCGCTATAAAATTCTTACAACTTTGCTGTATGTTTAAAACCTTTCACAATAAAATATTGGAAGGAGAGCAAGGGAAAGCCCAGTATGCTGTTTCCTGCTCAAAAATGGAAGAACACTGAAAAGAGCATTTGCCCATAATGTCATGGTGAAAAGATTTTTTTTTTTTTTAAAGTGTCCCTGTTCAATTTCATAGGCCAAAGAATCAAGTTACAGGTAACCCCAACTGGGGTGGAAGGCTGAGAAAGACAGAGGAGCTGGGGGCATGGAAACCTTGGTCCTCTGCCAGCTTAGCTGGAGAAACCATCTCCCCACTGAAAGCGTTAATGGAGATGCCAGGCCAAAGCAGTCATCTGGAAATCATTTCTTGACACTGTACACGCAAACATACATGGTTTCTTCCGAAATGGCAAAGAATGCAGTGGTCCAACCATGCCTATCTTTAAGTATTGGCAAGCAACCAAGACAAGTGAACAGATTTTGACGTTTTGGGTGCTAGAGATGAGTACCAGCTCTTAAAAGCCTCCCAAGAGAACGAACAGCAGAAAGAGTGAGGAAAGGGATTTCACCCTGATGAGGCTGAGCCAGCAAATAAAGGGGAAGGGGGTCAGGTGTCCGGCAGCACTGCCTACCCCAGCGAGGGAAGAAATTTGACCAGTGCTCACAAAAGGGGACAGGTTTGTGTCTTTCAAGAAAGCTCCTATTCAAAAAGAGTCATGTACCAAAATGTTCATTGCAGCTCTATTTACAACAGCCCGGAGATGGAAACAACCTAAGTGCTCATCATCGGATGAATGGATAAAGAAGATGTGGCACATATATACAATGGAATATTACTCAGCCATAAAAAGAAACAAAATTGAGCTATTTGTAATGAGGTGGATAGACCTAGAGTCTGTCATACAGAGTGAAGTAAGTCAGAAAGACAAAGACAAATACCGTATGCTAACACATATATATGGAATTTAAGGGGAAAAAGTGTCATGAAGAACCTAGGGGTAAGACAGGAATAAAGACACAGACCTACTAGAGAACAGACTGAGGATATGGGGAGGGGGAAGGGTGAGCTGTGACAAAGCGAGAGAGAGTCATGGACATATATACACTACCAAATGTAAGGTAGATAGCTAGTGGGAAGCAGACGCATAGCACAGGGATATCAGCTCGGTGCTTTGTGACCGCCTGGAGAGGTGGGATAAGGAGGGTGGGAGGGAGGGAGATGCAAGAGGGAAGAGATATGGGAACATATGTATATGTATAATTGATTCACTTTGTTATAAAGCAGAAACTAACACACCATTGTAAAGCAATTATACCCCAATAAAGATGTTAAAAAAGAAAGCTCCTGTGATTTGTGCTCTATATACTTCAATGAGATAAACCCTTCAACTGAAGGCCTCCCAACTTCTAGACTGTGTCCGGGGACAGGAAGGGGGTTTGGAAAGAGAAATGGGGCAGAAAAGATTGTAAGGAAATAGGAGAATGAAATTTTAGGCATGTCCATAAACAGTAGGTCAAGGTACATCTTAAAAATGGTGCATCTTTTTTTTTACGGTACGCGGGCCTCTCACTGTTGTGGCGTCTCCCGTTGCGGAGCACAGGCTCCGGACGCGCAGGCTCAGCGGCCATGGCTCACGGGCCCAGCCGCTCCGCGGCATGTGGGATCCTCCCAGATTGGGGCACGAACCCGCGTCCCCTGCTTCGGCACGCGGACTCCCAACCACTGTGCCACCACGGAAGCCCTGGTGCATCTTTTTAAAAGGGGATTTGGGCACTATGTCATAGAAACATAAAATGTACCTACCTTTTGAACCAGAAAATCCACTACTGGCATTTTATTTTATAAATACAATTGTATATGCATAAAGATCAAGATACAAAAATATATTACTCATTGCAGCATTATTTGTTAAAAACAAAAGGTTGGAAAGGACTGTAATGCACATCAGCAGGGGACTGGTTCAGTGAATTATGTATGGAACACTGACACGAAGGCGAACTCCAAGTCATTGAAAAGAATGGAGCCAATCTCAGTACTGATGGAAAAATAGCTCCAAGGAAGAGTTATAAATATTAACTGAAAAAAATAAGGAACAGAGCCTGAAACATACAAACCATCCAAAAATACAGAGTGTGTGTGTGTGTGTGTGTGTGTGTGTAGCACACATACATATATACATACTCTCGTTTCTATCTGTATTTTTTCTATTTATTCTTATTAAAGGAGGGAAGAGGAGAAAGAATATCCTTATATAATATAAGCAATTTCTAAAACAAGAAACCATCAAGGGTAGTTAGACCTGGGAGAAAACTGGAGAAGACAGAGGTCAGAGACCTTTCACTCCATATACCTTTTTGTACTGTTTGAATTTTTTACTCCACATCTGCATTCCTCATTCACTTTAAATAAAAGTAAATACATATGCAGATATTCTAAATCAGACCATTAAAAGGCTCTTTTATATAGGCTCACAATATATTTACTGTTTTTGTTTGTGAATTTGTAGTAAATTATTTTCCCTAGGGGCTGTGACAATTAGTGGCATATCCTAAAATAAATTTGTATGACTTTAGTCACTTTCATTTGCATTAACTGCTCTTTTTTTTTTTTTTTTTGGTTTGAAACCTTGTGACTTTGGTTTTGTGTAATCCTTTTTTTTTAATTGAAGTTGGGTTGATTTATAATGTTGTATTAATTTCTGCTGTACAGCAAAGGGATAAATGGAAAAGAATACAAAAAAGAACGTTTGTATATGTACAATTAACTGCTCTTGATTAAAATCTCCAGCACAAAAATGTGTCCCTCCCATGGGCATTCTGTCAAGGATTTCTTCAGTGGCAAAATCAAAGTCATGGGCTGTTGATTTTGGGAAATCGTGTTCATTCGTACCATTTCCAAGTGATTAAAACTCAAGTCTTCTTTAAAAAAATCATAGGTCCCCCTTTAAGTACATACAGGTCTTTCAGTCCATACACGTGATAGTCCATTTGGAATGTAGTTAAAACGTCTCCATGAGCTTACTGCGCTGAATGCCTACTCTGTGTAGACATTTCACAGGACGGCCTTAAATGGAATACCCAATTTACACAGGGGTGGAACTAAAACAAGGAAGGAACGTGTAGCAAAAGGCTAAGCACTCAACTCAAAATAATCACGTGAAAGAGGAAAGTTTTCTAATACTGAGGTCCTTCACAGAACCCCAAAGAGGGACAGAGGCTGGTCTCAGGAACGAGGAAACTGGAGGCTGGACCCCGGGTCAGGAGTCCCCAACTCTGTGGCTACGTTCTCTCTCTCACTGACACCAGCTTCTTCTACATGCCGGGAAACATGGCTCTCAGATCCTGGTTCTTATCTGTAAACAATTCCCCAGAAGCAGGAACACATCTCTACTTTGGAATTATTAGCATTTGGGGCCACGGTTTTGTGGTGCCGGGACTGCCCTGCTCGTTGTAGGAGGTTTACCAGCATCCCTGGCCTCCACCCTCTAGATTAGATGACCATAGCACCTCCCTCTCCCTGCAGCTGTGACAATCAAAACTGTTTCCAGACTGCCAAATGCCTCCTGGGGCTGACCTAGAGAAATCTGAATTCCTTGTTCAGTTTACCTTCCGGAAGTGCTGAGGAAGGGCTCTGATTGGCTCGCTCGTTGCTCAGACCGGGACAAATAAATGATGGCCACCTTGCACTCACAAGGTGACCTTGACAGGCTTGTGATTTAAGAAGAAAGCTTTCAGAAGGAAAGAGTTGTTGCTCCACAACTGCTATGGCTTCCCCTAAACCCCCTAAGTCGGTTCCGTCCAGTAGAACTTTCTGCCATGATAGCCATGTTTTATATATGCACCATTCAATACAGTAGTCACTAGCCACATGTGGCTATTGATCATTTGAAATGCAGCTACTGCAAATGAAGAAGTACATCATAAAATGTTGTTTCAAGAATTCCCTGGTGGTCCAGTGGTTAGGACTCTGCACTCTCATTACCGAGGGCCTGGGTTTGATCCCTGGTCGGGGAACTAAGATCCCACAAGCCACAAGGCACGATCAATAAATAAATAAATAAATTTTGTTTCACTCTGATTTATACTTAAGTAGCCACATGTCACTAGTGGTTACCAAATAGGAAAGCACAACTCTATGTATTGAGAAATTTCAGGGTCCTTAAGGAAAGCTGCTAGCACATACTAGATGCTTAATAAGTATTTGTTGAATTAATGAATAAATGAATGGACAAGACTGAACACAGGGTCTGGAGTGAAAAGAATTTTTAGGCAAAGTCAGATGACTCCAGCCATAGAGAAAATGGAAAATCAGTGACAAAGAATCAGGAAAATGGAAGTAAACCAAGTGTCCTCTGAACTATGACTGGATAAACAAAATATGGCGTACGTATACTATTCAGCCCTAAAAAGAAAGGAAAATTAGACACATGCTACAACATGGATTAATCTTGAACACATTATGCTAAGTAAAATAAGCCAGTCACAAAATGATAAATATTATATGATTCTACTTTTATGAGATTCCTAGAATAGTCAAATTCATAAAGACATAATGTAGAAGGGAAGTTGCCAGGGGCTGGGAGGGAGAAAAAAAGGTGGTGTTGGTATTTAATGGGTGCAGACTTTCAGCTGGGGAAGATGAAAAGTTCAGGGGATGGATGATGGTAATGGTTGCACAACAATGTGAATGTAGTTAATGCCACAGGAAGAACTAGTAGATTTTTGTACATTTTACCACAAAAGAAAGAGAAGGATGGAGGACGGATGGATGGATGGATGGATGGATGGACGGACGGACGGACCTACAAAGCTTAATACAGTATGGTGGACTGAAGCATGCCTCATGATTCTTCATGCTGTCTCTGTATTAAAATTATACACCTATGCCCTTTGCCATGTAACTTGGTAGTTTTCTCTAATATGGATGGAGTATATTTCCCTTGCACCACTAATGTCGAGTTTGACCATGCAATCTGCTTTGGCCAATGGAATGTTCCCAGGATGACATGACACAAACAGAGGCTTCCAATGTGCTTTGGTAGTCTGGCTTGCCTTCTCACACTCTGGTGATACACCATGAGAAGAAAATGCCGTGATAGCAGCTTGTGAAAGAAGAAAGAGAAAATAAATAGAACAGACCAAAACTCAACCCCATACTCTGGAGCCAAGACCAACCAACTCACAGCCTGACATAAAGCCACTTCACCAACCTGTGACTGAGAGAAAGACATGCTGTTGTTGTAGTCTGTGGGGTGTGGGGGCAGTTTGTTACACAGCATGTTTACAGCAAGAGCTACCTGATACAGTGGGTTTCAATGGTCATGGCTTTGCCACCAAGGGAATCATCATAGAGTTAATGAGTACTTGCCACAAGGGTGCTTAGGAAGAGCTGGATTCCAGAATTATACATATATCCGTTCTTTTAAATATAATGCCCTGAACTATAAACTTTTATAAATTAATATTTAGGAGGCCCACCAGGCCTCAGAGCCTTGAAGAAGGTGAGTCCAATGTAGAGTTGTGCTTCATTCTTTAAGGCCCTGTGGCTTATGGTATTAAGTGGTGTTAAACCTGAAGAAAACGAATTCTGGCATCTCTCATAATGCATTATCATCCCAGAAGACCATCTGATTCAAAAAGGATCCAATTTGAAATGCTCCCTGAAGCACTTCAAGCCTCACTCAGCATTCTCCTTTAAAATTTTCTCCTTTCAGCAGTCCCTGGCAGTCACTCCAAGCTGGCAGCCAACAGACTCTACAATCTGAGACCCCTCTCCCACAGAGGAAATAAAATTCGCATCCAAGTCAAGCACATGTTTTGATGCAAGTCAAAGAAACCAAACCATGAACAATCAGAGGGCTCACAGGAGCCCTGTCATCATCCACAAAGATCAGTGAAGCCAACTTCAAAACACCATCACTTCCACAACACAGATGCCTTCCTGCATCTTGCTGGAAGGAAGTTTCCCGGTTTCTTCCTGATGTGCTTCTCTGGGCTTTCAAGAGCTCCACGTCCTACCCCAGCCTCCCTTCACCTCTGCACCAAGTGAGCGAAGGAAGAGGAATGGCTTCGATTATTTTTCTTCCCAAGGGGCAAACATCTTAGCCTGCTAGGCCCCAAGCCCACCCTTGGGCACATTCAATAATCACGCTGATAGACTTCCGAGATGGCGCAGTGGTAAGGAATCCGCCTGCCAATGCAGGGGACACGGGTTCAAGCCCTGGTCCGGGAAGATCCCACATGCCACAGAGCAACTAAACCTGTGCGCCACAACTACTGAGCCTGCACTCTAGAGCCCGCAAGCCACAACTACTGAAGCCCATGCACCTAGAGCCTGTGCTCCACAACGAGAAGCCACCGCAGTGAGAAGCCCGCGCCCCGCAACGAAGAATAGCCCCCGCTCACAACTAACTAGAGAAAGCCCATGCACAGCAACAAAGACCCAACACAGCCAAGTAATAAATTAATTTTTAAAATAAATAAATAATCATGCTGCACCGAGCAAGAAGGAGCAGAAGAAAAATCCAAGGGCGAATGGAAAAAGATTCTATCCAGGGAATGAGAGGAACAGCACCTGGGAAAAGACCGATTTCTAGGGCACAAGAGAGAAGGTATTAAATCAAGGTTTTCTCAAGCACACCCCTCCATCCGTGCAGCCTTCTAGCCGGTCCCAAATTCTGCCACATCACACAGCAAAGCAGTACCCATTTCTCATTTGGAAAACTGACAGAGACATAAGACAGCAGGTAGGAGAAAAACACACTAGCAGCAGTGAAAAAAGTAGAAAGGAGAAAACCATTAAAAGAGGGATTTGTGACAGGAAGTCATTGTTTTAAATTGAAAATGTTAACTAATGTAAAAAGGAGCATAGCCTATAAATACTTTAGAAAGATGTTCATCAAAAGATGAAACTTTGCTGGCAATTCTATTTTTATTTTGGGGGGGGGTTTAGTTTTGCGGGGGGTTGCTGTCAATGTTAAACATTTCCTGACGCAGTAACATTCCATTGCCCTATGTGTATTGTCATATGCACGTGTTTCTTCTTTTATTTAAATTGTAAATGAACTAAAGATGTTTCTTTTAACTTAGTTTCTATTATGTAACCTCCTGGGTAGTCAGCACCATCTGACCTTCACTTGGCTGGAACCATTTCATTCCCTAATTTTTATTTGAAGTTTCTATCCAGCCTATAATCTCGTGTATTCCTGCTAAAATCATGATGATGCCTCTGAAGCCTGCTAACGATAAGGATGACGATGAAGAGGGGGAGAAAGGAAAAAAAAAAAGCAAGAAAAGTGACCCTATATTCAACTATTAACAGCCAACATTTATTAAGCACATATATGAATTTACTCAGTCCTCAGAGCAACATAAAAGTATGCTAATATCATTCTAATTTTACATATGGGAAAATATACTCGAAAATGCTTAGGCATCTTACGGAGGTCATACACGTGGTAGAGTGGTGCTTGGATTAAAGCCAGGGCCAATTAATTCAAGTCCTGATCTCTGAAGGACTTCCCTAGTGCACTGCCCTCCAGGTGGGTGACAGACACAGCTTTCTGAAGACAAAAGGTAAGGGGGCTTGTTCTCTTCCAGGAGACATTAGTTGACTCATCTCAGCCCCCTCTCTTCACAGTGATCAAAATTTAATGAGATAAAGTTTTCCTGAAACCTCTAATCTGGTATGTTCTCTCTCTCTCTTTTTTCTTTTCTTCCCAACTTCAGCACCTTTACGAAGGAAGTACCAAAGAGTTCCTCTGGGTTGCACAGGATTTGATAAGAAACCTCCATTTAAAGTTCTGACTATTGCAGCCCCCATGATATTCTGATACAAGCTTGGCCAAATCATGCTTTAAGGGGTCTGTTTACACATAGCAAACAGGACAACTGAGAGTATCTGGATAAAACTATAAACTCCTGAAACATGTAGCATGGCACTGTGTATCAGTTCACAAGCATACACATCTATGTATAGCAGGGTAGCTAAGACCTTGAGACCTGGGTTTGAAAGTCACCTCCTTACTTACTTTTTGGACTTTGTGCTAATTAACTGTTATAAATCTTAGTTTCATTATTCATAAAATAGGGATAATAATTATAATACCTTCTGAGGATTAACAGAAGTTATATACATATATTACTTAGCATGGAATCTGGCACAGAGAAAGCACTCCAATCAATACCAGTATTTACTACTAGGTATTAATTTGGCTCAAATCAGATTTTCTTCCTGAAATCCCTTAGTAACTTTTCATTTTTGGAACAATTCATATAATCAGGGGAAATTATAAACAATTAATATCAAGAATTCAATTAAAGCATTATATACAACTTATAAATACTGATGCCATACAATATATTTTGTATTAATATCATCTAAAATTCATTTTTATAATGTAAACCAAATATTATTGAAATTAATGTTTATTGTTATCTGTTTTGAAGTAGGATAAAGAACATAGAAAAGGAAAGACAGAGAAAAACAAGAATTTTCTTTAAATATTTATTCACTTTTCAAAGTCTAACTTAACCCTAATAAAGTGAAAAGGTAGAATTCAAGTATGGCTTTAATGGGGAAAACTAGATATTTTGCTCCTTGAGAACATGGATGTGGCATTCATTTTAGCTTTTAATCACCGAGCACAGTTCCCAGGACAGAGTAAGTCCTCAAAATATTTGTTGAAAGCATGGAGAGTAGGATGGATGGATGAATGGATGGGTAGATGGGTAGATGGGTAGATGGTGGGTGGATAAATTAACCAATCTTATATTATCAGACTGTATTTGTTATCTATTGCTGTGTAACAAATTACCCCAAACATATTAGCTTCAAACAACAAACCTTTATCATCTCACAGTTTCTGTGGGTCAGGATGGCTTAGCTGGGTGTTCTGCGTCAGGATCTCTCACACCCTCGTAGTCAAAGCATTAGTGGAACTGCAGTCATCTGCAGCTTGACTAGGTCTGGAGATACTCTTCCAAGAGCACTCATATGGCTGTTTACATGTTCCTCACCACATGGGCCTCTCCATAGGGCTGCTCACAACATGGATTTCCCCAGAGTGAGGGATCCAAGAGAGAGGGAAAGAGAAAGAATGCTCAGGAAAGAAAGCAGACTTTTATAAAGACATACCATCACTTCTGCTAGTAGTCACACAGACCAGTCCTGCACAAGGGTGTGAATACCAGGAATCACTGGGGGACATTTAGAGGCTATAAAGTTTGAAATCATCAAATCTTCTAAATCCTGGAGCCAAGCTCAGACATTGACAAATTAACACAGCATCAGAGGCAGACTTTTTTTTTTGATTTTTTTTTTTTTTTTGCGGTACGCGGGCCTCTCACTGTTGTGGCCTCTCCCTCTCACTGTTGTGGCCTCTCCCGTTGCGGAGCACAGGCTCCGGACGCGCAGGCTCAGCGGCCATGGCTCACGGGCCCAGCTGCTCTGCGGCATGTGGGATCTTCCCAGACCGGGGCACGAACCCGTGTCCCCTGCATCGGCAGGCGGACTCTCAACCACTGCGCCACCAGGGAAGCCCAAGGCAGAATTATTTTTGCACAGTTTCAAAAGCTTATACAATCATTCACGTTGTGTTGCAAAGATAAAAAAAGGAAATATCTATAAAGAAGAAAAAGTAACTATCTATGGTAAATGTCAACTTTGATTTTCTTCCTGATCCAAAAATGACTGAAACACTCCTGCTGTCTAACCTCTAACTCGTGGCAATAGTGGTTTTCACTCTAAAAATTCAGAACTTAACTCAGCAAATACATCAGTGACAAGAAGGCAAATTGCCAAAATCACATCCCGCTCTTTCTGGAGCACAGGTTAGATCTAAATGAAAAACAGTTTAGACCACAAAATAGGCTGGTGTTTCTAGCCCTTGTATAAACACATTACATTTTATGTAAGGCATAAAATAGAAGGAAACACTTTTCTAGAATGCCTTATTACCCAAGTCTGAATTGGAAGATGGCTTTTACATCACCAAAAGCTTTGCACCAGTTTCTCTCTTATTTCTTTGCCTGGAATCAAATGTCACTCAGACTTGAACTAAAATTAAGTCATAACTGACAGATGTTGACCCTTGTTTTTGAGCTCTTCCGTGACTGGATCAAGCCCCCGAGTATCCTTATATGGCACATTCTTCCTCTTTTTAAATGTTTCCAGAGGATGGTGGCAGTGGCCAGCATATATTAATACAAAGTACTTTAAATCTATTTTTTTTTTAATATGGCATTAAGGAGAAACAAATGCCAGGCTGCACTCAGTTTCCGCTGAATGATGGAGAGGGTCCCTCTCCCAAAGGGCAGTCTTTATGGGTGTTTCCCATCCTGGTACCTTCAAAATTGCCCTCTGAAAATGTTTCATCAAAGTTCTACTCCAAGTGCTGAAAAAGCCAGAAGCATTTGGTAACCTCAATTGTGTTTCTTTCTGTGAGTTATCACCCCTTGCTGCCCCTCCCTAGCCAGCCTGTGACACTAGATGATATTATAAAAGCTTTCGAGTCGTAAGATATTCACAAGTAAAGCAAATCATCTTCAACACCTTCAAATGATGGAAATTATTGTACATGACTATTTTTTAAACAAAGTGAGGTGGGAGTGTTAAAATACAGGCCATGCAAAATTTATTTATAAGACTTTTCTCAGGTTTCTCAGAGAGAGAAAGACAAATATCATATGATGTCAATTATATGTGGAATTGAAAAAAAATGATACGAATGAACTTATTTACAAAACAGAAACAGACTCACAGACATAGAAAACAAACTTATGGTAACCCAAGGAGAAAGGGGGTGGGGCTATAAATGGGGAGTTTGGGATTAACAGATACACACCACTATATATAAAATAGATAAACAACAAGATCCTACTGTATAGCACAGGGAACTATATTCAATATCTTGTAATAACGCATAATGGAAAGAATCTGAAAAAGTTATACACATACTATTATATTGTATTGTATTGTATTATATTATATGTATAACTGAATCACTTTGCTGTACACCTGAAACACCACATTGTAAATCAATTATATGCTTCAATTAAAAAAAAAGATATAAAAGTCCTTTCTCACCATTGAGTTTATTGATGGTAAAACATTTCTGATCATGTTCTAGAGTTAATTACTCTTGCATTTGATTCTGTTCGTCTTTTGAACCAAACTCAGTTACATATAAGAATCAATCAAAACGCACTTACCTTAAAGGACAGGTAAACCAAGAAAAGCATTAGAGGTCGTGATACTAAATTAGTAGAAGCTTTATTAACTGCCCTAATTCAAATTACACACTTTCACACTTGCTTTGTTCAAAAGCAACAACAGGCAGAAGGCATCTTCAAAGAACACCTTCATTCTCAGCAGCATCTCTTACAGGTATTTTCAAGCAGAAATCATCTGAATATTTCAAGTTAATAAGAAAAGGAAACCACTCCAGCAGGAAATCATTCAAATTTTAATTTCAGGAAGCCAAAATGTCAATTAAAGCACTTAACCCTGGGCTTTTTTAGTTATGCTCAATATCTATTTATAAAAGATGGTGGTGTTATGGGGTTTCCTCCCATTTAATTTGTACTTTAAGCAACTCAGTGTCGGAAAGGAGACCAGAGGTCATCATAGAATCTAACCCTGGGGTCTCCTTCCCCACCCAATGGCATGCCTGTAAGGGTGTCAACATCACTGCCAGTGTCATTGTCACCTTCAACCCGCGGGCAACTCCACTTGACTTTATCCTGAGAGCACACTTAAATACAGGTTCCAGGGTAGCTTTTCCAAAACCAGATCACGTCACTGCTCACTACAACACCCACCTTACAATATCCTCACAATAAAATCCAAGTTCACCTCCACGGTCTACAAAGCTCTACATGAAATGGCCGCTACCTCGTGTTTGAGCCATCGTTCATCTGTATGGCACTAGAGTCACACTGGTCTTTTAGGTCTTCCTCAGGCTCACTAAGTTCTTTCCTGTCTCACGGCCTTTGTTGGCGCTGCTCCCTCTGCCCCCAGATCATCAAGAGGCCAACTCCTCAGAATCCAGGTCCTGTCTCAAATATCAACTTCTCAGAGAAGCCATCCCCGACCAGCCAATCTAATATTGCGTCTCCCATTATCTCTTATCATTAGCTGTTATTTTTCTCTACATTTATTCATTAACATGCCTATTACCTGTCATATGGGTACACGTAAAGCCGCAAGCTGTCTAATAAGAGAAGCTGATAAAAAACTAAGGCTGATGTTGTATATAAAACTCACTAGGTGCCAGGCATAGTTCTATGTACCTGAGTTCTCTCAACAACCAGATAAGGCAGCTAATACGTTTATCCTCGTCTCACAAATGGGAACACCAAGCACACAGAGGTTAAATAACTTGTCCAGGACACACCGCTACTCAGTAGTAAAGCTAGGATTCAAATCCAGAAGCATGTGGCTCTAGAATCCATACCCTTAACCATCACATCCTGTGCCTTCCCATCAGAGCAGAGATCTCTGTTCTGCTTACTGCTGGATGCTGGGAAGAAAGGGTTAAATGAAGGGATCTAACTCATCTCCTACCCCAGGTCAATTTCCTTCCCCATCACCCCAAATACTACAACCTCCACCGGTGGGCTCAGCTTCTTCACTGCCAGGTGTAATCTGAAATCACATGACATGGGTGACTCAGCTCTACATTTCTTCAATCACAGGGCAACGATTTTAAGGATACAGGAAGCATCTCTTCCTTCATCCAAAGAGACTAAATATCCACTTTACTCACTCACTTTTTTTTAATTCCAGAAAAAGGAGTCAAGTTAGAGAGAACAGCCAGCTTTTTGTTTTTTGTTTGTTTGTTTGTTTTGTTTTCTGCCACAGCCCATACACAGAGATCTCAACATCTCTGGAACAATACATAAAAATTGAACATTAAAAGCCCAGTCCAATTTTTTTATTTTTACAGTAATTTATCAAACAAGGCACAACCTCAGCCTACAAGCCCTTGCTACTCCTCCAGCTTCTATGTGGACCATAATATTTCTATCTTCAAGAGATCACATTCCCAAGGCTGGGAAGTAGCCTGCTGCTTAAATTACCATCCAACAAAAACCTTCATGGCGGTTACGTTCGGTTTCCTCCAGGAGCAGTTGGCTGAAAGCTCACTGGGATGGTGGTTTCAGCTATTCTTCCTCTTCAGGGTTGTGCTATTTTTCCTCAAAGCAACGTAGCCCAGCAACCCCAAAGTACCTCGATTAGCTTCTTTGGGGATGTGCTTGTAAAACTCTCAACTGTTTTCACTTCAGGGAATTGAACAGCAGCATCTCTGTTTTACTACAGCCGTAAAATACCCAGAGAACGATGAGCAAAAATTGATGCCTCTTCTGGAATCTTCTTTCTCTCTCCCTGTTCCTCATTTTGTTTGCAGAACGCAGGCCAGCAGTAGGACCTGGGACCTATACCTCATCTCTCTAAAGAAGAGCTGCACTGATACACTTGATGATATGGGGTCCAAAGGAACTCGTTAAGAGTGAATACCTTATGTGATAATAGGACATGCCAATTACTCCAATGTCTGTGGCAGCATCGCTCAGACGGTTCTAGCACCAGGCTATGTGACCAAGGATACAAAGTGAGTCTCCTTATAAACTACGAGGTCAGCAATATTCCAGGATTCAGCTGCACCCACCCCTGGGTTTAGAGAGTCATCTTGAAAATTTGTGCTGATGACTCAAGAAGAGCTGGCCTGCAAACTGGGTCAGTACAACGGATCACCATTCCGGAAAGAGCTGCTGAGCCCTTGGCCCTGGGTGAGAGCACCCCTGAGCAACTGCCAGGGCTAGATGCAGGTAAGAAGACTGAGGATGGGGCGTCCGAGTGCAGGGTCAGATCCTGAACTTATCTTAAATTTTAATACTTTGCCTTTCATAAATTTTTTCATTAATTCCGATTTTTGAACTATTACATTCACTATTATTTACCTTTGTTATTGAGGTTTGGGCACCCCTTAAATTTTACAGCCAAGGTGAGTGCCTCATCCAAGTCCCTGCCCTGGCAGCCCATCTCTGTGGAGTAACTGCTTACATCTTAAGTAAGCTTCACGTGCCAGTTCACTTACTCATCTCTGTCATGTCATTTGATTTAATCCTCATAACAACCCTAAGAGGTAGGTACTGTTATTATCTCCATTTTACTCAAAACAGGTTACATAACTTGCCCAAAGATGCAGAGAGTCCAAGGGCTTCACTCCCAAAGCAGCCGGTGGGAAATCTGTAGCTATACTGGTACCCTTTGACAGGCAAGCTTAAAACCCCTTCCTTAATTGCACTGCCTATCTTCACTTAAAAAAAAGGACGACTGAGGAATACAACATAGTTCTCAACATATCAGCCCAAAAATAGCTTGAAAGAAGACTATTGGACTATAACAAACGAAATACAAGCAATGTAAGACTTCTCCTTAAAAGAATATTTAGACAGGGCTTCCCTGGTGGCGCAGTGGTTGAGAGTCCGCCTGCCGATGCAGGGGACACGGGTTCGTGCCCCGGTCCGGGAATATCCCACAGGCCGCGGAACGGCTGGGCCCGTGAGCCGTGGCCGCTGGGCCTGCGTGTCCGGAGCCTGTGCTCCGCAACGAGAGAGGCCACAACAGTGAGAGGCCCACGTACGGCAAAAAAAAAAAAAAGAATATTTAGACAAACAAGCTTCTCAGGTTCCAAGTGATGTTTCAAATATGATTAATGAACCACAAGAGAAAACAATCTCAGTTCCCCAATAAGAGCCAAAACCAAACTTTCCACAACCTTGGTAAGGCATGCACAAGCCTTAGAAAACGAGATTAAGTGCATCGAGGGTGAAAGGAACAGGGATGTGTGCATTTGCACCTGGGGAACATCAAAGCAAGAGCTAATTTTAGGACTGGCTGGCCTGTTCAAATCCCTTTACCTTAATTACATACTTCTAGTAGAGCATAGAGGTTGGCCCTGATTCAGATGCAAGAGACAAATCCAGGTGCACACCTGAACTCATCCATGGATAAAATTCGTATAGGTTGTAAAAGTATTTATAGAACCTATTTCTTCAACTGAACCTAAGGATCTCTGCAAATATTAACTCTTCTTCTAAGATAAGCCAATCTTTCTTTAAAGTTAATATGGGTAAAATCTGGGACACATCAAAAAAAATCATGTCATATTATCATGAATAACACACATGTTTCATTTCATGTACCAATTTTCATAACTTGAGAATAACTCTGCAAACACAACTACGTTTTGGTGGGAGAAGGTGCCAAGATTGATCAGCTGTGTCTGCCATGGGCTTGGGGAAACAAGACCTAACCTATTTGCTACCCCAATCCTAAACCCTTGCCCTTGAGTTGGTTATCCAAAAGCCAATGAAGGATAGGGATCTATCAACTAGGGTAGAACTCTGCAGCATTTAATACAATACATCCTTCTTGACTTATGGTTCTAAATTGAGTCATGGTGTAGGTTAAAAATGGACACTAATTTAGTTTTAGTTTTCCATTTCCAGTTCTCTTGGATTTTCTGCAACACCACTAGCCTTTTCACCTGAACTCACAAATGCAAAAAACTTGAGCCAAATTGGGACTATCCCAAATCACTGTCTGAAATCAGAGCCCTATTGTTCTAGGACAATATGACATTTCCTCCAAAAAGGTGGTTAGTAAATAAACAATCCAATACTGGAAATGAAGTTTATTTTAGACTCTCAAAGTACCAGGGGAAAAAAGGCAAGGGATTCGTCCTTTACACAGTCTATTAGTCTTGTACTCACTTCTATAACCTTCAATCTCATCGAACTTTTCGGAATGGCATATGTAAAGAATTTTCAGTGAGACCAAGACAGGTAGATAGGCATTTCCAACTTTTCCCAATTGTTTACCACGAACATTTCCAACAAGGAAGAGCCTGGATACCAACTAGCTCCAACTAGCCATTGACAATATCCCTGCCCATGACCAAAATGAGCAGGCTACCAAATAGGCCACTGTGATCACTTTGGCCCTTCTTAGAAGAGACTGAATTCATGAACAAGGTCTCAGCTTAAATGCTATTTCCTGCAAGTCCTTGACCTGCCACCCCCTACTCAGATGATGTTAAGAACAGCCTCTCGGGCTTCCCTGGTGGCGCAGTGGTTGAGAGTCCGCCTGCCGATGCAGGGGACGCGAGTTCGTGCCCCGGTCTGGGAGGATCCCACGTGCCGCGGAGCGGCTGGGCCCGTGAGCCATGGCCGCTGAGCCTGCGCGTCTGGAGCCTGTGCTCCGCAGGGGGAAAGGCCACAACAGTGAGAGGCCCACGTATCGTAAAAAAAAAAAAAAAAGAAGAAGAACAGCCTCTCACATGTTCCTAAGGCACTGCAAACTCCATCCAATACTCAGCATGCTTCTAGTTACATGCTCAGGGCCAGAGAATGGCTACTAATTTATCACAGAACTCGAGAGGCTAACAGTCTTACAAAAGGCTCACACACATGTTCAATAAATGAGGAAACGGGGTTGCCATCAGTACCAAAAGTGGATTGCAAGGGCCACTACAAAAAACTGGACTCAGGTAGAACGTCAAGTTGCTCCAAAGCAAAACAAAGGTAAAATCTCCCCTCCTCTCCATAGCACAACATTAATCTGCGAATAAAATGGTATTATATTTTGAAAAATATATAATGGCATTATATTTATATATTTTAAAGGGGGAGGGAGATACAAACATGCAGATTGGCCATCACAATTCCATTAAGCATTCCCTTCCCAGTATAAACAGAATTCTTTTTAAATAAATAAATATTAGTTTCAAGAATCCATGAATGCAAAACCACATCTTTCCATTAATATCTAGCACACTGCCTTTGAAGAAAGCATTCACTTATTGAATGAATGAGGGAGCAAGTGAATTAAAGGATGATGATGACTAATAATAAAAACATCCCAAAAAAGCCAATATTAATGACAATGTACTGAGGACTTCCTGGGTGCCAGGTACTTTATATGCATTAACTCATTCAAACCTCCCACCAATTTATAAACTGTACCTATGGTACTTACCTCCTGGGGCTAGTAACATCATTATTCCCATCTTACCAATCTGGAAAACTAAGACGCAGTGAGGTTAAGTAATCTGGCAAAGTTACCAGAAAGTAGCTGCTCCCAACTAATGTTTCCGTCCACTCTAGGAGTGCTGAGTGATGGAATGAGTGAGGGTGTGAGTGAATAATGAGAGGATAATTGAGAGGAAGAGGGGGAAATGGAGGGGCAGATAAATGATTTATTTAAAACGCTGGCCACCAAACACTTCAATTTGTTTTTTTAAAAAACATAATATTTATCTAAAAAGAAAATGTACTTAGAGAAAAGCACTCAAATTTGGAATCATGCTATCTAAATCTTGTTGTCAGTTCCAGTTATCTTATTTTATTTTATTTTTTATTTATTTTTTTGGTCACACCACTCAGCTTGTGGGATCTTAGTTCCGCAACCAGGGACTGACCCTGCACCCTCGGCAGTGAGAGCGTGGAGTCCTCCCCACTAGACTGCCAGGGAATTCCCATCGGTTCCAGTTCTTTTAATCCCAATTATGTGAGCAAATTTTAAAAGACAGAAAAGCCCAGAGTTGCCATGCTCGCCAGTTGTTTTAAAGTCACTTCACAGGGGCTTCCCTGGTGGCGCAGTGGTTGAGAGTCCACCTGCCGACGCAGGGGACGCAGGTTCGTGCCCCGGTCCGGGAAGATCCCACATGTCGTGGAGCGGCTGGGCCCGTAAGCCATGGCCGCTGAGCCTGCACGTCCGGAGCCTGTGCTCCGCAACGGGGGAGGCCGCAACAGTGAGAGGCCCGCGTACCGCAAAAAAAACAAAAAACAAATAAAGTCACTTCACAGAGACCTCAGAGAACCACACTGCACTTCGCATTATTTGGATAAAAGAACTTCATTTAATTTCACAGCTTCACAGGGGAACACAAGTAAGCAATGGTCCATAAATCAGGAACTACTGAAGTAGAAAGCAAGATGAGAGAAATAAACAGTAAGTCCACATAATAGAGAAAAGAGAAGCAAATATTTATGTCAGAAAGCAAACAACTTCTCCTTTATGAGGTAGCCTGGATCTTTCCTCTCCTCTAAGGATCCCTATGCATTAAAATATCCACGTTCCTTGCTGTTAAAAAAATTTTTTTTTTTAATTTTTATAGGCTAGACTGTGCCCTCCCAGGGCTATCATAAGAGCTTTTGAGAGCTTTTAGTCCCAGGGTCTCTTAGTCACAGAGGGCTTCAAATTCAGCCTTCCAGCATTGTCTCATAGTGAGCTTAGATATACGTGGCTATAATCTACTGATTGGAATGAAATTATACCACTATCACTACAACTTTACACAGAAGCCCCATTACCAGACCACACATCCTCCGAGACATCAGTAATTAATATCTTTTATGAAACCATAATCATCTAATAATGGCAGTCACTCCACATGGCTATTTTGTATGCAGTAAGAGCACTAATTTATTAGGCATAAATATTTAAAATACACCATCATTTTTATAGCCGTGTTTGGCATGTATTCCCTTTATGAACGCATGGTGGAAAGTACCCAAGTGTCTCTCCACCTCTGCCCAGGACTTGGAATGAAGTGTGTTGCTGGTGAGGAGAAAGGTTAACAGAACAAGGATCTGCCTTTATTCCGGAAGCTGCACCTTGCATAGGAAAATCTAGCACAAGACAAGGAGCACACACAGCCTGCCCAAGTTTAGCCCCAGAGATAAGGAAAGGGTGGGAATGGAACCTCAAGCCAATCTCAGGCTGAAGAGGTCATGGAAACCCTCTCCCTAAGTCAAGAGCTCTTCCCAGAGCCACTAGGAAAGGGCCAGATGCCCAGGAGCCTGGGCCAAGAGGTGCAGGCACTTGTCTTCAGACTAAACCCAGCTGCAGCCAAAACGGCACTGCAAGGAAAATACCCCTCTACTATTTTAAGTCACGTAATTAAGATGGCCACTCCTACAAGGTCAGAAGGTGCTGCACTGCAGTGCTGTTTAAAGAACTTGAGCTCTGAAGGCAGCTAGAGGCCCCCACTTACAAGACCTGGGCAAGCAAGTGCTGAGCTTCATGTAAATACATATACGCCATCTTTTGAGCTCTTAGTATATACAACATCTCCTATAATATTTACAAGAAGTCTGTAAGGGGGCTATGACGATCCCGAGTTTACAGATGATCACCCTGAAGCTCAAAGAGGATAAGCAGTTTGTCCACACTGTCAGATAACTGACAAGAAGGAGAAACCAGGATTAGAACCAGAAGACAGTATAACTCCAAAGATCTACTCTTGATGGCTGCATTTTACCAAATCCGCAAAACGCAAACTGGGGACCATAAGGTTCATTACCTGCTGCAGCAACACTGTCCAATAGCACTTACAGTGACGACCAAAACGTTCGAGAGCTGAGTTATCCAGTTACAGGAACCACCAGCCACAACGGATACTGAGCTCCTGAAATGGGGCTAGTGTAACTCTGGCATTAAACGTATGATTTTGTTTAATTGCTATTCATTTAATTGTAATTATTTAAATGTAAATAGTATAAACATAGGACAGGGTAAGCTCTAGAGCAGGTGGATGATCCGTGGCCTGGTCAGCACTGATAAGTAAACTTTCAGGCCAATGCTCCTTCCTCAGTATCACACATCAGGACACCTGTGTACAAACTAGTTCTCTGACCTACACCCTACAATTAACCAGTGTGAAACTTAGCTACTAATTAGAAATTCTTCGCTAAGTTACAAGGATCCCCACATGTTATCCTTTAATTCTTCATACACCCAGGTACTCTATTCTCACAGTCCATGAAAATGTGGCTCAGAGAGGCTAAGTAATTTGCCCAGGGCCACACAGCTACTAAGTGGCAGAAGTCAGAATTCAAAACACTTACCTCTGACTCCAGCTTATTTAAAGCTGGATTTTAGCTGCCACCACCATTTACTTCTGTCAAATGAGGATGATGCCTTTCCTGATTACCTCATAGTGTTACAAGGCTAAAATGAGAGTGGGGATCTGAAAATGCACTGAAAATATAAGACAGGTGTTAAGTTATTATCTGAATACTTTTTTTAAAATTTGAAAAACAAAAATCTTCTCAATTTTTTGGAGCTTATTAGTGGAGACTTACGACATTCCAATCAAAAAAGAAACTTACGCCAGTAGGTAATGGAAATATTCGGGAGCCTCTCCAAGTCACTTCAATGTCCACTTGTCCTGAAATTCAAGGGACTAGTTTGTCTGTGAGATCCAATGTTTTTCAGCCTATGGTTCCCAGAAGCCAGGGAGCCCAGCGATTTTCAAGTTGAAGGTTAAACCAGGCAAAATTCTGCTCTTGACAATGTTAAAAACTGTCCCTCGTAAAGGAGGAATCCACACGGCACCCCTAAGTCCACTGGGAGATGGTAAGGGTAGATGTTTCCCTTCACCCACACCCCTCCATCTGGGCCATCTTTCAGAGCAAAGCAAGATTTCTACCACCAATGGGGAAACATGCAACTTCCAAGACTCCACCACAAACGAGGGCAAATCCAGAGCTAAAACACTGCAGCAAAAACAAACACAATGAGATACAGTGAAAGGGAGTCTAACTTCGAGATGCCAAAATCAGACCAGACTGTGTATTTTATTTTCGTTGTAATTAGCAGCCACTGTTCATTTCAAGCATTAAGATGAGCCCAGCTGTTGCATTTCGAAGAGTGTGAGTAGTCCAAGAGCAAAAATATAGGATAGGTTCTATAATTATAATTAGCATGAAGTCTTTTTTAAAATCACCACCACTAATGTGAAATATTTTTCCTCATACTCTTCCTATCCTATTTTTTATCTTCCCCCAGACTTGTTAATTAATAATAGTTATACGCCATGATACCCTTAAGACAGTTGATGGCACCTTTTAAAAATGCATTTCCTCATTTGACCCTTACTGAGCTGCGAGATACACATGGTAGTGATGAGTCTCTCCATGTGATCACTGACATAACCAAAGCTCAAAAAGATGTAGCCATTTGCCTACAATCCCCAAGTTAAAAAGTGGCAGAACTGAGCCTAGAACCCAAGTTTGCTCACTTTCACTCCAGTATCACAAAATTATATACCTAAAATGTTCCCTTTGCAGATACTATTCACAGCACTGTAATTATTTCTGTATGACCAATAAGTCTTCGAAAATCACAGTTTTAAGAAGATTAACATAAAAATAATGTAAAACATGGATTAAAACAGGTAGAGACTAAAGACAGTAAGACTATTTGACCCTATTCTAGGCTCAGTGGTTTTCAATTTCAGCTGCACACTAGACTTACCCGAGAAACATTTTTGAAAAACTCTCTATACCTGTATCCCGTTCCCAGAAATTCTGACTTAACTGATAAAGCCTGGGATATCGTTTTTTGTTTGTTTGTTTGTTTGGCCATGCCACGCAGCATGTGGGATCTTAGTTCTCCACCAGGGATCAAACCCACGCCCCCTACAGCAGAAGCGCAGAGTCTTGACCACTGGACCACCAGGGAAGTCACTCAGTGGTTTTTGTTTTTTTTTTAATATCTTCCCACATGAATCTAATATAATACTTCAGCTAAGAACCACTGCTATGGGTCAGAGCTTGGTACCCAAAGGACATGGGCAAGGATGGTAGGTGAAATGATTTTGTCATACCGGACAAAAAAAATTAAAAAAAATTTTTTTAATGTTAACAGTTACGTGTTCATTTTAATGAATATTTGGGAAACATTAGTAGTCATATAAAACCAATGATTTTACAGACTATCATTTAAAAAGTTTCTGACCGAAAGAAAAATATAAGTAAAAAACTGTACAGGTGGTAGACAGACACGAAGGTGGTTCAAGTATGACTGAAGTCTAGATCTTCGATGACAAAAGCTGGGGAAGGGGCTTCCCTGGTGGCGCAGTGGTTGAGTGTCCGCCTGCCGGTGCATGGGACACGGGTTCGCGCCCCGGTCCGGGAGGATCCCACATGCCGCAGAGCGGCTGGGCCCGTGAGCCATGGCCACTGAGCCTGCGTGTCCGGAGTCTGTGCTCCGCAACGGGAGAGGCCACAGCAGTGAGAGGCCCGCGTACGGCAACGGGAGAGGCCACAACAGTGAGAGGCCCGCGTACCGCAAAAAAAAAAAAAAAAGCTGGGGAAGAGGGCTCTTGGAGAGAAAGGAGAGAGGGAAAAGCAGACACAGGAGGAGGAGAGGAAGAACGGCAGAAGGCAGGGAAGAGGCAGAAGGAGTTAACAAGAGTGAACCATGACATGAGACTTCCCTAACGGTCCAGTGGTTAAGACTTCGCCTTCCAACGTAGGGGGTGCAGGCTCAATCCCTGGTTGGGGAGCTAAGATCCCACATGCCTCGGGGCCAAAAAACCAAAACATAGAACAGAAGCAATGTTGTAACAAATTCAATAAAGACTTTAAAAAAAAAAAACAACAGTGAATCATGACAAAGTGCAGGAAAAGGAAGTCAAGTTCTCAGTTCTCTATCTTGCTCCAAGTACTATAAACACCTGCTAGGGTTTCAGTAAGCATTCCACCACGGGCAGAAATGGAAAAGCTAAAGATTAAGGAGGTTACTGATGGAAGACCAACATCTAAATCAACTGCTCAGGCTAGTTCCCTTAGAAAGATCGACAAGTCCCTTGAGGAAGATGCCACCTACTATGGCAGCCTGCCAGAGAATGGCCCCCAGGGTAAGGGAGACTCTCTTTACTTAGCTGAAGCTTCTAAAACCATCTGAGCGTAGGTGACAAGCCATTCTCAGGCACATGCAAGCTTCAAGTTTCATTCTTCAAATTCAGCTCCTGCCGTGGTGCTATGTTCCTTTGAGGCAGTCTGCCTCCTCACACAGGGTAAATCATGAACTTGAACTCAGTATAATATAATGTTCCCAAAGTCGACGTGTTATAAACTAAACCACTTGCTCAGGGATGACTCTAGAAAGAGAATTCCAACCATGAAAACTTACTTATCTTCAGTCATATCTGCCAATGGGCAGGAGAATTCCAATGGTATACAGACACAGAAATAAGTAAGAGTGAATCACATTTTGAGAAAGCTATTTCCTAATTCTCTTTCAATCCTTCAGATTCTGGATCTCAGAAGGCCACAGTTTGGAACTATAGGGGTTTTTTTCCCCACCTTACACTGGTTAATTGCACCCTTTAATGAATGGACAACAGGACTCAGGTTCAGAAGCTTGTATTTATGGTAGGTTATATTCATAGCAAATAGTGCAGGTTTCCACTTATGACTGTGATATAAAGCTTCCTCCTGGACTTCCCTGGTGGTGCAGTGGTTAAGAATCTGCCTGCCAATGCAGGGGACACGGGTTCAAGCCCTGGTCCAGGAAGATCCCACACACCGCAGAGCAACTAAGCCCATGTGCCACACTACTGAGCCTGTGCTCTAGAGCCCACGAGCCACAACTACTGAGCCCGTGCGCCGCAACTACTGAAGCCCGCACGTCTAGAGCCCGTGCTCCGCAACAAGAGAAGCCACTGCAATGAGAAGTCTGTGCACTGCAATGAAGAGTAGCCCCCGCTCGCCGCAACTAGAGAAAACCCACGTGCAGCTACGAAGACCCAACGTAGCCAAAAATAAATAAATAAATAGATTGATTAAAAAAAAAGCTCGCTCCTAAAATACATCTAATTCTTTAAAAGTGAATCAGTTACAGAAAAACAGGTCAATTGTACAGTAATAGTATGTGAATAGGGGGAAAATCGTGAAGGTGGTTTCCAAGTGACTCATACTTGAGAACTTCTGCTTCAAATATGTGTTTTAGTGTTCTTCAATGGCATTATAAATGTTTCTCTACAGCTTCAGTGTATTTATGAAACGTAGGTGTTGGAAATGCAGAACTAGACATCACTTTTTCTCGTTCCCAGGAAAATGAAAAAATAGCTCGCATGAGCTCAGTCCTAGCAGACTGTCTCCTTGGCCTGCTTCTGATGCAATGAAATTCAAATATTTACCAACCACTATTACATTTAAGACTTTGCTCTGATCGATCAAATATGTGTTTTGACTTGGACTCTTTTCTTGCTTAGATTCTTCCCTAAATCTCCTGATGATATTGGTTTAAAAAATAAATCCCAGTGGCATGAGAAAGAAGTGTGCAGGATGATGGCATAGACGGGTTTAGGTGCCAGAGAGATGTGGGATTTGATCATGGGCAAGTGAATTGATCTCCCAAAATCTCCAGGAAGTTGTAAGAGGATTAAATGAAATAACACACAGAAGGCGGCTCGCACACTGACATATAAGAGGCACTTAATGAATGTCAGCTCGCTTTCCCTTTCTTGAATAAAACAGCCAGTTCCACGGTTAAGGCAACAGTACCTCACCAATGTCCTGACACGGACATTCAGTCCATACTAATTTAGGACAAGTATTTGCTCTCCTTCCCTAGGTCCTTGAGTGATATCCTTCATTCTCATAATAAAATACATGGATTGAATGCAGTTGGTACTGAGCCGAAAACAGTGAACAGCCTTGTGATCAAAATTAATTGTGTAGGGGATTTCCCTGGTGGCGCAGTGGTTAAGAATCCGCCTGCCAATGCAGGAGACACGGATTCAAGCCCTGGTCTGGGAAGATCCCACATGCCGCGGAGCAACTAAGCCCGTGCGCCACAACTAGTAAGCCTGTGCGCCTAGAGCCCATGCTCCGCAACAAAGAGAAGCCACCGCACCGCAACGAAGAGTAGTCCCTGCTTGCCGCAACTAGAGAAAGCCCGCACGCAGCAACAAACACCCAACACAACCAAAAATAAATAAATAAATTTATTTTAAAAAAAATTTATTGTGTAGTAATAGTGTATCTTGTCTGCCTGTATGTAGCACTTTTACTTTAATATTCATTACTTTGCTTTCCCTTCAATACCAGGCCCATCTAACCAAGACTTTCCAATTCCCCTCCCAGCACAGGTTCAACAGCTCTCGGCATCACCTGAGGATCTTGTTCAAATGCAGATTCTCATCTCACAGGCCTGGGAAGGGGACTGAGATTCTGTATTTCATAAGCTCTCAGGAGATGCTGAAGCTGCTAGTCAGTCCATGGGTCACACTGTAAGTAGCAAAACCCTAGACAACACCATCACCTTCCAGATGCAGCACACAGAACAAGGGAAGGAAGGTTCCAGGCCTTATCAGTTTCTCACAAATTCCCTTCTCTTTCCAAGAGTTTGTCTTTTCAGCTTTATTTCCAGATGTTCCAGGTGGGGAGTAAAATGTCAAACGGAACTTCCCATTTAATGGAGAACCAGGACCTCCCTGGTGGCGCAGTGGTTAAGAATCTGCCTGCCAATGCAGGGGACACGAGTTCGAGCCCTGGCCCAGGAAGATCTCACATGCCGCAGAGCAACTAAGCTCATGCACCACAACTACTAAAGCCTGCGCGCCTAGAGCCCGTGCTCCACAGCAAGAGAACCCACCGCAATGAGAAGCCCGTGCGCCGTGACAAAGAAGAGCCCCTGCTCTCTGCAACTAGAGAAAGCCCACGCACAGCAATGAAGACCCGACACAGCCAAAAATAACTAAATTAGTTATTTTTAAAAATGGAGAACCATTGCACCGGGCCTTAAGTAGTTAGTTATAATGACACAGAACTAATCTGCCTACTTCACGTGATTTTACTGGCAACCCATCTGATGTCAGTTTCTCCACTGATGCTTCAAACTGACAGCTCTGTGGCCTATTATTCCGCAGGGTGTGGCCCTGCGTTGCTGGAACAAGAGCCGATGTAGCTAGAGGCTGCTGAGTCGCTGTAGGAATCCACAGGCAACTAGAAGAACCAGCAAGCCCTTACTGAACACCTACTGACCAAGAATAAGTTACATCCAAACAGACTTCACACAGTCATTCATTCAACAAACGCTGGTGAGGCACTAACTGTGCCAAACCTGTTCTAGGTTCCGTAGATTGAAACCAGAAATTTGTTCGCTACTGTAGCCTTAACATCCTTGGTAGACACTTTTTTTAATCAAATTGAATGAAATTTGATGACAACAAGCCTCTGCGTTAGGCAGTTCAAATACTATCTCATCAGACCGCTTGCTACATCATCTTACATAGTTTTCAAACTCCATAAGGTTAACATTATCTGTAGTTAAGAAATCACAGGGAATTCCCTGGCGGTCCAGTGGTTAGGACTCTGCGCTTCCACTGCAGGGGGCTCGATTTCAGTCCCTGGTCAGGGAACTAAGATCACACACACACACACACACACACACACACACACACACACACCACACACAACACCCCTGTCTTGGGGTGGTTAAGTAAACTTCTCCCAAGTAACACAGCTAATAAATACCAAAGAACAAACTCCCACCTGATTGCAAGATCCATGCTCTTAATCTCTAGTCTGAGCTCCCTCCTCAGAGGAGAGGAGCAATTCCCTGCCTGCCCTCAAGAAGTTTACCACCTCATGAAAAGGAGAGTACAACCCACAGGTGGAGGCAGTTCAAAAAACACACACAGAAAATGGTAAACGGTAAGCCAAAGTCAACACTTCCAACACAAAATGCTCTAGAGCTCAGGCAACCCAATGCCCTTTTCAAAATACTTTTAACTTGGGAAAGTGTATCAAATCTCTTTCTTCCCATCCATATACTAAGCTCCCAGAGGTAGAGAGACCAGCCCAGTGATGGACCTACACTTAGTGCTGACTAAATATCTCCTGAATGCATCTGTTTCAATTACCTTTTTTATACCAAACTACCCAAAACTTAGTGGCTTAGAACAAACAACAACCATTTCATTATTTCGCAAGTGGTATCTGCTGGGACTGGGGCGTCCCAGACACTTTTGTACACTCACAAGCAAGAATGGTCCCAGCAAGAATGGCTGAAACAGGCAAGGCTGATTAGAAATGCTTACAAAAGGTTAAGAAGTCAGGTGCTAAATGTGAGGAGCACGGAGTTTTCGACGGGAAGCTCCTCCACCGACGTACAAGCTTCAGGGGGCGAGAACACTGTCTCGTTCCTCACTGACCCCCGGAGGCTCACGCACTACAGGCCCCAAACAAAAACGGAAGGCACCGCGACCCTCTGATGAGCCACCCAGCTTTGGCTTCTCCCTGGTGCAGACAACAAGAAGCACATTTCCATAAACGCGCTGACATAAGCAGCAGCATAAATAATACATGCAATTGGGTCTTGGGATGGATTTGCTACCCAATGGTGCCTGTCAAGAGGGTTTGGTGATGGCCAATAACTACAATTAGTCATTTGGAGGTAAGTGGCTTGAGGTGTCCCAACATGGGGAAGCCAAGAAATAATAACAGACAGATTTGGTCCCCCTGGAAGCTCAAATTAATTAGAAATTTAAAATATTTTTTAAACAGTATAGCTGATCGAAACAAGAGGACACATTCTTTTCTCCCATTTTCTCTGTAGGGAATGATGGCTTCCTTAAGGGTTTTTTGGAGATAGGGGTCAGATCCAAAGTGTGTCTCCAGGCCCCAAACAATGAATTCAAATCCCTACTCCAGCTATAGTCCGGGGAGGAGGGGAAATGAAGGAACCAGCAAGCACACTCCTAATACACCAACTTAACAACCTCCCATAATCTCTTCCAGCTGAGAGAGCACAGCTCCGCCGGGCCCTTCTATTCCCATCTGTAATTATTCAGGTGCGTTCGTTTCCATAGTACTCAATGTCTACCAAATCCATGCTGTGGGAACCCTGGGAATAGGTTCTTTGCAACAGAAGTTTGTGCACCAGTTCAAAGGGCTCTTTTTCTGCTTTCTAAAAAATAAACAGGTATGGATCGCAATCTAGGACCCGCCACTCATGAGCTCAGTAACCTTGGGCAACTACTGAACATCTCTGAGCCTCAGTTTCCTCATCTATAATAAGGGAGTAATTATAACACCCACCTCATAAGGATGTTAGGTGGTCAAAAAAAAAAAAAAACTGATATCATGTCTGTCAAGTGCTTCACCCAGGACATGGCACCCAATAAGCCCTCAATAATTGCTAGCTACTGTTATAACTTGTCTTTTTATACTGCACCTAACCCTACATTAGCAGTGAGACACTCCATTCTTTTTAAGTCTCCTAATTCCATCCCATTCAAGTCTAACTGAATTTCAAATATACACCAAAAACTAAAAAAGAGTTACAGGCACAGCTGCCAAATGGCAAGTAAAAAGCCGTAATTTTCCATCATTGGAATATATTTAGGGATAACTATAAATGAAAAACTAAGAAAAAGAAAAAAAAATTCCCAACTTCAAGTCACCCTCCCAAGTCTGACGGTCTGAAAACCAAAAATGAAGTTAGACTTCCGCTAGCTTTGCTCCTTTCCACTCCCGTCTGTCAAGGCTGGGTGGAGAACTCCCACATTTCCTGTTCTGGGCCCGGGAGCTCTCTGGAGCTCTCTGCCAGGTAAAGCAGGAGACACTGCAGTTTGTGTTGACAGCTGGGACAGTCGGCGGGGAGAGGCTGGGAACTCAGGAAGCTTTCTACCATTCTTTCTGGGGTATTTTCCTATGATATCAGCACCCTGAACTGTGAGAGGGCCCCAGCCAGCCAGGGTAAAAGGTTCAATCACCAAATAACTAGCATGCCTCCCTCTTAAGCAACTCATTTGGGGCCATCCACAGTATCAAATGACGTCATCTCCAGGACACACCTTGTTGGGTGTTCAACTTCCAACTTCTCACACCTGAAAAGGAGCTAGGCTGCCGGCTCCTACTGTGCTTTGTGGAGGCAGAAATTTCATCGGGATGCAGATGGTTCTTTAGATTTTATCCTGCAGATAATGTTGCCTCCAGTCTTGACAGCCCCTAGAGAACAGTTTCTGCTCCAGGGAGTACTTAAAAACACGTATGAGTGCACACCTCGGCCTTGATGGATGTGGTCTGGCAACAGACTTCCTCACTTCCACTGACCAGCACGTGTGAAACTTTATACAAGATCCAAACCACGAAAACCTCCACCAAGTTGTCCACAGACCAAAGCTCAGACTTGCCAAGACCTATAAAACTATAGCAATATCATACTAGCAAGAAAAGAATATCAGCCCTAAAGAACTCAATACCAATGACAAAGCTTAATATACTTACATGACATTTCATCTAGTATGTTCTACCTCATCACCTCACCCACTGTCAAAGTTATCTTGTTCAAGTATTTGCTATTGTGTTTACCATCTTTTCCCTCCACTCCTGCCCCACCACAGAAAACAAGAATAAAAGACCCCTGGGAGCAAGGCCTTTATCAATCTTGTTCACCACTGTAACTTTGACCTCACAAGGTATAGAGCAAATAGTAGCTGTGGTGGCTTTGATTATTTTCTGGCAAATATCTCTCCCTCCTTCTCCTCTAACCAATGGGGGAGGAATATACTTCATTAACGTGCTTTGGATATGTGCCTAAATGACAACGTCATGTCAGTTCCAAGACCAGACTTACTTGTCTACGCCATTACTGCTTGCCTCTCTGGGAGCCTGGGTTCTTGCCGAAAGGCTAACCTGCCCCAGATTACCAATACCCCCACCAGCCCCTCATTCCCCATCCAGAATGAGACACGTAGACCAGAGCTCCCTAGCCAACCTGCAGACCTGGGAGTGTGAGAATAAATACTTACTGCTGAATGCCATGGAGTTTGGGGTGATTTGTTACACACCATTTTTGCGCCATCAGATGACTAATACAGCAGGCTCTCAATATATTTTTTCATTTTTTTAATATATATTTAATTAACTAATGAAAAAAATTCACTCTACTTAGTACTTCCAAAACTCCATTCACTGTGACAATTCTGCAATACATCAAGTTTTAAGCCTGGTTTTTGCTTTTGAATATACTTCTTTGTGTATTAAAGAATACATATTCAGAACCTGGGACCAAAGAGACCAAATCTGACTGATCTCTTTGGTCTTCCTTATTTAACCTGAGCCATAAGATAATGACTACTTCTTCCATCTATAGATTATACTCTGAAACCATTGGTAGGCTTTTTTTACCCCCTCCTTTCCTAAAATGCCGGTGAAAGCTTCAAGCTCATAAGATACCAATTTTTATGGGGTAGTATCCCTTTCATCTAGTGCAAAAAGCCTTCAAGCTCATAAAATTGAGGCTGTAAACTTTCAAGGCATCTAGCTTTGTAGGATTACTGTTGATGTATTTTCATTACTTGAAACATTTAATGGAAGTAGTTTTACAGTTCACTTACATACTGTATTTACAATTACTTCACTTCTTAGCAGAGAATAGAATCACATCTAAATGGGGATAAAACCACATTACATTCTCTAAGTACCTTTTCATTCTGACCCTTTAACACTCAAGGCAACGGCTATGAAGAAATCCCTTTTTAATAAAATTACAATTTCAGGCACGTGGAGGATAGACAGAAAGGGGAAAGGACCAATAAAATCTGAGACCAAAAAAAAAAAAAAAAAAAAGAAAATCTGAGACCAATATGTCTCCCAGCTATGGTATTGATATGTTTAATTTGAATGTGCCAAGCATATGAAATACCAAAATTTCATATGTGCCGATGGTTATAATCTATCAATTCCTTCTCCCCTTCCAAGTGTGAAAAAATATGGGAGAAGCACCTAACAGAATACCCGGGCCCGATGGTGAATACATGGTGAAATATTCAGCGATTTTGATGACCTAAAATCCATATTACTTCAAAATGCTCTCTAGGACACCTTGGGAAGTCCATCATTTTCTCTATGTTGGAAACTCAAATCACTTTTTGAGACATGGTAGTAATGTTGGTTTATTCCCTTCTTTATTGTCAAGTTTTTAAGTTCCCTTTCAAGCCATGATAGGATATACCTGTGGTCCATAATCTTCTTGCCATCCAAAGCTAATTGCATCCTGTTTTGCAAATACAGCCCGGTCATGAAAAGTCTGCGCTCCCTCGCTGCACTTATGAACTAATCAGTAACTTCTCTGCTCCCAGGATAGCCAATGAAGCCAACAGAGTTGAGATAATTCCAACTAAAAGTAAAGAAACTTGACATTTTAGTTCACCGAGGTAACTGTATCTTTAGAAAACCTATTTTTGTCCACTAGGTTTTGTTCTCGTTTAATAATGAAAAAAAACTTGAGACTCCCTCCCCAAAGGTTTTTTAAGGACTCCAAAGAGACTCAGAAAACCAGGTTGAGCGCCCATGTGCAGTTTTCACCTTTAATTTCCCTTCTCTTTCTTCCTATCTTAATTAAATTTTCTTATTGAAAAAAACAGTAGACTTAAAAAATAAACTTAAGGGCTTCCCTGGTGGCGCAGTGGTTGAGAGTCCGCCTGCCGATGCAGGGGACGCGGGTTCGTGCCCTGGTCCGGGAAGATCCCACATGCCGTGGAGCGGCTGGGCCCGTGAGCCATGGCCGCTGGGCCTGCGCTCCGCAACGGGAGAGGCCACAACAGTGAGAGGCCCGTGTACCGCAAAAAAATAAATCAATAAATAAACTTAATATGACTAAGGCAAAAATACTCCCTATACACACACTCTGATGCTTTAACCCTGGTTATTTACCAAGAGTGACTAATGGTACATGACGGGTCTGTAGGGAATGAAAATGAAGACTACCCAAAGACACCAGGCAAGGTGAAAAGTGTTCCAAACTGGGGTATCAAAAAAGGAAGCAGGTGGGCCGAGAACCTGGCTTAGCTCCCATGCCTCCCCTGGAGGCACTTAGTGCAGCACTTTGCACAAGGGGCTGGGCCGGCAGTGCGCACTTAATGAATGTTTATTCCCTGTTGGCAACAGGGCAGTCCCCTGTATCATGGGCTCAATCTTCTCTCTCAGGCTTTTCTGAAAGGACAGCAATTATTTATGTTCTCAGTCCACCAACCTCAGTGACAATCCTATCTAAAGCCTGTCTAAAGTGCTTCACACCCATGACCTTGTTTAATCACTCTGACGTTCCAGGGAGCAAGAAGGAAATTGAGGCTCCAAGAGTTGCAGTCAGCACGCAGTAACATATTATGAAGATACCTCGTCCTGGTACTGGAAGTGGTGAAATGAAGAGGACACAACTATATTTAAGGGGCCTGCTATCAAACAGAGGAGACAGAAAGGTTTTCAGATGGTCATTGAATGTAGTAAGAACTAGAAGCAAGTACAAGGTATCCAAAAGAGGCCCCTGGGCTTCCCTGGTGGTGCAGTGGTTGAGAGTCCGCCTGCCGATGCAGGGGACACGGGTTCGTGCCCCGGTCCGGGAAGATCCCACACGCCATGGAGCGGCTGGGCCCGTGAGCCATGGCCGCTTGGGCCTGCGCCTCCGGAGCCTGTGCTCCGCAACAGGAGAGGCCACAGCAGTGAGAGGCCTGCGTACTGGAAAAAAACAAAACAAACAAACAAAAAACCAAAAGAGGCGCCTAAGCTGTTATTTGGGGTAGAGGTTCCCAAGGCCCTGGTCTTTGAGCTTGGTCTTGAAGGACAATGAAGGGTTGGTTTGACGGGGATGGAGTGGGGAGATAAGGGAGTGAAGACCTTCCAGGATGAAAGAAATCACCTCCATGGGGCTTTCAAAAGGAAAATCTTGAAATAAACGTTGAGTATTCAAAAAAAAGATGTGTAACATCTAAAACACAGTGTGATTATTATGTGTCAGGCATCGTCATAAATGCCTGACTGACAGGATCTCTCCCAATCCTCACAGCCACTAAAGGAGGTAGTCCTATAACTAGCCCCATTTTACAGTGGGGAAAACTGAAGCTCAAGGGGTGGGGGTGGGGGTTAAGTAACATGGCAAATAAGTGATTAGACTCCATTCCTATATAATGCAGAAATGTACATGATTTCTGCCTTAAAGACTGTTCCTACCTGCTCTTCAGATTTTGCTTCCTGTCCAGTTCATAACAGTGTGTCTGCCTAATGAAAAACAAGGAGTCTGAAGAACAATGGAAAATTTTGGACATCTGTGCCAATTTCAATGAAACAATTGCTTGCCCACAGGCCAAGCCGTAAAGTCTTGAGAAAAAGATGCATGTTAAAAGCTCTCATGTATATAAAACAAAAGCTACCCTCTACGATGACTGTCAAGGTCCAAATCTTCCCCCAGCCTCTGCACTTGTTCATGACAGAAAGCTCAGGCTTAACAAACCACTTTCTGCCTCAAGCCTTCACACCCTCTGAAGCCAGCTGACATGCTTGCTGCCTCAATTTCATGGAGTGAGTCTCATAAACAAAAACAAATGGTCAGCACGGAGCTCTCTTGCCAATAAAGGCACTCGCATCTGTTGTCCTCAGACAAATCATTAACTCCCATCATCATGCCTCGAACCATGCTTACAATCAACTTCTGATCAATGCTTACAAATCAAGCATTTTTAATTAGCATTTTTAGAAACAAAGGGCAAATTTGCAGAAAAGAAAAAAATATGTTTGCACAGGGAGTGAGATCTCACTATTTTAAATGTCTCTATAATAAAGAATGCCCTACCTACCCACTTTAATCACTTGACGTTTTGTTTCCCTTTGATGCAAATACACAGCAGACAACACTACAGCCCCAATTTCATTTGTAAGGATATAGGTCTTAGGCAAGAATTAGAGCCTATTTTTAAGACATTTTGGAGGGCGCAAGATGATATGTGTCTTCACCAAAACGAGTGGGTACTTCTTAAGACTTGCCTGTCCCAACACAGACTAAAAATAATAATAATAAATAAATCAAAAGCAGTGCTTCTGACTCACTACATTTCAGAGCTGGCCTTTAATATTTTCAGGTACAACTGGCATGAGAAGGACCATTTGCTCAGGCAGGTAATTTAATGATTGACCCAACAGGAGAATCAGTGCAGGGGTGGAGTTAACAATACACATACAAACACACATCATCCAAGCAGTATTAGATCTATATTCAAACGTTAGGCAAAACTTCCCCTTGAACTACTCAGACCTGTTTGCCATGAACATATGAAAGAAGAAGAAATGGTAACTTTGATACCTAATAAAACAGTGACGATGAACAGGACAGGTGGCGCAAAACCATAAAGCCCTTTTCCCTTGAACAGCAGCATCATGGGAGGGCCATAAACTCTCATCCAAATTATCCCTTCCCTCCCTCCCTCCCATCCGCTCCCCTTTCTCACTGGCATCTGCACTGTGCACTGGCAATCTGGCCACAGTATAATGGAAAGTAAATTGGCTTGTTGACTCCTAAGGTTAAAAGGGGGTAGGCATGAGAGAAAACTACTACACTACAAAAAAAGGGAAAATCTACTGTCATATTATTTGTTTCTATCACTCATGGGCAGATAAAATTTTTTTAATGTATTTACGTATTTTTGGACCAGGAAAGAAAGGAATATAGTAGTCCCCAGGGCATCTCTTGTAAATGCAAAGAGCTTTCTTTTATGGACACTAAACCGAGCTTTAGGCAACTTGTGCCTGAAAACAGTGTGTGGTGTCCCAGGAAAAGTGCTGGCCTGAGAGCCAGGAGGCCAGAACCCCAGTCTAAGCTCTCCCACATCCTGGCTGTATGACCCCAGCCAAATCATCTCTCTCTGGGCATGGGCTTCTGTAAGATAAAGATAACAGATGAGGTGACTTCCAAGGTCCCTTCTAGCCCCGAGACTCTTTACCAGAAAATGCCTTCTACAAAATATGTATCAAATCTGGTTTAGAAAAATCATCATGGGTAGGGAGCTATAAAGGAAGATATTAACTCAAAACCAAGAATACAGCAGGTCCTATGGAATGTCAGGAAACCGAAAGCTTTCAAACGTTCCAAGTTAAGGAGAAGCTTCAACTGCTTTTAAGGCTAACCTGGTAATTTAAGGCTAACTTGGTAACAAGTGTCTGGAGCAAATTCTCACCTTCTTGCTTATTTGTTTTGATAATAGAACAGTACCAAGAAAAAGGTGTAGTACATCACAATCATCTACCTGTACCCTTTTTTTAAGCTGACAGTGCTACTTCCTTTATACTTGGGAGGCAAGCTAAACAATTCATAAGGTGATGCTTTATGCAACAAAATATATATATATGGTGGGGGTGGGGGGACAACTCAGAATTCACTTGAATAGAATGCCTTTTTCCAGTCTCTCTCTCTCTGGTTACTAATGCTCTGAAACAAATCACCCCAAAACTTGGTGGTATGAAACAACCATTTTATTATGCTCAGTGGTTCTTAGAGTTCAGGAATTCAGATGGAGCAAAATGGAGACAACTGGACTCCACAGTGTCTGGGGCTTTGGCTGATGGGTGACTTGACATCTGGGGGCTGGAATATCTGGAGGCATCTTCACTCACATGTCTGGAGGCTGACAGTGGCCGTCAGCTGGAACATCTACACATGGCCTCTCCATGTGATGTCTCTACAAGGGCTAGTTTGGGCTTCCTCACAGCACGGTGCCGTCCAAGAGTAAGGCCGAAACACATGGCATTTTTATGGTCTTGCCTCAAAAGTCACAGTACGGCTGCTATCATACTCTGTTGGTCGAGACAGTCACAAAGGTCTGAGAGCAGAGGATATAAACACCCCCTCCCTACTCTATGGAAGAAGAGTCACAGTCATGTTATAAGATGAGCATATGGAATGTGACTTAATTTTGCCTCTATCTTTGGAAAATGCAGTCTACCATGCCGACAGACCCCTGACAGAAGAATCCCAGGAACAAGATAAGTACAAAAATCTGGGTCTCAGGCATCCTTGAATATTATAGATTTAAAGCCAACACTTTGATAGGCAAAAGATCACAGCCAAGAGCTGGAGGAACGGCATTTTAGCCACAGAAGCCCATCGAGTTGCCTTTGAAGCCACGATTACAAACACTGGTTCTGGTAACAATTAGATGGGTCCTCGACATACGATATATACCTTTGCTGTTTTATTACAGCTTGGTTCCTTCTGTATCCCACTGACATACGATTTAAATGTACAAGAGTAATAAAGCACCTGCTGAATTACAATTCCAAAGTTCAGGTGACACTGAGACGAACTCTATGAAACTATGAATGGACCATGTTAAACAGATTTTTTTTTTTAAATTGAATACAGAGAGCAGCTGTTTGTAAAGCAGCCCCATATGCAAAGACGTGGGTTTGGTTTAATCTGGAGCTGATGTGACCTACAGGTCTTTGGATGGATTGCAGGGGAGACCTCAGTGTTCAATAATGCGGCCCCTCATAGGAGTCCTGCTCTCCAGGACGGCAGGGGAGGAGAGGCAGAGCAGATGACCGACATTGAGCATCCCATGATTTTCAGCACTTTCTCCCCTTCTTAAACCTAAAATCCCTACTCCAGCCTCTTCTCCTGTCTTATAATGTAACAGACCCATCTTTCAGGTTCTTAGTGCCAGCACTAACCAGGGCCACCATCACTATCAGATATTAAGCTAAGATCCTTATTTGGCAACAGTCCCACCCCACGTGCTCAACCATCAATATCCACTGCCTCTTTGCCTCCCCTCACCTGCCAAGAGAATCTTTGGCATTTGCCACTTGGTACTAACCCCATTCCTAAAACTCCTTGTGTTCCTACTCTACATCTTGGGGCAATCAGTGTGTTTGGGTGGAAGAGGGGAAAGTAAAGGGAGATAAGAAAGTAGCAGCTGAAGGATAAAGAAAAAGAGAAGGTGGAAGAGACCAAGGGGAAGGACAGCAGGATGTCTTAGTAGAGAATAAGGAACATACAATGGGGAGACAGTCAAGGCATCTACCAGGTACCAAGAATGGGACTAAAAACAAATTGTCAGAGAAGGAAAGTGTTGCCTGAGTTCTTCTAAATGTTCTTCAAGAGACGTAAGATGGGAATCACTTCTACTGTTGGCCCTTGGTCCCTCTTTGTTTGAATGATGAGACACTGCTCCAAGTGTCAGCCACTTAGGATCTCTAGACTTCCTTGGGGTCCACATTAGTTGATAAAAATGAGGCTTAGAGGGCTTCCCTGGTGGCGCAGTGGTTGAGAGTCCGCCTGCCGATGCAGGGAACACGGGTTCGTGCCCCGGTCCGGGAAGATCCCACATGCCGCGGAGCGGCTGGGCCCGTGAGCCATGGCCGCTGAGCCTGCGCGTCCGGAGCCTGTGCTCCGCAACGGGAGGGGCCACAACAGTGAGGGGCCCGCGTAACGCAAAAAAAAAAAAAAAAAAAAAAATGAGGATCAGAGGGAATTCCCTGTAGGTCCAGTGGTTAGGGCTCAGCACGGCCACTGCAGGGAGCCTGGGTTAGAACCCTGGTCGGGGAACTAAGATCCTGCAAGCTGTGCAGGGCAGCCAAAAACAAAAAAAAATAAGAAGGAGGCTTACAGGCTTATAAAGGTCAGTAACTGGAAAAGTGACAACTCAGTTCTGCCTGTCACTAAAGTGATTTACCACCGCCTCACACTATGAGGCAAATAGAAATCCATACAGATACACTTAGCCCTTAACATCAACTGCTCCTGAGAATGAGCTATTCACCAGGTCAGGACCAGCAACCGGGAAAGGAGGCATCTGTGTTGTTATTATGCAAATAACATCAGCAAAGGAGAATTAACTCATGAGGGGCTGAAAAATTACTGCCGGTGGTGGATGCGAAATAAAAGGAATTCCCACCTTCTAAGAGAGAAAACGGCCAAGGATTTTATGTGGAGTTTTAAAGGCTTAGGAACTTCTCATAATGTCAGGCAAGTAATTTTTACTTGCAGCACAAATATACACACACACATATGTATATAGGAGTTTATATATAGCTACATTTAAGTATATCTTTGGGTGTATGTATGTATGTGTGTGTGTGTGCCTAAGTCAAGCTAAAATGATTTATTTTCAGCAAATGCCAAACCCTAGGCAAATGCCGAGTAAAGCTTTTTTACTGGCTTCATGGTAACCATCCTACGGTACCAGGACTTAAGGAAAATTCTAATGATGTCACATATTATACTGTTTAAAGTATAATGTCATATAGACATAAAAACATCTGAACACACAGACACATAAATATTTACAGAGAATGGGATTATAAATTTTTAAATTTTGTTTTGGTTTGTTTTTAGCGCAGCAGTCTTCTCTTTAAAAAAGCATAAACTTCCTATAAACTGGATTGAGTTCCACAAAGGGCACGTGCAGAGGCCGGATCCCAGAGTCAGGTGAGAGAGTGAGTCCCTGGTCCCTTCTTGGTAAACATTTATCAGCTCTATCTTATTATCTCATCTAAGCCCCAGGTCACAGTGGCATTACCATCTTCCCAATGAGTCACTGCCTCTTTTCCCATCTTACTAATTAACTGGCAAGAATCAAGTTGCAAACAAGAGGATAAGGGCAACAAGAAGCAGAAAAGCTGGGCCATACACTCGAAACCTAATGGATGCCTGAGATACCAGGAGTTGCCTCCAAGCCTTCTGACACGGCAAGTCAGCAATGCAGTCCAACCCCAATGGGGAGGAGGAGAGAGGACAGAGAAACTCAGCTGCACAAACGTACAAGGTGCAAGGCCAAGGAGAAATCCCTTAAATGCATCCCAAGCGGCTGTAGTCGGTAAGACCTGCTGTTTCCAGGTTGTTTAGGAGGAAACATTTCAGCACCATTCATCACGGGTGTTGGGACATGATGTGGATGAGCCTGACACAAAAGAGAAAATACACTGCAGAAAAGAAGGAAACCAGAGAACAACTAAATGTGACAAGCCACAGCACAGAGGTAACCATGTCAGTGTATTTGCTATACTTTCCTCAGGAGCAGAAGAGAACGAAAGGTACAAATTGGGGGTGGGGGGTACGCACACCAGCCACACGTGTTCTCTGGATCCTACCTGGCTGCACAGACTCTTATTATTCCAAGTGTGGCCCCAGGACCAGCATCAGCATCACGTGGCAGCTTGTTAGAGCTGCCCGACCTGGGCCTACTGAGTCAGAATCTACATCCCCAGGAGATTCACATCCACGTTCAAGCTGTGTGTGGATTTACCCTCCTGGGCCCTACACCATTCGGTGAACCCAGAAGGTTCCATTTTCTCCTCCTCTCTTCCTTCAGCTAGTCTCCAAAAAGTGAGCACCCGCAGCATGCAGGCACCATCCCTGGCAGGGACTGTGGATACAGCGGTGACATAAAAAACAGAACATTACTGGCCCTCATGCAGCGCAGAGTTGAGCACGGGGGGCGGGGGGGGGGACACATACAACCACAAATACACATAAAAGTACAACAAAAAAGTGTGATCAGTGCTGTCAAAGGGAAACGTGTGGTCTTATGAGAGTATAAAACAAGGAGATCACACCCTGTCAGGAATGGCTCCCTAGAGAAATTGATGATACAACTGAGATCTGCAGGGGGACTAGACATTAACTAGGTAAGGAGGGGAGGGAACAGCATTCAGGTGGAGAGGAAAGGCATAGGCAAAGGACCTGTGGCCTGAAGGAACACCACACATTAAAGGAACTATAGGGGAACAGCATGTGCAAAATGAGACCGGTGAGAGAGGCGGGGGCCAGACCATGCAGGCTCCTGTAGATCCATGAAGGATTTGATCCTAAAAACACAGCAAAGCCTCTGACAGGTTTTAAGCAGGTTACCCAAGGTGAGAAGAAAAGAGAGTAAAGAGAAATGGATAGATCCCAGAGACTTTACTCTGGCAGCAAGACTGAGACCCCAGACAACCCTGTTTGTACAACTTACCTCCCCTCCTTTTGATCCTGGGCTATATCCTGCCTGCCACCAATCCCACAAGACAAAGTGAGCCCCTTTTGTACTGAAGAGTAGGCAAGGAGCACCCCAACGCTACAGCAAGAGAAACATACATTTAGGCTAGTGAATAAGCCTAAATGTCTTCCTGGAATGTTGGAGGGATGTTGAGTAGTACTTAAGACTCTTAGAAACACGGAATATCTGAATTCGGACCTGGTTCTACCACTGACTACCTGGACATCTCTGAGCCTCCATTTACTCAAAGGGCATAATAATCTCTCCATCACAAGGGTCTGACTGGTTTGAACAAGGCAGACAGAGTACAGAGTCTACAGGCCCTGAGCAAGGCACTTAGCACACAGTAGGTGTTCAATGGAAGATGTATTATCTTTACACATCACTGTGGTTCTCAGCCAGCCTCCAGGGACACATTATTAACTCCTGAAGCTACAAGTTTCCTTGTTAAAAGATAATAATCATTAGCATGGAGCAAATGCTTAGATACAATGCTAAGCCCTCACCTCACGTTTATTATCTCATTAAGTCACCACAATAGCTCTACAAAGTGGATGGTGCTATTAGCCCTACTGTACAACAAAGCACAAAGAGGACAAGCAGCTTGCTCACGCACCAGTGTGAGGCCAGGCTCTAAGCAGGCTCATGGCTCCTCAGGGCTCCCAGTGGGCACACCCCATGTGGTAAGGTAGGCAATTCCCACAAAGGGCTCTCCCACTCACCCCTGAGCTCCTTGAAGCATGGCACTCTCAATCAACATGAAACTCACCGGTGCCCAACAAGGCCTGGTGCACCCAAATGCTCACTGAATGAAAGCTGGGATGAAGGAAGCTGCCCCTAAAAGAATCTGACCCTGTGAGTCAGGTGAAAAGGAAGAAAGGCTGAAGACAAGTGTACATCCTAGGAGCACCTCACTATACCTTTCTTGCTCGGTTGGTCTGCAGTGTCTGTAGCAGGCCAGTGACCCAAAAATCCCTCAGGACTGAGTTTTGGTAAGATATAACTTTCTCTTTGGAATTTCCTGTTTGGGGCATTTAGAGGAATTGCTTCATCTCTGTTTTCTTTCAACCGTGAACTGAACTACCTTTATTTTCCAATTTTTTGCACACCATGGCCACCACCAGCTTGGTATTTACAAAACACCTTTGCCCTCAGGATTTCCAGGCAGTGATAAAAGCATACAGAAAATCTTTTATAGCCGGTCCTGTTCTAGTGATGTCGGGGAATGTGCAGAATGCCAGCCAGCTGTAAGCAAAGGACCAGGACTTGAGAACTTTCTCAGAGGAAGTCAAGTGTTCCCTGTGGGATTTTAATGGTAAGGGGCCTGGCGAGTCAAGTGCTTCCCCAGGGAACTGGAAGGACACCAATTTGTTCAAAGTCACGCTGGCTGAGGAACATAATAGAGGGCTAGAGTTCAGACTTTTTTTCAGACTGATGATTCATTTAGGACAAATGATGTTACCTTTCCTTTCACCCCCTGTGACAAAAGGTATGTTGGAGAAAGCCAATTCAGCAAACTTCAAGGATGTCCCCACACTGCAGCAGATGTAAAGCCACATGGACAACGAAAGGGGCTGCCCCGGGTATTCTTTTCCGTGGCAACTAACATTGCAAGCAGTAAAAGTACAGGTCTGGGGACTAGTCAAACGTGAATTCAAATCCAGACACATCTACTTTCCAGACGTGTGTTCTTGGTCAAGTTACTCAAGAAAGTGGCACTTAGGGCTTCCCTGGTGGCGCAGTGGTTGAGTGTCCGCCTGCCGATGCAGGGGACACGGGTTCGTGCCCCGGTCCGGGAAGATCCCACATGCCGCGGAGGGGCTGGGCCCGTGAGCCATGGCCGCTGAGCCTGCGCGTCCAGAGCCTGTGCTCTGCAACGGGAGAGGTCGCAACACTGAGAGGCCCACGTACCGCAAAAATAAATAAATAAATAAATAAAGTGGCACTTAGTAAATTAATACACACACACACACAAACTCACCTGCATTACGTGCTCATATGAAGTGAATGCTGTCTACGCCTCCCTCCCGGATCCCCAGTCAGGGCTCATCTTGACGGTAGGGAGCTGCCAGCCCAAATGGTCACAGCTCCTGCCCAGAAGCAGCCCACTTCCAATGGCTAGCTGACATGGCCACCCTCTCATCCCAACTCGGGACAACGATGAAGAGCCAGCTCAACTTCAGAGCTTCCTGTGGGTTACCTGGGGCCTTTGCTGAGAGGACCCTGCAACCTAACTTCTCCGCCAGCCTCAGCCCTCCAGAGGGGTTGATTCTTAGAGCACTGCCGTACAATCATCCCACATGGTAATCTCCACCTCTGAGTTTGCTTTCTAGGGAGCCAAACAACATACTTCACCAAGAAACTAGAGGGAGAGAGAACAAACTATGACCAGTTCACAGCACTATAGTATTTGATTGTCATTTCTCCAAGGTTAAGTAAAATGCAAATCTGAAAAACAAAAAACAAAACTGAGGTAATTTTTTTTACATGGTAGCCAACAGACACTAAACATTTCCTCTTTACTTAGCTCCAGTTCTCCCTATATCACATAAAGTTGTCTACATCAGATTTGCTTGTGTTTGTTTTCACTGGAATGAACAGCAAAGTGGATATTTGAAAGTTATATCCTTTAAATTAAAAAGAATGACCAGGGGCTTCCCTGGTGGCGCAGTGGTTGAGAGTCTGTCTGCCTGCCGATGCAGGGGACACGGGTTCGTGCCCCAGTCCGGGAAGATCCCACATGCCGCGGAGCAACTAAGCCTGTGCGCCACAACTACCGAGCCTGCACTCTAGAGCCTATGAGCCACAACTACTGACCCTGTGCGCCTAGAGCCCGTGCTCCGCAACAAGAGAAGCCACCGCAAAGAGAAGCCCCGCACCGCAACGAAGAGTAGCCCCCCGCTCACCGCAACTAGAGAAAGCCCGCGCGCAGCAACAAAGACCCAACTCAGCCAAAAATTAATTAATTAATTAATTAATTAATTTTTAAAATGCATACAGGCTTTAATCTGTTAAACACCTAAACAAAACTTTTCTTGGACAAGTAATCCAGTAATATCTTAAACTTACTTTGTAGCAGAGGACAGAGAAATTATACCCTGATCCACTAAATTTGAATAATACAAATGATACTTTATCTAGCAAACATTCATTCCCAGTTTTTCTTAGGCATAGAAATATGAAAGAATAGAGAGGATGGGAGGGAGGCGCAAGAGAGAGGAGATATGGGGATATATGTATATGTATAACTGATTCACTTTGTTATACAGCAGAAACTAACACACCATTGTAATGCAATTAAACTCCAATAAAGATGTTGAAAAATAAAATGAATAAAAATTCCTGCTTAAGTATAAAAAAAAAAAGAAATATGAAAAGAGATGTATTAAAAGTTCCCTGTCACCAGACTTGCCTTGAAACACAAAGCAAAGATCTTAAGGCTCAGAAATAACCAGCTAGTTACAAAAAGCAGAGGTGGAAATGGATGAGAGAGAAAAGCAGATGGCGAGACTTTGTTAACTCACTTACAGGGAGTTTTCCAGGAACGAACCATTAACTGGCTGAGCAATAGACTTGTATAGTCTTTAAGGAGAAATGTATGGCATAAAAGCCAAATATCACTAAATAATTTCACCAAAGCCTCTTGCTATAACTCTGAATGGAGGCATATGGAATTCGTAACATGAGCCTTCATGGTTAGAGCACACACATCCTTGATGGACCAGAGGATGAGTGAGATTAATCAGCTAAGAAATGTCTTCTTAGTTCAATATTTTCAACCTTTGCAACATTTTGACCAGAGCCAAGGTTAACTAATATGATTTTCAACTGCTTTTTCCTAGTTCCCAGGTAATAAAAATGGCATGCAAAGAAAATTAGACCTGGAAGAATACACAGACAGCCAAGTGTAAGAGTCTCTACCTTTGCTTGCCTGTTCTTAACTCTTGACTTGTCTGGATTCTATGATGGTCTTCGATTTTGCTGTCGTGTAGCCATTCTCAGCCAGGGACTATTCTGCACAGCCCATGCCTCACCTGGGGACTAATTTTAGCAGCGTCTAAAGACATTTTTTGGTTATTAAAACTAGTGGGTGAGTGGGTTTACTGGCATCTAATGAGTAGAGGCCAAGGATGCAAGGATGTAGCTAAACATCTTACAACACTCACCATGGCCCCCCACCCAAAGAATTATCTAGCACAAAATGTCAATAGTGCTGAGGTGGAGAAATCCTAGTGGAGTGGATCAAAGGAGTATGAATGGAATCCCCAGTACCTGGGGCAGGAACTTAGCTTTTCCGAGCCTCGGTTTCCAACGGCATGAAAAGGGCCTAAAAATACTCTTGAAGAGTTCTGGTAAAGAACACATGAGATGGCAGATGACAAATGACCTAGCACAGTGCACGGCACATCAAAGGTGCCCATGATGTCTGGGCAATCTGAATCACTGCTATTTTTTAACGGCAGCTACTTCCCACCCATCCCCATTTCCTCTAGGATTTTACTGGGAAGCAAAGAAAAGAGGAACCCAGCCAACTCTGAGGCCCACTCTAGGTCAAAAGTTTGCATTTAGCTCATTTAATAATTCTGAATCCTATTGTGTCTAAATTTACCTTTGAGGAACCCAGGGGTGGGGAAGGCCACAATTTTTACATTTTTTTTAAAGGTGTGTTGTTTTTCCAAAAGAGAATTTCAATTCAATGTCTTAGGAGCCAAATGAAAGAAGGAAATGCAAAAGTCTCCACTAGGTCAATGAAGAAGCATATGAGTGCGAATGCTAATAAGTACTTTTATCAGACAAAGGAATATCTTCAATGAGTTGACTGAAGACTTCTTTAAGCAGAACAAAGTAGATGCTCAGATATCAGACAAAAACAAAAAAGGTAACTTCTCCCTAAGTAATGACCACCCATGGTGGCTCAGCAGAGAACCACTGCATAATGTATTAGGGGCATAATCCTCAATACCTTATAAAAATAATACTTGCCTGCTGTAAACTATACCAAGTCACGTGCGTGACAGCCAGTTTCCCATTCCTCTTGCCCCAATTCTAATCCTCAGAGGAAGGGAGGGTAACCATATAATTCATCATCCCAACCAGGCCACTAAAGACCAAAAGGGGGCTCAATGAATAATTACACTAGGATAACAGGTGTAGACCAGATATTTCTCCAGCAAACCGGAACAGATGGCCACCCTACTCAGAGGTAGCCATGGCTAATAGTTCCCCGTCGTTTCCATTTTTAAGGCACACACAAACACACCCATGAGGTCAACTGTGAACGAGCTACACCAATGGGATGAGCCTATAGATGGTCCTCTGCTTCCCCCTCTTCTAATTTAATATATCATGATGTGTCTACATGTCAGCGCACAGAGATCCACCTCATTTTTTTAGTTAACTGCAGAATATGCTACTGTAGGGAGGTGCCATAACTTTTCAATCACCTATAACACATGTAAGTCAACTTCAAATTTTTGTCATTACGAGCAAGGCTACAGGGAACATAACCCTAAACACATCTTTTAAGGGCTTGCATATTTCCACAGAATAGGCTTCTAGCAGTGGAAATGCTAAATCAAATGTTACCATTTTTGAAGGGTTCTTCCAAAATGCTCTCCACAAAGGCTTTGTCAGGTCACATCAAGACCAACAATTACTCAACAGTTTTGAATTTCTGCCAAGCTGATAAACGAAGCATGCTATGTAGTGCTAATGTTCATAGCAGCACTGTTTACAATTGCCAAGGTACGGAAGCAACCTAGGTGTCCATCAACAGACAAATGGATAAAGAAGATGGGGTATACAGTATATACACAAAGGAATATTACTCAGTCATAAAAAAGAATGAAATTTTGCTATTTGCAACAACATAGATGGACCTGGAGGGTATTATGCTTAGCGAAATAAGTCAGAGTAAGACAAGTACTGTACGATACCACGTAAATGTGGCATATAAAAAAATAAAACAAACTAGCGAATAAAACTAAAAAGAAGCAGACTCACAGACAGAGAGAACAAACTAGTGGTTACCAGTGGGGAGAGGGAAGCGGGGGAGGGACAATATAGGGGTAAGGGGAATAAAAAGGGTTATTATGGGATTATATGAAATCATGTGTGTGAAACTCTTGAAAACTGTGAAGCACTATGGAATTTAAATAATCTTTTATTCAATTTTTTTTAAAGTAAATGTACACAAATTAGAAAGAAAAAAAAAAGATAAGAAGGTAAAGTGGACTTTTGTGTAGGGGTCGGAGACCACGCTCCAAAAGACTTGACCAAATGATAATGATCTAAGATAAGATGTCAAAGACATTTCTATCCTCATACCCTGATAAACTGTGCCAACTTTGAAAAAAAAAAAAAAGGATGTCATCTCATTCCACGATTTCCTTATGTGGTCCCTCAACTCCAGACAGTCTGGGCTGTGGGTGTACATGGAATTTTCCACCTCTAGGTCTTTGCTCTGCTGTTCCGTCCACTTAGAGTAACGTTCCACCCATCTCTATAAATATCCTACCAACAACAAACATAACCTCCTCCACAAGGCCTGTCCTGAGCCTGACTGGCTACAAACTGTCTTCACATCATCTTTTCCTCCTGGGAAAGCCCACAGCACTGCTAATTCCCCCCGCTTCACCCCTTCCCCATAACCTGAATCAGCGTCCACAGTCACCCCTAAATCATGCAGACTCAGAGACAAGTGGCTACGGGCACGCACAGGCACAAAGACCTGCCCTGCCCCAATTTCCAGGCCTCAGTTTCTGCATCTGTAAAATGGGGATTATATACAGTACTACCCTAAGGTTTATTTTGAAAATTATATGAGCAAATGTATAGAAAATACTTAACATATAAGATGAGATAAAGAAATGCTAACAATTTATTACCATTTAATAGTGGAATTGATCCCTTGATGGCATGTTTCATTCACTTGTGAGTCCTTTGGAATCTCGCACATTCATTTGCATGTAGAAATCCTACAATATATACGTCTGTTGAATGAAGACTTTAATCCTGTTGCTCAGTGGATCATATAATAATAATGATAAAGGCATCTCACGTGAATTGAGCACTTACTACGTACAAGGCACTCTGATGAATATTTCTCATCCACTATCGTATTTTAATCCTCACAAACAATACTATGAGGTAGGTGCTTTACAGATAAGAAAACTGAGACTTGAAGAGGTTATAAATCTTACCCAGTGCCACAGGTGGATGGGGATTCAGACCCACGATTACCTGACTCCAGAGTCTATACCTAACACATTCTTGAGTCTGTGTTCCTACACTGCACCCCACACTGCAGCCAAAATCACATTAGAGAGTGAAGTCAACAGAGTCCCAAGACCTCCTCGTCCTACTCACACATGAATTCTTTCCTAGAATATAAAATAAATACCTTCATATGCGCAGGGCCTGGATTTTCAGAGGGGAGAAAACCTGCTGCTTAGTGCCATCACCGCTCAAGTGTCCCTGTCCTTGACTCACCCACCCCTCACCAGCTCTCCCCACCAACGAAACCAAATGTTTACTTTAAAAATAAAAGGAGCCCACAGCAGGGACAGATGAAACAGTGCTATGGAGGGAGAATGCCAGGGCTCTGAGGCCAGGCTCAGCCAAGGCTTCTTGCAGTGCTGCAGGTCCTGAAGCTGCTCCCACACTGCAGCCTGCAGGCCCAAGACAGATTCATACAGCTCTGCCTCAGCCTGCGGCCCCAAGACTGGAAGCTGGACTGGGCATTGCAGCAGTTTGGGGAACAAGTCCAAAGTGAGCCTTGCACCAGCACCATATCAGCAACTTCTAGTCCTGTGGGGGACGACTGCACAGCCAAAGCCATTGCTGGTACTTAAGGTACAGAGACACCACGTCCTTGTGACAGATGCTCGGCCTTGGTAAACATGCAAGTAATAACTTCGTTGAATTCCAGAAACTTGTCTTGACATCTACAAATATGGCAAAGTACCCTTTCTACAGATGAAGAAACTGAGGCACTGGCATTATAAAGTAGCATTATAAAGTATCCCTACTTATCACTTGAAAGTAGGAACAAAATGGAATCGTTGGGAAGTACAATGTTTTCCCTTCAACAGTCATGCTGATCTGTTACATCATTTGCAGGGCTTGTCCAAACTGCCCCTGTCATATATCGATGGTCTTTCTGGATTTGGAAAAATGGAAGACATGACGTACATGTACTAATTGATAAATGGTGATTGCTGTGATAAGTCAAAATCAGCTCAGGATATGGCATCAAAGACCTGGATGGGCGGAACTATATTCATTATCCTGTGATAAACCATGATGGAAAAGGATATGAGTAAGAATGTATAGCTATTGGGTTGGCCAAAAAGTTCGTTCGGGTTTATGGTCGCGTACGAAAACCCGAACGAACTTTTTGGCCAAGCCAGTATGTATAACTGAGTCACTGTGCTGCACAGCAGTAATTAATACAACACTGTAAATCAACTACACTTCAGTTAAAAAAAACACAAAAAACCTGAATGGGCTCCGCTGACCCTAGAGAGGTCCATTTCCTCATCAATAAGTGAAGATGCCACCAACCACCTCCCAGCGCTCAGAAGGGCATCCATCATTCCAGGACCTGAGAACCTACTTTGTATCCCAGCACTCTGCCATTAACAGCAGTGGCAGAGAATACTTTAACTTCTGTGAGCCTCAATTTCTTCTTCTGTAAAATGGGAATGACTATAGTACCTACACTCCATGGAGTTGTTTGAGGAGAAAATGAAATAATATAGAGCACTGACAGCAAGCATAGCACACAGTCAAGGCTCTAACTAGCACTTCTTATTTTTTTGGCTGCGTCGGGTCTTAGTTGCAGCACGCCAGATTTTCATTGTGACGCGGGCTCTTCGTTGCGGTGCGCAGGCTTCTCTCTAGTTGTGGCGCGTGTGCTCAAGAGCACACGGGCTCAGTAGTTGCAGTGTGCGGGCTCAGTAGTTGTGGCGTGCAGGCTCTAGAGTGCATGGGCTCTGTAGTTGCGGCACGTGGGCTCTGTAGTTGTGGTGTGCGGGCTTTGTTGCCCCGCGGCATGTGGGATCTTAGTTCCCGAACCAGGGATCAAACCCATGTCCCCTGCAACTGAACCACCAGGGAGGTCCCTAACTAGTACTTTTAATAAGGATTAAATGAGAGAACAGTATACAAAATTTTTAATAAGCAATAAATGTCTAGCGGTTCCCTTGTGATCCCATTCAAAGCTGGAACAATCAATTGCAAGAAAAACTCAACAAACCAGGTAACTTTCCTGGTATCAAGTTTACTGGAAAACACGTATCTTTATATCAATCATTCTAGAATTCTAAAGACTCAGGAGTCATTTAATTGCTCTATAATCATTTGTAGCTTCCCAGAGTGGTGACTAAATTCAGGCTTCAAGAGAGAGATCTAAGAAAAATAACATAAAGACATAAAGCTAGTACACTTAGAATGTGTCTCTATCTAATCTGCTCCATATAATTTGGTCCAACAAATTCAGCTCCATAAAATCTAAGAGGAGGTGTTAGTGCCAGGAAAGAAGATAAAAACCCAGTGTTAAAAGAAGTGTTTTGAGTCAATTATGCAGTAAATTCAGCACCTCCACAAACCTAAAATCAAAAGCGATCAGATTCAAAAGAGGGAAACTGACAAATATAATAATAACTATCATTCATTCAGTGTTGCCTTTGCTCTCTGTTCCATGCTGAGAGATTCCCTGCAACGTTTCCGTCAATCCTTGCAGCAACCATACAAGGTGTGTGTTCCTACTATGTCACAGAAGTAAAATCATGCACACAAGGTCCCATAGCAAGTGAGTAGTGGGACTGGATGTGAACCCAGACATCTGAAATGCAAAGCCTGTATCACTACTGAGCATACGGTCTCTAACCCAAAAAGGTGAAATGTTGGCCAGGTCAAAGCTGATAGTGGGATTGAAGCCTCCAAGACCAGGTGACCAGGGGCAGCATTAATTTTTTAAAAAAGCAAAAAACAAAACAAACCAATGAAGAAAAAACCTGGTGACCAATACCCATACGCTTCACAAACTGCTCTAACTGCCAAAGAGATGACAGGGACACACTGCTGGCAAAGCTCTACTCAGGCAACAAATTCTCCATCCTCAGAGCCAGAGACATTAGGCAAATGGCATTCCTGACAGACCTGGGAAGGTCAGGCACAGCTATGAGAAAGGAGAAAAAGCAGAAGAGAGGAGGCCGAGACATCAATAAAACCTAACTGCACCTGCTTCTGAGGGGAGTGGGAAGACAGAAATCACACAGAAGAAGGTAGAAATCCAAATGCCCATTGGCAGATGAATGGATAAATAAAGGTGGTATATCCATACAATGGAATATTACTCAACTGTTAAAAGGAAGGAAATTCTGACACATGCTACAACATGGATGAAGCTTGAGGTCAGTACACTAAAGTGAAAGAAGCCAGACACAAAAGGACAGACACCGTATGACTCACTCATATGAGGTACCTGGAGTAGTCTGACATACACAGACGGAGACTAGAATGGTACCTGCCAGGGACGAGGGGAGGGGAGAATGGGGAGTTAGTGTTTAATGGATACAGCGTTTGGGAAGATGAAAGAGTTCTGGAGATGGATGGTGGTGGTGATGGTTGCACAACAATGTGAATGTACTTAATGCCCCTGAACTGTACATTTTAAAAATGGCTGAAATGATCAAAATTTTATGTTACATGTATTTCACCACCATTTTTCAAAAAGTCAAATAGAACCTTGCTATGGCCATAAGGTGCAAGTTCCATCGCCTGGAACCGTGTCAGGAGAAAGCTGTCAGGACGAGGCAGGCACTTGTGTCCGGACCTGCACAGGGCATGGCTGCGGATGGACAAACAGAAGCTCTGAGCTGTGATGAGCCAAGCAGACTCACCCCAAAGCATCCCTGGGGCACCGATGTTTCCTTCCTCATGGAGGACACAAGGACTGTGGCCTCCCTGAACACAAGAAAGGGTACCTGGCTTCCGGCCTTCCCCAGACCACACTCTAGAAGCTTCTATACCCTGAACGTGCACAGTGGTGCAGTGCCGTCTGAAGTAGATCCCACCACATGGCACGAGGCAATAATGCAGCATGCTGGTGGAAGCCTGGAGGAAACCCATTGCCGTCACTTAAATCCGAGGAGTAACCTGGGACAAGTAATGACTCTCAAGCCTCAGTGTTCCGACCTCTAAAATGGGAGAATTGTACACACACTTCATGGCTCGTGCTGAGGATTAAAGATCAGGTTTGGGCAGTGCTCAGAGCAAAGCCTGGCCTGCCCAGCACTGAATCTCGTTCTGCTCTCATTGGCATCATTGCTACTAGCTTTCTCTGCTAGGCTTTCACTCCCATACTTGAAGTCCAACTGGCAGACGATGTGAGGAGGTGAGAGCTGGAAGGCTTCCCGACTTTGACAAGAAAGACAGACTTTTAGGCTCACACGATAAAGTAGGAGAAAGGCATTAGAGTTGAACTGTGGGAATGCCATGACCCAACATGATAAAAGGAAAAGCAAACATCCTTACTCTTCTTTGGGAGTTAATATCTGTCAACTGCTTTATTATTTGGGATTCCTTTATTTTTCTCCCTTTTATCTTGGTCAGAGATGGGGTCCCTAATTATTGCTGGCTATACTTCACACACACACACAAACCCATGAGACAAAAATTAAGTGAGGACATTTTGTTGTGTGCATGTGCACATACGATGTTATTATATTTTACAAACCTGGAACAAAATACCTTTAACCACTCCCCTGCCACCACACACACACACACACACACACACACACACACACACACACACACGAGCAGCCCATGCATATCCTCACATTTGTAACTTTCTGCTACCACCACTCAGGAGATGTAAAAGCAGACTATTTTCTTCCAAAGACTGTTTGCCTGGGTAACAGCATTTGGCCACATTCTCTTTCCCTAAAGATGGCATCCCCCCCTCCACCCACCTACCAGGGTTTTCGGAGCCAGGATTTGAACCCAATGTGCAATTCCAAAACTCTTAAGCATGGAGCTGTGTGGCCTCCAGCCAGGCACTACTATTATCACTGCTTTTTACAAATGAGGAAATTGAGGCACAGAGAGGCTGAGTCACATGCCCAAGGCCACACAGCTGGCAAGGAGAGGGCTGGTATTGAAATCAGGGCAGCCCACTGTAAACACTTAGCTCTCTTGATTCACAGGGGTCATGGTTCCCTATGGCCTGGGTTCCAGAGGTACGTGCTACAGCTAATGGGGCTGGTGACCCTCTTTGCATCCCCTGCATTCTGGGTACTCAGGGTCTTAAATCAGCCACCCGAGCTCAGGCTCTTACCTCACTCAGCACAACACAGGCTTGTCCTGCTTACTTATCTCCCATTTTCCCCTTCAAGTCAGTGCTTGTCAAGCTTTGCCAGCAGACTGAGAACCTGTCTGCTCATCTCTCACTCTGCCCTTTTGGAATCCACAGCATGTCTCCATAGCTCTCTAGCACTGCTCAAAGCTCCTGGTTAATTTTCATCTCTTCCCCGAGCCATGTCCACATCTGAAGGCACCTACCCACCATGAGAAGGCAACCATTTGGGTTGATTCTTTCATTCACTGGTCCACTTAACAAATGTTTGTGCTGCTCAGCTGTCAGGTGCCAGGTACTGCTTTGCCATAAGAATAAGAAAGTATATGATTCAGGTTCCTGCCCTCAAGATAATTACACTCCGGTGGGACAGATAATAAACAAAGGGGCTAATTTCAGATAGTGATGAGGGTGAAGACAAAAGTAGAGTGATGAAGTGACGAGTGGCTGGAGGACAGGAAGGTTCTATGAGAAGGTAACACTTGAGTCTGGACCAGGGTTTCTAAATCTTGGTTCTATTGCAGTAGGCTACAAGTGGCCAATGATTTACTTAAGCTTCCAGAATTGGTTTAGGGATTGCAGACCTAAGCCACTCAGCACACAGCATATGACATTCCTCTCAGTCTCTCTCCCCCTAGCTGTAAATAAACAGGCATGTCACCCCTTTTGCCATGGTCACCCATCTGCAAACAAGAGAAGCCATTCTAAGGCCAAGCCAGCACTGTGAAGAGAGCATTACTGAGAGAATCAAGGCTATCCCTTACAAGATCTAGGCTGTGTCCTTACAGCTGATGAGTATAGGCTGAAATCCAGCCCATACTCTGCTCTCCAGGCCATGCACAGATGTGTCTGCCCAGAAGAGATACACAGTTTCTACTTTGAACAAAGACATCATATGGGCTAGTGGCAGCTCTGAAGCAAATCAGAGAAACAGGACCCATGCCCTGATCAAACCCTACCTGAAGCTCCCTCCTTGTTCTGAAATTCTTGGTTACTTGCATCAGTTAATCTTCTTTGTTGTTAAGTTATTTGAGTTGATTTTTACGACTTGTAACCAAAAGCATCAAGGTGATTAAATGGTTTATGCAACTCCAAGATAACTTAGAGTCTCCCTCTCTGCATAAAATACTCAAATTGAGATAATTTATTCAACCATTTGTTATATTAGGTGCTGGAGACAGAGCAGTCCACAGGAAAAACATCATCCCTAGCATCGCCATACACTGAGCTTCTTTAAGAAAACTGTCACCAGTAAATACACTGATAAAGCGGTCAAAAGGACACTTAAAAACTACCTATCCCAGGCTTTCACATTTAACAAACATCAACACAAAGGGTCACTCCAGCCTCTTTTTCTTGGAGCAGCTGAATGTGTCACCAAAGAAATATGACTGTCCTCACCATTTGTAATGGCAATGTCTCCCGTACTGTTCAGTCTGGTAGACACCAGCCATGTGGCTACTTAGAGTTAAATTTAAATAAATTTCATGTAAATAAAACGAAAAAATTCATTTTCGTAGTGTGGCTGGTGAAAGGTAGCCACACCAGCCACATGACAAGCACACAATCTCCATGTATGGCTGGTGGATAATATATCAGACAGCATAGGTAAAGAACATTTCCATCACTGAAGGAAGTTCTACTGGATTGCACTTTCCTTCCTCCAGAGCTCCTTTCCTTTTTTTTTTTTTTTTTTTTTTTTGCGGTACGCGGGCCTCTGACTGCTGGGGCCCCTCCCGTTGCGGAGCACAGGCTCCGGACGCGCAGGCTCAGCGGCCACGGCTCAGGGGCCCAGCCGCTCCGTGGCATGTGGGATCTTCCCAGACCGGGGCACGAACCCGCGTCCGCTGCATCGGCAGACGGCCTCTCAACCACTGCGCCACCAGGGAAGCCCATCCTTTCCTCTTTTAAAAAGGCATGTGGTGGGGAGGAAGAGGTCTCTTCAATTGCCTGGTTAATGCTAGGATCCTGAAGCAAGAAAATGACCTTCCACATACACACCCGCACATAGCCAGTATGTGCCACCCTAGAAAAACCGGAGGCTCGAGTAACTCAGTTCGTCTTTCTATTCTCGCCTCCCTTCCCCAATCAGTGTTCATTCGAGTATAGAGTGGGGTCTGTTACCATCATGTATTAGGGAACTGGATTTGAAGTGGCCAGCATGTTAGAGCCTGGAGTCTCAAGCTTTACATTTCCACAACCAGCCAGAACTTTTTCTAAAATGTGTGGATTCACAGGGACCACCCCCTAGGATTTCTGATTCCACAGGTCTGAGATGGGGCCTAGTAATCCCCATTTTTCATAAACCCTCTGGATGATTCTAAACCGGTGACCGTTCTGTGGACCATTCTTTGCAGTTGGGGTTATCAGGACTCCGCCGGGCAGGGAGACATTAGTCAGCATCACTAACAAACTCGCCCGCAGATGCCCAGAGATGGCAAACTCGCCCAGGTAATTCTCATGTACTTCCATTTACCTAAAACCCAATCTGTGGGCCACTGGTTCTGAAGTTGATCATTTTCTCCAATCAGCTCTGCCTGCAAGCTGTTGGCAGCCATCAGGTGAATATAAGTGCCTGGTAACAGGTGCCTAGGACTGCAAATTGCCCTCACAGCCTTTTCAGGATGTCTCTCTTCCCTCAGGAATTCAGGCAATAGGGTGACTCATCATGTTTTATTAAAACCCATGGATGGGTTCCTTCCACCAAAAAAGACTCCAACAGTGACAACCGGCTATCATCTTCCCATTAATGCCATCTTCTCACAATTGTCTTCCTTGGAGATAATTATTTCATGCAGAATAACTTAAGCTTACATTTTTAGCTAAAATGTCTCGGAAACAGATTCACATTGCTTAAGAAAGCCTGGTCCTTTCCTCCTTATGGCAGTTTTTTCCCACAGACTTAGACAGAAATAGGCAAGAGCTGCATCAATTTTTCCTTTGCTGGGCATTCTATCTCTCTGATATTTCTCTTATAAATCATGATATGTGTACAATGTATCAATATTGAAACAACACTTTGTGTTTTCTAAAGTCTTCCTAGACCCTGTGCAGGTACTAAACTGTGATTTTGCATATGGCATGATTCACTATGGCTAGACTCTTTACCAAAGACCAAAGCTCGGGAAATTTACCAATGATTGTCCAGTCTCAAACACTGCAGAATATAAGTTTTCCTGCTACATCTTATCCTTGGGCATTTTATGATTTTTTTAAAATATGTATTTATTTGTTTATTTATTTTAGGCTGCACTGGGTCTTCAATGCAGCCCGCGGGATCTTTAGTTGCGGCACACGGGATCTTTAGTTGCGGCATGCGGGATCTAGTTCCCAACCTGGGATCGAACCCCGGCCCCCTGCATTAGGAGCGCGAAGTCTTACCCACTGGACCACCAGAGAAGTCCCCCTTGGGCATTTTAAAGTAGAACAGAAGCCAAATTTCATGCCAACTTGGGGGAATCCTGGGTGCCCCAAAAGCGGTGATCATAATGAAGGAGGTGGATCAGGGCATACAGTCGTCTCAACTGGAAAACGCTCCTTAGTTTTGTCTCACATCCAGAGTACTGGATCACAAATAGAATGTCCTATCTAGAATCTGAATTCCTAGACAGTCTCTTGGAATGTTCTTACTCTGATACGGATATGGAGAGAGGGAAGGGGACGAGAGAAGAGAGAATAGAAACACAGTCCCAATCCCCACCTGGCAGAGTTTGAACTCCATGTCGGGCTTTTGCTGACAATTACACAGTTTTCATTTTATACGCCCTTCCTAGCTTAGCTCTTTAACAGAAAAACTGCACTGCCTAAACTTCTAATCTGAATTACCTAAGTTCCCTTCCCCATCCTAGTCCAGCAAACCCAGTACCTGCCATGAACTCTGCAACGCAGAACAACCTATTTCGCAGGCAAGAAAGAAGGGCTGCACTGGTTTTCAAAATACAAAATTCTACCAGATAACACTGGCCTGGAGAACAGATGCTCGCCAGTCTTAGAGGTTAACTGTGTTCTGAAAGCATCCACTCTTGGAGTAAAAGTCAGGGTGCTGATTTACCTGTAGAATGCCGAAACGAGTCATGTTATTAGGGATTTTTCTTGCTATATTTAAAACCGCCCTAAGCAGTATACATAAAGCTCATTCATTCTTTTATTTGTAAGACCACACATTTCACAGTAAAATCACCTTAGAGCAGAGAATGTATACTATTCCCAGTACATATTCATATAAATGTCATCATCGAGACACTATTTTGCACCCAGTTCTAAGATTCAGCAGACCACGACCCTGCAATCAAATAGTCCAAGAATCACGATCAGCTGTCAAAATACATCCTCTCCCCCACTCCTCGCAACTCGACTGGGAGAGCTGTCACCGGCTGACCATCCAATAATCTTACGTGGACTACAGGGACAAACTGGACTACTTCTGGAACTTATTATTCACTTCAACCCACATTTGTGGACCCTTACTGTGTGTTGGTCACTATCCTGGGCCCTAAGAACACAGACAAAAGTAAGAAATGTGATGACTGCTCTTGAAGAGATGAAGTGTGAGAGACATCAAGTGAGAAAGACAAATATGTCAACCAGAGGCTGCAAGCTTGTTGCCTGAGGACCAAATATGGCTCCCAGATGTGTCTGGCTTGGTTTATCCATGCTTTTGGAAAACTATGAATCAACACTTTTACATTGGCAAAGTTCATTTTTTTAACAATTCAAGCTTCTGCGTTCTCTTGAAAGCTTGAAAAACCTGGCAACGGTGGGCAATGTCCCCACATGTCAACAACAGGCTGAAGCTGAGTGGCAACTGCTCCCTTTTACCCTAGTCCCCACCACTCCCTAATGCCCTTTAAAATACCCAGTCAGTATTTGCATTTGTGATGACTATTATAAAGGAACAATTCCAGGCCTACATAGGATCTATTCTGAGATAAGTAAAGAAATACAGGACTCTCACATCCAGGCAGCAAGGATTTAAGTTGATAAGTGGTCTGAAGAACAAGATGACGGTGGGAATTAGGTCTTAAAAAGATAAAATTCATGTGAGCCAAGAAGTTCTAGATATCTACCCATAGAAAATAGCTGAAGAAGTTCACTAAAATTTATATATAAGGATATTCTTCAATGTTTTGTGTAAAATAGGAATGAAAACAATCTAAATGTTCACTCTGAAAGCAAGATTTAACATATTATAGCACAACCAAAAACTGATTCCACAGCCATCAAAATGGTACAGTCGATCTACATGTAGCATAGAAAAAAAGTCTGTGATATATTGTGAGGCACAAAGAAAAATGTCACCAAAACAGCGTGTGTGGGATTATCCAATTTTCAGAAGAAAAAGACCCTCCCAAAAAAATCTACCAAAAAAACATGTGTGTGTATTTATATATGTTTATATATATAAATGTCTGGAGGTGGGATTATGGGTCATGTGGATACATTTTCCTTTCATATATTCACATTTTTCTCTATCATACACATTGTTTAAATGAGGGAAAAAATTAATTTCACCATGAAAAAAGCATAAGCTGTGGAAGCACAGACCAACAATGGAGAGTGACTGACAGTCATCCATGATCATAAAGCTATTTGAGTTTTTAAAAGATTAGAAACCGAAAAATCTAGATGATGCCTATGCTTTCTAAAAAAAAAAAAAAAAAAAAAAACCTACATGCTCCAACACCAAAGAAAGTCCTTTTTTAACTACTTGATCTTGAGTTTTGAATTCTTAACCAAGTCACACAGACTTAAACAGGCCGATAGTTGGAGGAGGAAATGAACAGGCTCTCCCTATCAGATGTAAATTCCAACGCTTGGCCAAGAATCCAGGTGGTAAAATACTGACTCTATTTAAATCAAGCCAAAGTGATGCCTTCTGTGGTCGCGTTACATAAGCAATAGGCTCCATCACTGCACACATCTGGTCAGAATAAAGGCCCTCTAAGACCTTCAACACAATTAATTCAATATTTTCCCGACAGTTCAAAATGCTACAACAACTGGCAGACAACCATTTTAAATCATCACAGAAAAGTCAGACATATGGCTAAGTATATTTAATATGCTTTAAAAATAAGCCACGGATCTTCGAGCCAACAAGATCTTAGGCAAGAATTCTTCTTATTTATTTAAAAGTTATGCCTACCCATTACCTCAAAAGAATTCAATTCAAAAGTGATTGCTTGAGTACCTAGAGAGGGCAGAGATTGCAAAGAGACATAAAACAGGGATGCCGCTTTCAAGAATTCAAGAAACACATAATCCAGTACAGGAGACAGAAGAGCAAATCTACATTACAAGACAGTATTGTGACTCTTGAAATCCTGTTGTGTGTGGGGAGAAAAAAAAGAGAGCACAGAGGAGGAAAGAATCAACAGTGTTGGTGAGGGAGATCAGGGAAAACAGAAGGAGAAGGCAATTAAGCAGAATTGCTTGAAACTATATAGCAGCACCCTCTGTGTTCTGGCCAACAAACACGTTGGGAATCCTTTTTTTTTTTTTTTTTTTTTTAATTTCTGGGACTCTCTTTGGTAGCGTCACCAGGCATGGTATGCTGTCTCAGGCAGCAATATTACAGCCTAACACACTTGACTAGAGGTCAACACACTTCTAGTGTGGAAACCTGGGATAAGAATTTTGGAACCAGGCGGATCTGAGCTTGAATCTCACCTCTGTCAGCTGCCTGGAGGCCAGGATAAATTACTTGACCCCTCCAGCTAACTTTCTCAGGGCTAAAATAAGAATGACATCATCTACCTAGGTAAAAACCTAACCGGGGTCTCAGGGACATGTCAGGAGATCAATATATAATAGTTACCGTGATTAGTTTACTGCTCCTATTTCAGATTCTCAGTCTCAACCATGAAGTTATACCTTAGAGAAGAGTTTTTCAATCTCAGCCTTAGTGCCATTTGGGGTTGGACACCTCTCTGCCATGGGGGCTGTACTGTGTAGGATGTTTAGCAGCATCCCTGGCCTCAGCTCCCTCAATGCCACTAGCACTCCCCCTTCCTGAGCTGTAACAACCGAAAATGTCTCCAGACATTGCCAAATGTCCCTTGGGGGTCAAAATCACCCCCAGTTGAAAATCACTGCTTTAGAGGAAATCACTGATGGGTCTTCACTTCTGAACTGAAAATTAACATGGCTGCTATTAGGTAGGCATTGCTGTAAACACTATTTACACGCCAAGCAGAGGACAAAGTATTTTGCATACGTTTTCTCATTTAATCCTCACAACCACCCTGTGAGGTAGGTATTACTCTCATTTTCAACTGGAACAACTGAGGTTCTGGGAGGTTAACATGCCCATGGTTCTTCAGCTGGAGTTGGACCTAACCAGCCTGACTCCAAACCCTTATAACACCAAGCCCTGCTGCCTCCCCAGCCTTTCCTGATTTGGGAGCCCAGGTATGGTGCCAGGAAGATCAGAGGACCTCAGTGTCAAGTTCTCAAGGATCACCCTTGCTGGTACTGCCCTGCCCAGGATCTCCAGGGAGTAAGGAGAGGACCTGTCCTTCCTCTACACATTACTGAACCTGGGTCCCAATGACAATCATTAGAATCCATTCGTCAGCAGTGACAACGTAGAAGTTCAGGCAGCTCAGACCTCTACCACACGGTGAAATCTAGAGGTTTCCTTCTTACCTGTCTGAACTAATCCAGTCTCAGCCTTTTTAAATAGTGGCATCTGAATCAGGCAGAAAAATGAGGGCTTTTTCTAGACTCGAAAAGCTCTCCAGGGAACTGTGTACCACAATCTCTATCTCTCAAGAGATTCTTTCTTCTCTCCCAAGTGCTTTCCAACAGGGAACATTCAAACAATAACAGAAGCCAATATTCTGTGGGCGCTCGACACGTGCCAGGCCCTGTGCCGTGTGGTTTACCTCAATCTCCTCCTTTTATTCCTCCATCAGCCTCAGGTAGTAGGTATCATTATCCCCATTTGCAAGAAAGAGGGGAAGTATCTCGCCCTGAGTAACACAGTTAGTAAACTGAAAAGCCTGGTTTCTAACCCAGATCAGCCTGAGCCGAAAACCTGCCGATCTACAACACATCAATAAATGGATACTCGTGGATTATCTTACGAGCGGCGCTGCAGTCCTGTTAACACTGTATATGGCAATAATTGTGAAGCATGGCTTATAATCAGGGCATAATGGCCTTTTAATTGCACCATCATGCCACTGTCCATAAAGAGAGCTTCGAGTCCCACAGTGGGCTGAAAGATTAGCCTTATTGTGGAAAACATAACTGCATTCCGTTAAAGGCGCACACTAATGGCTCTGTTGGCAAAAGGAATGGGGCTGACACCTTAGCCGGGAGGATGTAATTCTCTTACGTAACTCATTCTCACCACACTGCAGATGGTAACAGGAAAAGTCTATACACACAGCTGACGGTGCCCAGAAGAACGTCTCACGGTCCACTGGAGGGTGAGAGAGTGTGCAAAGTTCGCTGACAGAATCAGCACGGTGCTGCCTTAAATCCCTAAAATAAAGACCATTTGAGCCTGGCCAGCAATGCTCACTGTCTTCAAGAATACTCCTAGATCAATCATTGAAGCTGTATTTAGCCCAAGTCATGGACTGCAAGTATTAAACCCTTATCAAGTTTAATGCGATCCATCGCGAAGTACCTACATTTTCAGAGACTTTCAAATATCGGAATTTTCAGAGGCAACCGAGCTCAGCAGAGTTATTCTAGTTCTAAATCTGACAGTGGACGTTCAAGAGATACTGGAGCAATTACTATGCATCAGGCACTATTCTCAGTACTGAGATCAACAACAGCCCTGCCCGCTCGGAGCTTATACTAAAGAAAGAGAGACAAAACAAGGGACTTAGTTATTTTGAAATGATCGACATATGATAAAGTAAAATAAAGCAGAGGAGGGGAATAGGGAATGACAAGGCAAGTGGGAAAGACTTGAAGTTCGTGAGAGAGTAAGCCTCCCAGGTGTCCAGGTCGGGCCAGCAGGTCACGGCCAGGGAGAGAGAAGACAAGTCACAGGCCAGATCGTGAGTCACTGGGAGGACTTCCGTTTCCCCTCGGCGAAAGGGACTAGAGAAATGATTGTATGTAATGGATTACTCCATTCTTTAATCACTTGGCTATAAAAAGAGAAGATTACTATTTAATCATAAAAGACATTGTTCAGAATTTCCTGGCGGTCCAGTGGTTAGGACTCAGCGCTTTCACTGCCAGGGGCCTGGGTTCCATCCCTGGTCGGGGAACTAAGATCCCGTAAGTCTCGAGGCACCGCTAAAAATAAAATAAAACAAAAGATATTGTTCAAATTACATTTGCTACGTGCCTTCAGAAAGGATGACATCCAGAACACGCTGGACCCTCCACAGGCCACTATACTATAAAGCAAAAGTCAGCATCACTTGTTTGTCCTTGACATCCATGGGGGTTCAGCTGTGAACACACCAAAACAAATTCACCAGACATACTAGATGGATGTCGACATCCATAGGGGTGCAGTAGAGCAAAGCGCCAATATTTACCAAGGATTTTTCAAGGTTATAGATCTCACATATGAGCTGCATAAAGACAGGCAGGAAGGCAGTAACCTACTTTTTTGGGATATGAATGCCAGCCCTTAACGAATTTGACAGCCTTTATTCTCAGTGTATACAAAATCAGTATATCCTGTTACACATATATACAAACTCAAGGAAGGGACCACTAACATCAGAGACTGGTGTTTTGCATTAAATAACCATCGTTTATAAAGCAACATCCTTCATGTAAACCCTTGTGGTGAGGAGATGTCAGAATGTTTTCTCTTATAAACCACTTAATTCCCCTTGGTGGATATCATCAATTCTGCCATCCGAAACTAGCTGGGTAATGAATGCCAACAAATGCAGTGAGCCAGCTGTATGCTACTGCCTCATAAGGTCAAGCTAATCTATTTTTAAATAACACAGCCATTGGCAAAGGGCGGCCTCCAGAAACAATGGACATGTTGGGTTGCCTGTCCTTGCATTATTTTTTGTAAAAGCTGTAGAATGTTCCACAATGTAACCTAAAAATATCCTTCAGAGAGTGGTCTTTTGGCAGCAAGAACAAAAATAGATTGATTTTTGAAAGTTTAAGTTTAAAAAAAAAAAAAGACGTAAACACCAAGCACAGTTTAAGAGCAAGAGGGGACAAAAATCACACTCTTTTCTGTAGCAAAGATCCAGTTTGCTGTCGGCTGGAAACACTGTATACAGGGACAATGCTACAAGAAAACGGAGGTAAGGTGTCATTCTTCTAGATGCTGACATAGACCAGGTCCCGCATGAACACAAAACAGAAAAGCTCCTCATCACCCTGCTTGTTGAATGAACACCTGAAATTTCACTTCTTAAACTCCACCTAGAGTCAACAGGCCGAAATACTTAAATACAATCCATTAAGCCTTGTCAGTCATTTATTTATTTATAGCTCGTTATAAATTATTAGACACTGAGAATCAGCTGATTGTAAAATCTGGTGACGAGAAAATGAACATATTAGGATCCTAAATGACAAGAAATCAAAGACGAATAGGGAGGAAAGAAGGAAAGATGTGGATGTCCTGGTCTGCACTTACCATCCGAATAAGAAGCAACAAGAGGGCTTCCCTGGTGGCACAGTGGTTGGGAGTCCGCCTGCCGATGCAGAGGACACGGGTTCGTGCCCCGGTCCGGGAGGATCCCACATGCCGCGGAGCGGCTGGGCCCGTGAGCCATGGCCGCTGGGCCTGCGTGTCCGGAGCCTGTGCTCCGCAATGGGAGAGGCCACAACAGCAAGAGGCCCGCGTACCGCCAAAAAAAAAAAAAAAAAAAGCAACAAGAGAAAATTCATTCATGCAGCCAACAAATTTTAGTGAACACCTATGACTTGCCAGGTACTATTTTAGGTGCTGGGAAATAGAGGGGTGAACAAGTGAGATAAACTTCTTGTTTTCATGGACCTTGCATTCCAGTGGGAAGAGAGACAGACAGTAAAGAAGCAAAAGAAGAAGATAATGTGAAATTACGAGGTTGTTGTTTTTTTTAATATATAAATTTATTTATTTATTTATTTATGGCTGCTTTGGGTCTTCGTTGCTGCACACGGGCTTTTCTCTAGTTGTGGCAAGTGGGGGCTACTCTTCATTGCGGTGCACGGGCTACTCATTGCCGTGGCTTCTCTTGTTGTGGAGCACGGGCTCTAGGCGCACGGGCTTCAGTAGTTGTGGTGCGCAGGCTCAGTAGTTGTGGCTCACGGGCTTCATTGCTCCGTGGCACGTGGGATCTTCCCAGACCAGGGCTCAAACCCATGTCCCCTGCATTGGCAGGCAGATTCTTAACCACTGTGCCACCAGGGAAGCCCGATAATGTGAAATTGTGTCAAAGCTTTGAAACACAAACCAGGATGAGGGGATGGCATGTGATCCAAGGCGCTATCTTATACGGGGTCAGTGGAATGGTGGTGCCAGCTCCTACTGGCTCCAATTACATGGATCTCTTCCCAACTCCAGTGATGCTACAAATCAGTGTCCCCTCCGCCAGAGCCGGCTGTTAAGCCTTTAGCAGCACACCACCGGATGAGAAGGTCTTTCTGAAGAGACACTAAGGAGAGGAGTCAATCCTGTGACCATCCTGGCGGAGTGTAGGGGGTGGGGGGGGAGGAGGCAGAGAAAAAGCAAGACCAGAGACCCCAAAGCAGAATTCACAGGAAACTCAGCAAGACATGGTGCTGTGTTTCAAAACGAGAACAGAATTATTTTGTTACAGAGTTGTTGTAATATATTCCAACTGGTCAAAATAAACACACAATGTCAAAACAAAACCCAGAAAGGCACAAAAGAACTGTATTCAATTGTATGTGGTCCTAAGTCCCTCATTACGGTGAGGGGAAGGGTCTGGTGGTAGTGTTGTGGTTTTTATTTTTTATTTTATTTGTGTGTGTGTGTGTGTGTGGTTTTTAAATTGTGACTTATTTATTGCCTCCATTCTGTCTATAAAAAAAGTGGAGGGACAGTTTGGTTCCTGGGTAATTTGCAAAGCCACAAAATTCACTTACAAAAATATGTAAGTGTGACCTATAATACTACCAGTTTGGGAAACTACAATCACACCCTTCTAAACTTTTGGAGTCTGGGCTATTCAGGGAATCTTAGCATTTTAGGAGCGCAAAGGATCTAAAAGGATACATCCACTTATTTTAGGTATGAAGAAAGGCCCAAAGAGGTGACTCACCAGAGATGACAGCACTAGTGGCCAAGCTTGTTCTAGAACACAGATCACCTTCCCCACTCGATGCCATATTTTCAATGCAGTCTATACCCTAGGACAGTGGTGCTCAAAATTGAGCATGCATGAGAGTCACCTTGTTAAAAACACGGCACAGGCTCCACCCTCCTGAGTTTAGGTATCAGTAGGGCTGAGGCCCGGGAATCTGCACGTTTAACCAGTTCCCAGGTGATGTAAATACCACTGGTCTGGGGAGCCTACTTTGAGACCCACTGACCCAGGAACTAGAAGCATGGGTTTTGAAATCCAACACGGCTGAGTTCCAGCTCTACTTCAGCCACTTGTATGACCCTTGGAAAAGCCACCCACACTCTCTGGACCTCAGTTTCTGACACGTTGAGTCCAGTTGGGAGGAATAAAGAACAAAATATCCATAAAGCACTAGCTTAGCCAAGGGCCTGGCACTTCCTAAACCAAGTGCTCAAAAAATACTAGCTATATCCTAGAGCTAAGTTTCCTTAATTGTAGTAGTTCCCCCTTATGTGCTGTTTTGCTTTCTGTGATTTCAGTTACTCACAGTCAACCACGGTCTGAAAATATTAAATAGAAAATTCCAGAAATACACGATTTAGACGTTTTAAATTGTACACCAATAGCAGGATGAAATTTCCCGCCTTCCCCCTCTGTCCTGCCCAGGACATGAATCATCCCTTTGTCCAGGGTATCCTGCCCATTGGTTACTTAGTAGCTTAGTTATCAAATTGACTATCCAGGTACCACAGTGCTTGTGTTCAAGCGACGCTTATTTTACTCAGTAATGACCCCAAAGCGCAGGAGGAGTGATGCTGGCAGTTCGGATCTGCCCAAGAGAAGCCGTAAAGTGCTTCCTTGAAGTGAAAAGGTGAATGTTCTCGACTTAATAAAATCATATGCTGTGGATGCTAAGATCTACAGTAAGAATGAATTTTCTATCTGTGAAATTGTGAGAAGGAAAAAGAAATATGTGCTAGCTTTGCTGTCATACTTAAAACTGCACAAGTTGTAGCCATAGTGCATGATAAGTGCTTAGTTAAGATGGAAAAGGCAATAAATTTGTACAGTAAGATATTTTGAGAGAGAGGGAGACCACATTCCCATAACTTTTATTATACTACACAGTTATAATTTGTTCTATCTCATGTTGTGTTTAATCTCTTACTGTGCCTGATTTGGAACGTATCACCCACAGATAAGAGGGGATTACTGTACTTTTCCTCTTTTCCACATACACTAGAATGGCTAAAGTTCAAAAGACAGACCAGATCAAAGATTGGCAAAGATGTGGCAGAACTGGAACATTTACAGCAGCTTTAGTCATAATAGATGAAAAAATAAACAGTCCAAATGTCCATTGACAAGCAAAAATATAAACAATCTGGTATATGTATGCAATGGAATACTACTCAACAATACAAAACAACCATGATACACATATTTCACAATATGTGAAATAAGCCAGACACAAAAGAGTACACACTGCATTATTTCATTTATATGAATTTCAATGACAGGCAAGATTAATCCATGGTGAGAAAAATCAAACAGTCAATGCCTCTGGAAGAAGTGGGGGGAACTGACTAGAAAGGGACAGGAGGGAAATTTCTGGGGTGATGGAAGTGCTCTGTATCTTGCTTTGGGTGAAGCTAACATGAGCATATACATTTGTCAAAACCCATCAAACTATATACTTAAGATCTGTGCATTTTATTACAGGTAAATATATACCTATAGTATATATAGTACATATATATGCTTTATTATATATGTAAAGTAACATATTTTATATAACATATATATGTATTTGTACATTCTTATTAGGCACTTTTGTGACAAAAGACTGTCCTCTCCATTTAAAATGAATCAACTCTAACCTGGTAGATCCATTTAGCTTGATTCCTTCACAATCCAGTCCTGCTTCACATAATACCACTTGCTACAGACTATTTTGGTCTGTGCATCTTTTCAGAGAGTTGCCATGAAACAGAAACAGCAGAATCTTCTCCCACAAGAAGACCGTGACATTTTCATACAGACAGCACCCAGAGTGACCCGTGTCCCTGGTAGTGGCTAGTTCAAGGTGCAGGCAACACAAAAGTAACATTTTTCCTTTACCATGTACCAAGTAGAAGCCTATCTAATATGATTAAAACACAGTAATGAAAGCACAGGAAGAGCAATTTCTAGTATAATTTAAATCTTATTCTCAATATAAAAGAGAAGGCTGGTGAAATGCTTTCTAGTGCCGTCTTTCTGTAATGAAGATCTTAGAAGAGCTACCTGTGCCTGTGTAATCATTACAGGAAATAGTAGCTTTTACACTGTGGCGGATTCCAGGCCATTCAAGCGTCCCCATCTATATCTTTATTCTATCCCATTACAAGAAGAACAAGTAGATTTGCCTACACATACACACACACACACATTCTATGAGCATTCCTACGTAGCTACAGTTTCCTTCGAACCCAGAGGTACCTGATTCCAAACACACTTTGTTAGCTGACCAACCCTTCCGGACTGCCATAAGGAGGTGGCCCTGGGACGATGCCTCCCAATCTTTGGTAACTGATGGAGGGAGGCTCAGCCACATGCAGTAGCTTGCACACTGAGAACAAGCTCCCACTGGACCCATTAGACACCAGGAGACCCCCGCACAGGACATGCAGGAACTCCTGCCTGTCCTTCCACCAGCCCTTTCTCCAAAATGCCCCTTGCACGGCGACCAGCAGCTGATCCCATCAAATGCTACAGTATTTTCTCTACAGTTCTATCAAGTCCTAATAATCCAGGTACTGGTATTAACTTCATAATTCAGGTTCCTGACACTAAAAGCTAGACTTAGAAATAAGTAACTGCCCCAATTCACTTTAAACATAACAATAATAGCTAACCTTTATTGAGCGCTTACTATGTGCCAGGCACTGTTCTGCACTCTTTGTGCTTATTAGTTTATGTGACACAAGAAAGCTAGTTTACAGATGAGGGAGGACACATTCTCAAGTGAGGCAAGGTGATGGACCTCAACCAAAGCTGGGGAGATGTGCAATGAATGAGCCACAGTCTCTCCCTTCAATGAGCTTACCACCTTGTACGGAAATGAGGGGAGGGAACTAACATAGTTCAGAGTAAGTAAAAAACTACAAGATACACCTTTAGGGGAGTCCAGAGGAAGAAGGATTTGTTCATCTGGGCAGGATGCCTGAGGGCTTCTTGGAGGAGGTGTGCAAGCGCACAATGAGAACATAAATGGAAGGAGCTTTCCATAACCGTCAGTCCCTCGGCTCCCAAAGCTACCAAAAGACCCAGCCCTTCTCCCTGTCCCCCTCCTCCGTTTCATCTGGAACGGGACTGTTTCCAAAAGAGGACTAGCTCAGCCCAACCCTTCTTTCCTCTGACACATTCCTCCAGCTGCTGCTTGCCCTTCCAAGCCCGCGCAGGCACATATGGGAACTTTTCACCAGGGCTCAACCTGGTGCTTTCACGGGGAAGAACCTGCATCATGGTGCATGGTCGTACAAGGGCTTCCTTTAAGGGAGTCCAGTCCTTCTCTATTGGACTGTATCAGGGACAGCCCCACGCCTGCACCAAACTAAGAAGTAAGGGACTCCCCGCCCCCACCAGCAGCCATCATAAAGGTCATCACTCCTCTCCAGGCTTCTGAGAGATGAATTTGCTTCCACTCCCTCCTCTCCAGGGTGCTCCTCGGGGCTCCCATGGTCATTCCCCCACCTCTTCCTCCTCAGTGCTTAAGGCTCTGCAACAAGGGCTCAAACCCTCACTCTTGGCATCCGTGTGACCTTGGACAAGTAACTGAACCAACATCAGTCCCAGTTTCCTTATCTGTAACATGGGGTTTATAAGAACAACTCGGTCTCAGAACTGTTGTCAATCAGAACAAGACAGTGCAAGGAAAGCATTTTACATAGAGCCTGGCACGTAGTAAGCTAACAAGAAAGAGCCCCTATCATCATCATCACAGGGATGACGACGGTCTTAGTGATGGTGATGGTGGTGATGTTGGTGGCAGTATAAACTTGGGCTTGAGTAGCACTGAAATACCCTCTCCATTCTCTCCCCCCACCGCCACCCACGAGCCTGGGGCCGGGCCACACGGTCGAGACACATGCGTCATCCTGCTGTGGGGTGAATGCAGGATCTTCAGGCGGCGGGCTTTGGAAGTGCCAAGCGGTGATGCCCGGACCCACCTGGGCGGTCGCGGGTGACGCTAATTTTCTGATGGAGAAGGCCCAACAACCAAAGACCCTCACCTCCTTCGTACCCATTCTCCAGGTCTGGAAACAGACAAGTGGCCAAAGAACGCAGCAACTGCGCCTGCTGCAACACTCGCCCAGGGAGTCAGGAGAGCGTCCACGTTGCCCCTGCCAACTCTCCTCCAGCTGTGCTGCACTTGGTGGCGGAGATAACAGGTTGGCAAACCAGGCCTGGGAAAAATCTCCACGCTTCCCCGCGCAAACCCAAGCTCCTCTTCCCAATGCAGGTGAGCAAACAACCCACAACCTCTCAACAACTTTGTATTTCACTATCACAGGGCGCACGGCCTCAACTTCCCCGCTAAGCCGCATTCGCAGGAGAAAAGCGGGAAATCGAGTTGGGGGGCGGGGGGAGCCTCCGCAGGCCGATCCCCTTTTCTGGGGGCGCCTCCGGGAGGCGCATCCCGACTTACCTTGTCTGACGGCTTTGAAGGTGACGGCCTCCTTGCAGCTGTCGATAACTCCCAGTATGTCATAGCGGGGTAAACCGGACACCCGGATCCCCTGCACCTCCAGAAGCAGCTCCCCCTCGCCCAGCCGAGGGCCCTGGCCGCCGCCGGGAAGCCCCGCCGCCTCGGCCGCCGCCACCGCTCCGACATACGGAAACTCTCCGTTCTCCGCGCCCCCCAGCACCGTCACCCCCAGCTCGCCCTGGGGTCCCCGCTTCACGGTGAATTCGTGAACCCTGCTAGTCCAGTGGTTCTTCTTCTGGATTACTTTCGACATGATGACTTACGCCCCTCCTCCCCCCCCCAAAAAAAATAACAATAAAATGAGAGACAGGTGCCTTCCACAGCACAAGCCCCCAAGCCCACGCTGGTTCAAGGGAGAGACATCTCCCCCCAAATAATGCAACGGGAGAAACTTGGCAGACTCGCTCCCTGCACACACTCGCGCACTCAAGCCATCATAAAACAAACTTTCCGGGCTTCCCCGCGAGCCCTGCACAGGCGCCCGCGAGCTTTGTTTGCATTCCGGTGCTTCTAGGTCCACGTTCCGGCGCCTGACCGTGCTCTCCGGGACCAGAGTCCACTCTGCGCCGCTTGGGTTATTTTTTTCCTTCCTTCCTTTCTTTCTTGCCTCTTAGAAATGCGGTGTGTCCTCTTTGCCTCCCGCCAGGCTCGCCTTTCCTCGCTGGCGGGCTGTTACTGAGGGTTGGGGGAAGCCCTTCCAGCCAGTTGCTGGGAGCCCTGGATACGCGGTTGCGGAGCGCGGCGGGAGGGGGGGGGCGGGGGGGCGGGGGAGAGGGACAGGAGGGAAGTGCCTGCGTCCCCTTTAAGCAGATACAAAGGCTCGGCTTGTTTTGTTACAGTTCATTCTATTCCGCGCCGCCGAGCGCAGCGGCCGGCCAGAGGAGACGCGCGCGCATGCGCCCCGCGGCCTCCTGCCGGCCGGCCCGCCCCACCCCGCCTTCCCGAAGGGAGAGATTCCAATGTGCTTCCCGTTGGGTCCTAAAGCCGACCTTCCAGAAGCAGGCAATTTCCCCACCCCCCCCCGCCCCGCTTCACACACCCCTCTTATTCCTCCTTTTCTTTCAGTGCCCACGCCTCGGCAAATCCCTTTGGGAGTTTGCGGGATACGCAAGTGTTTTCCTCCAACCGTTTGCAACTTTTGGAAACATGGGCAGTCTGGCTTTGGCATTTTAAAACCGTTTCAAACAGGTGGGGGTTGGGGAGCTTCATACACTCACCCTGGCGCTCACACTCACGCACACACGCACGCACTCACGCCGCCCTAAGCTTCCTTACCGCCCTCGGCCAGTGGCTGGCCCCGCTGTCGGTCACCGAGCCCGCACTGTGCCGCACCCCCACCCGCCCCCGGCCGCATTTCCCTATAATACGCAGTACCCGACCCCGAAGCTTCTCTCCGCCTGCACAAAGCCCTCGAGTTCGGTTCCTGGAGTGGGGTCTGCACGTGGGTCTGCGATCCTGTGGAGGGGGACCGTGAGTGTACCCTGGGTCCCCCAACTGGGATCCCTGGGAGAGTCACACGCTCACACACACACACACACACACCCTTAAACTTTGGGGCCAACTTTTTTGGACACAGGGGAAAACTATAGGTGAGGGAAAGAAGCCAAAAAGCAAGAGGGGGTTCGGGTCTTCAACCGAAAAGGGGTCTAGTTCTTTAACTCCCTCGCTGGGAGAGACTTCTGGAGCCAGGCATCTATCTCGGGCTCAAGTTCCTGGCTGAGCTGGGCAGCCTTTGGACCCGCCCCAGGGCCAGGAGATAAGGATCACTTCTGGGTCTGGGATCTGCACCCGAGTCCTGGCGCCCGCGGGGGCTTGGGCGCGGCAGCCACCTCTCGGAATTCGCAGCCCCGGTGGCTGAGGTAGAGCCAGTTTCTATCCTTGCTAGGTTTCGGAACGTGCTCGGGGGCTGCGGACAGAAAGAATACCCTGCACCGGCAAGGCTGCACTCCCCACATACTCCCCAACTGGCCTGGGCGATAGTCTCCCAAGCATTTTCTTTCCCTCAGTGATTTATAACTTGTTTATTCATCTTTGGTCACAGGAGAGATTTCAAGCGCTAAATAAGGGAGGTGAGTGTAAAGGACTCAGAAAGAATGCGGTGCTGCAGAGGTCACGGTTGAGAGCCGGGCTCTGGGGGTTAGGTTCCCACCGGTCCAATCTCTATGTGACCTTGACCAAGCGCCGGGACCCCTCAGAGCCTTCGTTTCTCCCTTGTTAAGTAAGTATAACAATACCTCACAAGATTCTTGGGAGTATTACAGGGAGAACACTTGTAAAATGGCATATAATAAAAACTTAGTAGTATTAGTAGTAATAGTAGTAGTTGGAAAAATTAGGAATCATTTGGGGTTTCAAGTTAGATGATGATGATAATTCCTCCTCTCCTTTCTAAAGCTTAAAATATATAAGCATACATTTAAATATTTTAAAGCGCTGTTTGTAGGGTGCTATTCTAAGCCAATAAAAATAAAAGAAGATGGGCTTCCCTGGTGGCGCAGTGGTTGAGAGTCCGCCTGCCGATGCAGGGGACACGGGTTCGTGCCCCGGTCTGGGAAGATTCCACATGCCACGGAGCGGCTAGAGGGAAACTTTGTCTTCAGCCTCTTTTCCTGGAAGATACCCATTTGTTTCCAACTTGACTGAATCAAGATGAGTGTGAAATTCAAAAGGTTCATTCCCAAACCCAAGCACAGATCCAGCCAGTCAGAATCTTAGGGATGAGTTCTATCACTAAGGTTTCCCTGAAGTGGTGCTGGTATACAACATGAAGACCACAAGTCTAGCATCTTGATTCCTGAGCATTTTTTACATCACAGACCCTTTTAGGAGAAGAAATCTGTGGTCCACATCTTCCCATAGAGTGTAAGCTCCAGGAGGGCAGTGAAGTTTGGTTTACTGATGCATTTGCAGTTCCTCGAACAGTGCCTGGTACCTGGTTAATGCTCAAGTATTTGGTGAGTTAATCCTTCCCCCCAAATGCACATTTTTGTGTAACACCTTAGACTGAAATCACAGATTCCCCTACAAATCACCAGTAAGCTTGACCTTGTATGTTCCTCACTTCCGCAGCCCATATTCTAGGATTGCTTACCAAGAATTCCCCCACCTGCCTCCAATCACTGGTCCCCTACCTCCTACCTCACTCTCACCTGGAGGAGTCCAAAGGATGGGCAAGACCAAGTGGTTTGCGATTCCTCCCACTGGCAGAGCACCATCTTCCCTCTCCAGGATTCCACGTGTTTCTGAGGCTGAGAAGAGGAAAGGACTTGGAATTTAGCCCACTTCAGATTTTAGATGTGGAATAACCCCCCAAAAAAGAAGGGATACCTAAGGGTACAGACAGCAGGGTGGAGAGGTATAGAGAGACATATTATAACCCAGGAACATAAAAAGAAGTAATTTGAACCTCCAATGCAGCTAAGACTGTCAGTTTTTCCAGACATTAAGTTTATGATATTCCCAGGCTCTCTGCTCCTCCTCTGACACTCTGTCTACTCTGTTTCTCCTGGTCCAGTTCCTGTGTCCCAGATTGGAAACAACTTCAAGGCAGAAATCATATCTATCCTTTTCCAACCTTTGAATCCTCAGCACCTAAACCCATGCCTTGAGGGGAGTGTGCATCATACACACTGAATGAATGAATGCATGGATTAAGTGTGATCTTAAACTGGATAATATATGGCCTTTGACATGAAGCCCATTTAGATTCAGTGGCTAGAACCGATTTATAGATTGTTATTTTGAAAGAGCTTATAGTTATCTTGGAGTATATTTTGCTTGAATAGATGTAAAGTGGGATCCTAGTGTTCTGGCTTCTCTCACTTACGTTATGACTTTGACAATACATTCCAGTGGACAAAATAATGCCATAAAATATCTAACTTGGAGGTTTACCATGTGTGCCAGGATAATTATGTGCATTATTTTGTGTAATCACTACAACAATCGTGTGAGGTAGGTATGTCCTTGACTTGCATGAATGACCTTGATTTTACAATTGAGGAAAGTGAAGCTAGGCAAGTAAAGAAACTTGCTGAAGAGCTTGGAAGTGATAAAGCTAGGATGTGAACCCAGAGGCACAAAGCAAAGCCTATTCTCAGAACCACTGCACTCTGAAGGTGTAGGATATGGCCATCCACCTCCTAGCATATTTGGGTACCAGCATTCTTTGGCTCCTGAATCTGCCACATAGTGTGTGCATATCAATTAAGTCACCCTGCTATCTCTTCCCTTGAAACTGAAGGAATACAGTGTTCCACTCCAGAATCCAATCTCCAGTTCCCCTTCTGTAGGCTCTGAAGATCGAATAATTTACTGTAATGTAAAGAGGACTAATTTGCAAACATTTCTAAAGTGTTTGGAGATCTGTGGGCTCCGGTACAGGCGACGTGCCAAATGGCCTTATACTGTTATTGCGGAAGCATTTCAACAATGAACTCTTAATAAACACAGTGGGTTGAGATAAGTAAACTGTGACACAATAAACTCTGCACAGATTATGATTTAATTTTCATATAGCTAGTTCAACAAAGGGAAGAAAAAAATCCACAAATATAAATTGTACGTTGCTTTTCTTTCTCACAAATAACATTTCCTTTCAAAGTTTTCTAGTTGTGAGTAAAGAAATCATTATTGTAGTCTAAAGTGGTAACTTACCTCCTTTTTCTGAAAATGTGAAGATGGGAGATAAATTCGTTGGTGTGGGGCAACAGAGGACGTGAAAATTGGTTATCTTTTAGTTTCTGAAGAATGCCGTTGAGGAGTATGTTATAGATATCAAGGTAAATATTTCATATTCAAGAAAGGTAACTGACGCCAAACTGGTAATTTAGAGCAGAAGATCAACAAAGGAGGTTAAAGCCCTTAGTTCAGATTGAAGGAAACAGACAGTGAGGGCAACTTTCCATGTCATCTCCTGGAGGGGCTTTTATGATTCGCTTGATAACTTGTTCTTTTCCTCACAGGGAGGCAGATGGGTTTTTTCTGACCACGGTACCCCTTCCTTTAGTCCTTTCAGCTAGGCAAGAATAAATAAATGTTAATTCTTGTGACCTTTCAAGACATCACATGTGAACTATTATTTTAGTACCCCAGAGGAGGAAGAGAGTTTAATCCTGGCTAATGTTCTGGTTCACTTCCTGGGAAACAAATGAATATTGGTAACTGGAAGATTTGAAATTCGACGTTGGGTCCGAGAAAGCAAGAGAAACCGAAGAATTTATCGTGGGAATCTCTCCTAAAATTTCCAAAATGTTCAGCCGTAAGGTAGCATATCATCCTACATAATTCCACTGAATATATACCTCATGATATTGTTAAGTCCTTGAGAACAGGGTGTTTGCATTTTCTTCCTAATAGATATGTGTATCTCTTTTACTTCATCTCCCACCAACTCTATGAAAATATAGTAATTGGAACATGGTAGATGCTTAAATAATACAGGATTTTATTATTGAAGGTGTTCACTCACTATATGTCTTCTTCTTTATTGTATGTTTTTAACAATTTATTGCACGGAAACTGAACTGAATGAGAGAGAAGGAAAATACACGTTGAAATCAAAGATGGAATGCCCATATTTTTAAAAATACCCTAGTAATGTAAGTTGTTGCAGAACAATTTTAAAAATAGGTAACTAAAAAGGCAACATTAAATTTAGTTATTCAAAATTGTATTACCACAAGGGACTTCCCTGGCGGTCCAGTGGTTAAGACTCCACACTTCCAATGCAGGGGGCCTGGGTTTGATCCCTGTTCAGGGAACTAAGATCCTGCCTGCCCTGGGGCGTGGCCAAAAAAAAATTGTATTACCACAAGGTAAGCAGTTTCTAGGTTTGGGTGTATCTCCTCCTGGACTTTGGTCAATACAAATATATACACATGCACGCAATCTACTTTCCTAAGTTGTCTCTCTGTCTCCCTCTCTCCCCATTTGGAATTTACAGTTAATTTATGGAATAAAATAATCCTTTATACCTTTTATTACTTACCAATATACCCTCAATTTTCTATTTGTTAAATATAAACCTCTATTGATCACTTTTCTTAGCTCAATAATATTCTATTCTTTGAATGTTCCAAGATGTATTAAACCAATGCCCTATTAATGATCATTTAGGATTCTGAATGGGGCTGAAGTAATTATTTGTATTAGGATGTTTTGGTTGCCAGTGACAGAAACCTAGTTGAACTAGCTTAAGCAAGAAAGGAAATGTATTACTCCATATAACTGGCAAGAGTAGAGATGAAACTAGTTTTCATCAAGGCTGGATGAAGAGGCTCAAGCGATGCCCTCAGCTTTCTCCATCTCTCGGTTATTTTTTCCTCGGTGTTGCCCTCATCCCCTCCTACTACATACAGATTGGCCTTCTCCCGACAGCCGGGAAAGATAGCCACGTGAAACTTACATCATCCAGGTTTAGCAATCCCAAAATAAAGGAGATTTTTCACTGACAGATGGGAAGAGCAATGAGAGAAATTTCAGGCTGTATTAAAGCTTTCAGTTTCAATTGTGGAGAGTAGATGGAGTCTGCCTACTTTTCAGTAGCTTTGAGAATAAACACAAGTGAGTCACAGACATGATTGGCTGCCTGATCAAGCCTGGCAGAGTGTGTGTGGACTTGAGACGACTCAGGGAAACCTCATTAAAATGAGTTCCTATACAAGTTCCGATCGTGGTCGCCTCTTCCACAGTTAACTAAGAGTTCCAAGAATTCAAACGTAGTGTGAGTTTGATTTCAATCGAAGCTGCAGTGGTTGGCCCACACGTTGGTAGCTATTTTGAAGATATTCTGAAGCTGGCAATAGTGCAGAATTGTACCCTTTACAAGGGAAGCCAGTCAAGTGTTATACGTGTTTAATACAGATGGTTTGTTAAACTACATAACATCAATTTCAAATATTCTGAAATGAATCTTAAATTTTTCGGAAGCTAAACTAAAAAAGAAAATTAAATATTCTAAGATGGCCCATGACAGTTGGTAGATTGTTTTCATTCATTTGTTCATTCAACAGATGTTGATTAAATACTTATTTTGTCAATTCCTCCTAGGCACTGATGGTACAGCACTAAAAGACACGCTATTTTTTTTGCTGGAGGAAGCTTACCTCCTAATTGAATACTCATTGGATACTGAGACAAGAAAACATACCAGTTCAATAGTGTTGGGTAAGTCCAATGCCAGGGAACCTAGGGTGATTCTGGTGGACATCTCTTTGGGAAGGATTGTAATTCACAAATATGTCTTCAGAAACTAAAGGTGCCATTGTTAGAAGAACTTCTTGCATCCTCCACCTATAATTTATTTTAATAGTATTTTAATAAGTGAAAGACAATGTCCAGTTTTATGATCACATTATGATACTGGAAGATGTGCTTTATGGAACCATTCGCTGAGTTCCCAGATGGTTACAGCTCCCCACAGTGTGAATATATGGTCCCATAAAGGACAACTCTGTCTTGCCACAAAGCCGATCCAGCAAACACTAGACAGAGTTTTAGAAAATGACTCAGCAATCTGGAATCTGAGCAACCTTGCTCCTTGAACTGTACCATCTTTGGAAAATTGTTCCCCATAAAATCTTGTAGCCAGATGAATGAGGACCCCAAAAGATGTGTTATTCACTTTCCAGATTTAGCACATTCCTGGAATTTTAAACTCATTTTTGTGGACTGTTGCCCAGGTGAGGGGAGGCTTAGCCAAACTGGGAGTGGTTTTGAGCAGCATCCCCCAGGGAATCAGTGCCCAAATTTGGCGTGCTTGTATCCTGGACATTCCTGACACTCCTGGCTGAGAAATTCAGCTTGCCTGAGTTTGGGTACCCCAAGGATTTTACATGCAGCAGGGAACTGCTGAATTAAGCTAAGTGTTGGAAGACATTGCAGTTTTAATCATTAAGTTAGTTCCCTGCTTCAGTGAACTTAAAAGCTGGCATATGCTTGGGAATGTTTCTGCTTCCAAACGCACAGCATGTGCATTTTTCAGATGTTTGACCTTGATCTTGTGACCTTTGCTCTAAAATCCTGAGAGTGCTGGGAACACTCACAACTGAGTGATGGGAGCAAAACTAGACAGATAGCAATTCTTTTTTTCTTCTCTCTCTTTTTCTTTCTTTTTTTTTTCTTTGCTTAAATCTTAGGTTACTCTGTTTTAGACTAGACCCCTAGTCTAAATAACTTCCCCTTCAGTTATTAATTTTATTTTAATCTATCATTTTGGTATGACTTTACATTTTGAATTGATACCACTAAAGCCTAAAATTAGTAAAGCTATGTGATCCACCTGCTAAGGCAAGCTGGCATTTATGACACCGCTCTCCAGATAACCTTCTCTAGGTTAATGTTTTCAAATTTTTTGATTCCTGTTCAGAATAAGAAATGCATTTTGTTTTACCACCACATATACACACATAAACATGTATATAAATAATTCCAAAAAAAGTTTAAAGAAACCATATTTATCCTTTCTTCATATGATGCACTATGCCTTGGGTTATGGCCCACAGCCAAATTGATTTCTTAACCTTTCCCTGTATTACCTACAAGCTAAGAATGGTTTTCTGTTTTTCAGTGGTTCAAAAACAGACAAACAAAATACACTGAGACATATTTACAATATGTCATGTGCTCTTCTAAATCTTTGCATTTGTTAACTTGTTAAATCTCTGGTGATGAACATATTTTGAGGGAGTGCTCAGTATGCAGGATGCTTTGGTAAATGCTTTCAGTGATGCACTTACTTAATCCTCTCTAGCTTATGAGGCCGGGAGTATTAGCAGTCCCACTTAATAGATGAGGAAACAGATGCTATGTAACTTGCCCAGGATCACACACCTAGGAAGTGGCAGTTGGGATTTAATCTTATGTTTCTCTGCTTCCAGACTTTTGATTCTTAATGCTATTGATGTCTGCAGCTTCGTGACCACAGCTTAACACATAATATGGGCCCAATGCATATTTGAAGAATGAATGAATACATGTATGAATGAATGAAGGATGCAGAGATAGAATGATGGTATCCCATAAATCCTGACAACTATGGGAACACAGATAAATTAGGTGATTGCTTGGTGCTTTAAAAAGCAAGCAAGCAAACAAAAAACAAAGTAAATCCCTCATTTATTGAGTGCTAAATACTGCATTTAAGTGCTTTCAATACATTTTTTCAATTGACCCTCATAATGACACTATGAGCCAGATGCTATCACTATTTCGCATAAGAGACTGAGGTTCAGAGAAGTTAAATACCTTGCCTAAGATGACATGACCAGTATATTTAGACCTGGTGTGACTAAGACAGATGATGTTCTTAATTACTGTGCTATGTACCACCATTTATTAATTTCTAATGTCACTGTAATACTATCTACCCCCATGATTTTGTAAGCAAAATAGACAATGTATCAGAACGTTCATCAATAACTATAATATTTTCCAATGACATATTTCTCTATCAAAAAGTTAAAAACTCAAGGCGGAAGAAGTAGAGGAGGCAGAGAAATGCCTTCCAGTACGTTTGATATGGAGATTGTGTTATTAAAATGTTGTTATATAATTTTTGCAAATGTTCTATAAATCTAAAATTCTAGATTATTTATTATTATTCTAGAATTAATTTTTTTAAAAGAACAGTATTAAACACATGAAAAAAAAATGTTTAACTTCATTAGTCATTAGAGACATGCAAACCAAAACCCCAGTGAGATACTACTATACCTCCACTAGGATGGGTACAATTTTTTTTTTCATGGAAGATAACAAATGTTGGTGTAGATGCGAAGACATTAGAACACTTATGCATTGCTGCTGGAACTGTAAAATGATGCAGACACTGTGCAAAACAGTTTGCTGGTTCTTCAATAAGTTAAACATAGAATTACTATACCACCCAGCAATTTAGTTCCTAGGTATATATATCCAAAAGAATTGAACACAGGTGTACAAACAAAAACTTGTACATGAATGTTCATAGCGGCAATATTCACAATAGCCAAAGATGGAAATAACCCAAAAGTCCATCAAAAAAATTAATGTATAAAGAAAATGTGGCTATCAATACAATGGAAAATTTTTCAGCTGTAAAAAGGAACAAAGGACTGATATACGCTATAAATAGAAGAACCATGAAAACATGATGTCAAGCGAAAGAAAACAAATACAAAAGACCACATAGTGTGTGATTCTATTTATCTGAAATGTCCAAAACAGGCAAATTCATAGAGATAAGAAATAAATTGGTGGTTATCAGGAATTGTGGGGAAGCAGGAGGAAGAGTGCTGGTTAATGGTTATGGGATTTCCTTTTGGGGTGATGAAAACGTTCTGGAACTGAGTAAAGGTGATGGTTGCACAACACTGTGAATGTACTAAATGCTACTGAATTGTGTACTTTAAAATGGTTAAAATAGGGAATTCCCTGGCAGTCTAGGGTTTAGGACTTGGTGCTTTCACTGCAGTGGCCCCGTTCAATCCTTGGCTCTGCAAGCCGGGAGGCCAGAAAAAAAGAAAAGAAAAAAGGTTAAAATAGCAAACTTTATGTTATGTGAATTTTACCTAAATTTAAAAACTCACTCTGACACCATTTTTTAAAAGGTAGCATACTGGGCTTCCCTGGTGGCGCAGTGGTTGAGAGTCCGCCTGCCGATGCAGGGGACGCGGGTTCGTGCCCTGGTCCCGGAGGATGGGCCCGTGGGCCATGGCCGCTGGGCCTGCGCGTCTGGAGCCTGTGCTCCGCAACGGGAGAGGCCACGGCAGTGAGAGGCCCGCGTACCGCAAAAAAAAAAAAAAAAAAAAAAAAGGTAGCATACTAAAATAATATAGAATGTGCTGGGATATACGATACAACTTACAAAGGAAAAAATTTAAATATTACATGAAATACCAGTACTCAGTACAGCATCCTGATCTAGAGTATGGACTTTCAAAACTAGCAGCTCTAGGGGGCTTCCCTGGTGGCGTAGTGGTTGAGAATCCGCCTGCCGATGCAGGGGGCACGGGTTCGGGCCCCGGTCTGGGAGGATCCCACATGCCGCGGAGCAACGGGGCCCGTGAGCCATGGTCGCTGAGCCTGCGCGTCTGGAGCCTGTGCTCCGCAACGGGAGAGGCCGCGATAGTGAGAGTCCCGCGCGCCGCGGTGAAGAGTGGTCCCCGCTCGCCGCAACTAGAGAAAGCCCTCGCAAAAAAAAAAAAAAAAAAAAAAAAAAAACTAGCAGCTCTAGAATCAAAGCCCTGTGCTGTCACATAATGACTAGTTATCCTTAGGCAAGTTTTATAACCTGTAGGAGACTCGCAGTCCTCATTCATCAACTGTGTGTAATTGCTGTTAGTTATAATGTAATACTTTTTATATAAGTTGTCACTTAGCCTAAATATGATGACAAAGATTAATATATACTTTGATCTTTTTTTCCTTTGTATATATGTGAATTGAGTGTTGCTTGTCTTCCTAATGGTCATTTCATTAAAAGCCAAGGGTTTAGGGAGATAACCATCATAGTTTTGTCACCGTATGTGTCTTTCTACATCCCAGGAAAAGCATCCTGTGAACAGATCTTTAAAGTAGCTTCCAGGGACTTCCCTGGCAGTCCAGTGGTTAGGACTCCGCACTTCCACTGCAGGGGTTGCAGGTTCCATCCCTGGTCAGGGAACTAAGGTCCCACATGCCGCAGTGGTACGGCCAAAAAGAAAAAATAAAAGTAGCTTCCAAAGGAGTCTAGCAATTCACTATAACTATTATGTGAGGTTATATGGAAATTTAGGCTAAATTGCTTTAGTAAAATTTCCAGGCTGCTCCCAACCTGTTACTAAGGAAGAACAGTCGTGGAATATGGGAGTTGATAGGAAAGACTTTATAAAGAAAAAAGATACCTATTTTTCCTTCCCTTCCCCTTGAGGATAACTAAGCTGTCCCCATGAATATGAAGACTGCTCTTTCTTCTTGAATTTGCATATGGCATCCTCCCAGGTAATTTATGGAACAAATCCTGACACAGCTCCAGAGGAAACCATATAGCCCCTTCAGTATCGTTAGTAACCGAAATGCCAAACGTTTAAAGAGGCAGAGGAAACCCATCTCCCAAAGGCTCAGACCCAGCACTCTCTGCTCTATACCCTATACAATTCCTCCACCCACACAACTCAGCCTTTCGTAAGAGAAAGAAACTTCTAGAACCCTGCCCTCTAACCTCTGTTCCTCATCTTCTGGAGCCCTCCTGGGAGTTGAGGAATGCGGGAAGATAGCTGCAGGGTTTGGCTTCCAGTTGGTCAACCCTGACACTAATTGCTCTCCGGGAGATTTTCAACCTTTGTTCTTGGCAAGAAACTGCAGGACAACGAAAGCTGCCAGCTGAGTGACTATATGAAGAGCAGGGAGGCGGGTCTGGAAGGTATCTGGGAAGGGAAGGGTTTAACAGTTTCCACTCCTGCTCAAGCATTCTAGTCTTACCAACAACTGTAACAAAGTTTCACTGACCTACAGGCATACCTCGTTTTCTTGCGTTTTGAAGATACTGTATTTTCATAAGCTGAAGGTTTGTGGTAACCCTGCCTTGAGCAAGTCTATCTGCACCATTTTTCCATCAGCATTTGCTTACTCCAGTTCTCTGTGTCACATTTTGGAAATTCTCACAATATTTCAAACTTTTTCAGTATGATTTTATTTGTTATGGTGATCTGTGATCTTTGATGTTAGTATTGTAATTGTTTTGGGGGGGCCACAAACCATGCCCAAGTAAGAGGTAACTTATCTGATAAATGTTGTGTGTGTTCTGACTGCTCTACCAACCGGCTGTTCCCTGTCTCTCTCCCTCTCCTCAGGCCTCCCTCTTCCCTGAGACACAACAATATTGAAATTAGGCCAGTTAATAATCCTACAATGGCCTCTAAGTGTCCAAATGAAAGGAAGACTCACATGTCTCTCACTTTTTTTTTTTTTTACATCTTTATTGGAGTATAATTGCTTTACGATGGTGTGCTAGTTTCTGCTTTATAACAAAGTGAATCAGTTATACATATACATATGTTCCCATATCTCTTCCCTCTTGCGTCTCCCTCCCTCCCACCCTCCCTATCCCACCCCTCCAGGCGGTCACAAAGCACCGAGCTGATCTCGCTGTGCTATGAGGCTGCTTCCCACTAGCTATCTACCTTACGTTTGGTAGTGTATATATGTCCATGCCTCTCTCTCGCTTTGTCACAGCTTACCCTTCCCGCTCCCCATATCCTCAAGTCCATTCTCTATTAGGTCTGTGTCTTTATTCCTGTCTTACCCGTAGGTTCTTCATGACATTTTTTTTCCTTAAATTCCATATATATGTGTTAGCGTATGGTATTTGTCTTTCTCTTTCTGACTTACTTCACTCTGTATGACAGACTCTAGATCTATCCACCTCATTACAAATAGCTCAATTTCGTTTCTTTTTATGGCTGAGTAATATTCCATTATATATATGTGCCACATCTTCTTTATCCATTCATCTGATGATGGGCACTTAGCTTGTTTCCATCTCCGGGCTATTGTAAATAGAGCTGCAATGAACATTTTGGTACATGACTCTTTTTGAATTATGGTTTTCTCAGTGTATATGCCCAGTAGTGGGATTGCTGGGTCATATGGTAGTTCTATTTGTACTTTTTTAAGGAACCTCCATACTGTTCTCCACAGTGGCTGTATCAATTTACATTCCCACAAACAGTGCAAGAGGGTTGCCTTTTCTCCACACCCTCTCCAGCATTTATTGTTTCTAGATTTTTTTTTTTAAACATCTTTATTGGGGTATAATTGCTTTACAATGGTGTGTTAGTTTCTGCTTTATAACAAAGTGAATCAGTTATACATATACATATGTTCCCATATCTCTTCCCTCTTGCGTCTCCCTCCCTCCCACCCTCCATATCCCACCCCTCCAGGCGGTCACAAAGCACCGAGCTGATCTCCCTGTGCTATGCGGCTGCTTCCCACTAGCTATCTACCTTACATTTGGTAGTGTATATATGTCCATGCCTCTCTCTCGCCCTGTCACAGCTCACCCTTCCCTCTCCCCATATCCTCAAGTGCGTTCTCCAGTAGGTCTGTGTCTTTATTCCTGTCTTACCCCTAGGTTCTTCATGACATTTTTTTCCCTTAAATTCCATATATATGTGTTAGCATACGGTATTTGTCTTTTTCTTTCTGACTTACTTCACTCTGTATGACAGACTGTAGGTCTATCCACCTCATTACAAAGAGCTCAATTTCGTTTCTTTTTATGGCTGAGTAATATTCCATTGTATATATGTGCCACATCTTCTTTATCCATTCATCCAATGATGGGCACTTAGGTTGTTTCCATCTCCGGGCTATTGTAAATAGAGCTGCAATGAACATTTTGGTACATGACTCTTTTTGAATTTTGGTTTTCTCAGGGTATATGCCCAGTAGTGGGATTGCTGGGTCATATGGTAGTTCTATTTGTAGTTTTTTAAGGAACCTCCATACTGTTCTCCATAGTGGCTGAACCAATTCACATTCCCACCAGCAGTGCAAGAGTGTTACCTTTTATCCACACCCTCTCCAACATTTATTGTTTCTAGATTTTCTGCGGATGGCCATTCTGACTGGTGTGAGATGATATCTCATTGTAGTTTTGATTTGCATTTCTCTAATGATTAATGATGTTGGGCATTCTTTCATGTGTTTGTTGGCAGACTGTGTATCTTTGGAGAAATGTCTATTTAGGTCTTCTGCCCATTTTTGGATTGGGTTATTTGTTTTTTTGTTATTGAGCTGCATGAGCTGCTTATAAATTTTGGAGATTAATCCTTTGTCAGTTGCTGCATTTGCAAATACTTTCTCCCATTCTGAGGGTTGTCTTTTGGTCTTGTTTATGGTTTCCTTTGCTGTGCAAAAGCTTTGAAATTTCATTAGGTCCCATTTGTTTATTTTTGTTTTTATTTCCATTTCTCTAGGAGGTGGGTCAGAAAGGATCTTGCTGTGATTTATGTCATAAAGTGTTCTGTCTATGTTTTTCTCTAGGAGTTTGATAGTTTCTGGCCTTACATTTAGGTCTTTAATTCATTTTGAGCTTATTTTTGTGTATGGTGTTAGGGAGTGATCTAATCTCATACTTCTACATGTACCTGTCCAGTTTTCCCAGGACCACTTATTGAAGAGGCTGTCTTTTCTCCACTGTACATTCCTGCCTCCTTTATCAAAGATAAGGTGACCATATGTGCGTGGGTTTATCTCTGGGCTTTCTATCCTGTTCCATTGATCTATCTTTCTGTTTTTCTGCCAGTACCATACTGTCTTGATTACTGTAGCGTTGTAGTATAGTCTGAAGTCAGGGAGCCTGATTCCTCCAGCTCCGTTTTTCGTTCTCAAGATTGCTTTGCCTATTCAGGGCCTTTTCTGTTTCCATACAAATTGTGAAAATTTTTTTCTAGTTCTGTAAAAAATGCCAGTGATAGTTTGATAGGGATTGCATTGAATCTGTAGATTGCTTTGGGTAGTAGAGTCATTTTCACAATGTTGATTCTTCCAATCCAAGAACATGGTATATCTCTCCATCTATTTGTATCATCTTTAATTTCTTTCATCAGTGTCTTATAGTTTTCTGCATACAGGTCTTTTGTCTCCTTAGGTAGGTTTATTCCTAGATATATTATTCTTTTTGTTGCAATGGTAAATGGGAGTGTTTTCTTGATTTCACTTTCAGATTTTTCATCATTAGTGTATAGGAATGCCAGAGATTTCTGTGCATTAATTTTCTATCCTGCTACTTTACCAAATTCATTGATTAGCTCTAGTAGTTTTCTGGTAGCATCTTTAGGATTCTCTATATATAGTATCATGTCATCTGCAAACAGTGACAGCTTTACTTCTTTTCCGATTTGGATTCCTTTTATTTCCTTTTCTTCTCTGATTGCTGTGGCTAAAACTTCCAAAACTATGTTGAATAAGAGTGGTGAGAGTGGGCAACCTTGTCTTGTTCCTGATCTTAGTGGAAATGCTTTCAGTTTTTCACCATTGAGGAGGATGTTGGCTGTGGGTTTGTCATATATGGCCTTTATTATGATGAGGAAAGTTCCCTCTATGCCTACTTTCTGCAGGGTTTTTTATCATAAATGGGTGTTGAATTTTGTCGAAAGCTTTCTCTGCATCTATTGAGATGATCATATGGTTATTCTCCTTCAATTTGTTAATATGGTGTATCATGTTGATTGACTTGCATATATTGAAGAATCCTTGCATTCCTGGAATAAACCCCACTTGATCATGATGTATGATCCGTTTAATGAGCTGTTGGATTCTGTTTGCTAGTATTTTGTTAAGGATTTTTGCAACTATGTTCATCAGTGATATTGGCCTGTTGTTTTCTTTCTTTGTGACATCCTTGTCTGGTTTTGGTATCAGGGTGATGGTGGCCTCGTAGAATGAGTTTGGGATTGTTCTTCCCTCTGCTATATTCTGTAAGAGTTTGAGAAGATAGGTGTTAGCTCTTCTCTAAATGTTTGATAGAATTCGCCTGTGAAGCCATCTGGTCCTGGGCTTTTGTTTGTTGGAAGACTTTTAATCACAGTTTCAATTTCAGTGCTTGTGATTGGTCTGTTCATATTTTCTATTTCTTCCTGATTCAGTCTTGGCTGGTTGTACATTTCTAAGAATTTGTCCATTTCTTCCAGGTTGTCCATTTTATTGACATAGAGTTGCTTGTAGTAATCTCTCATGATCTTTTGTATTTCTGCAGTGTCAGTTGTTACTTCTCCTTTCTCATTTCTAATTCTATTGATTTGAGTCTTCTCCCTTTTTTTCCTGATGAGTCTGGCTAATGGTTTATCAATTTTGTTTATCTTCTCAAAGAATCAGCTTTTAGTTTTATTGATCTTTGCTATCATTTCCTTCATTTCTTTTTCAGTTATTTCTGATCTGATTTTTATGATTTCTTTCCTTCTGCTAACTTTGGGGTTTTTTTGTTCTTCTTTCTCTAATTGCTTTAGGTGCAAGGTTAGGTTGTTTATTCGAGATGTTTCCTGTTTCTTCAGGTAGGATTGTATTGCTATAATCTTCCCTCTTAGAACTGCTTTTGCTGCATCCCATAGTTTTTGGGTCGTCGTGTCTCCATTGTCATTTGTTTCTAGGTATTTTTTTTATTTCCTCTTTGATTTCTTCAGTGATCACTTCGTTATTAAGTAGTGTATTATTTAGCCTCCATGTGTTTGTATTTTTTACAGATCTTTTCCTGTAATTGATATCTAGTCTCATAACGTTGTGGTCGGAAAAGATACTTGATACAATTTCAGTTTTCTTAAATTTACCAAGGCTTGATTTGTGATCCCAGATATGATCTATCCTGCAGAATGTTCCATGAGCACTTGAGAAAAATGTGTATTCTGTTGTTTTTGGATGGAATGTCCTATAAATATCAATTAAGTCCATCTTGTTTAATGCATCACTTAAAGCTTGTGTTTCCTTATTTATTTTCATTTTGGATGCTCTGTCCATTGGTGAAAGTGGAGTGTTAAAGTCCCCTACTATGAACGTGTTACTGTCGATTTCCCCTTTTATGGCTGTTAGTATTTGCCTTATGTATTGAGGTGCTCCTATGTTGGTTGCATAAATATTTACAATTGTTATGTCTTCTTCTTGGATCGATCCCTTGATCATTATGTAGTGTCCTTCTTTGTCTCTTCTAATAGTCTTCATTTTAAAGTCTGTTTTGTCTGATAAGAGAATTGCTACTCCAGCTTTCTTTTGGTTTCCATTTGCATGGAATATCTTTTTCCATCCCCTTACTTTCAGTCTGTATGTGTCTCTAGGTCTGAAGTGGGTCTCTTGTAGACAGCAAATATATGGGTCTTGTTTTTGTATCCATTTAGCCAATCTGTGTCTTTTGGTGGGAGCATTTAGTCCATTTACATTTAAGGTAATTATCGATATGTATGTTCCTATTCCCATTTTCTTAATTGTTTTGGATTTGTTATTGTAGGTCTTTTCCTTCTCTTGTGTTTCTTGCCTAGAGAAGTTCCTTTAGCAGTTGTTGTAAAGCTGGTTTGGTGGTGCTGAACTCTCTCAGCTTTTGCTTGTCTGTAAAGGTTTTAATTTCTCCATCAAATCTGAATGAGATCCTTGCTGGGTAGAGTAATCTTGGTTGCAGGTTTTTCTCCTTCATCACTTTAAATATGTCCTGCCAGTCCCTTCTGGCTTGCAGAGTTTCTGCTGAAAGATCAGCTGTTAACCTTATGGGGATTCCCTTGTGTGTTATTTGTTGTTTTTCCCTTGATGCTTTTAATATGTTTTCTTTGTATTTAATTTTTGATAGTTTGATTAATGTGTCTTGGCGTATTTCTCCTTGGATTTATCCTGTATGGGACTCTCTGTGCTTCCTGGACTTGATTAACTCTTTCCTTTCCCATATTAGGGAAGTTTTCAACTATAATCTCTTCAAATATTTTCTCAGTCCCTTTCTTTTTCTCTTCTTCTTCTGGAACCCCTATAATTCGAATGTTGGTGCGTTTAATGTTGTCCCAGAGGTCTCTGAGACTGTCCTCAGTACTTTTCATTCTTTTTTCTTTATTCTGCTCTGCAGTAGTTATTTCCACTATTTTATCTTCCAGGTCACTTATCCGCTCTTCTGCCTCAGTTATTCTGCTATTAATCCCATCTAGAGTATTTTTAATGTCATTTATTGTGTTGCTCATCATTGCTTGTTTCATCTTTAGTTCTTCTAGGTGCTTGTTAAATGCTTCTTGCATTTTGTCTATTTCCAAGATTCTGGATCATCTTTACTATCATTATTCTGAATTCTTTTTCAGGTAGACTGCCTATTTCCTCTTCATTTGTTAGGTCTGGTGGGTTTTTTATCTTGCTCCTTCATCTGCTGTGTGTTTTTCTGTCTTCTCATTTTGCTTATCTTACTGTGTTTGGGGTCTCCTTTTTGCAGGCTGCAGGTTCATAGTTCCAGTTGTTTTTGGTGTCTGTCCCCAGTGGCTAAGGTTGGTTCAGTGGGTTGTGTAGGCTTCCTGGTGGAGGGGACTAGTGCCTGTGTTCTGGTGGATGAGACTGGATCTTGTCTTTCTGGTGGGAAGGTCCACATCTGGTGGTGTGTTTTGGGGTGTCTGTGGACTTATCATGATTTTAGGCAGCCTCTCTGCTAATGGGTGGGGTTGTGTTCCTGTCTTGCTAGTTGTTTGGCATAGGATGTCCAGCACTGTAGCTTGCTGGTCGTTGAGTGAAGCTGGATGCTGGTGTTTAGATGGAGATCTCTGGGAGATTTTCGCCATTTGATATTATGTAGAGCTGGGAGGTCTCTTGTGGACCAGTGTCCTGAAGTTGGTTCTCCCACCTCAGAGGCACAGCACTGACTCCTGGCTGCAGCACCAAGAGCCTTTCATCCACACGGCTCAGAATAAAAGGGAGATAAAGTAGAAAGAAAGAATTAGTAGAAGTAGAAAGAAAGAAAGGAGGGAGGGAGGAAGGAAGGAAGGAAGGAAGGCAGGAGGGAAGGAAAAAAAGAAAGAAGATAAAGTGAAATAAAATAAAGTAAGATAAAATATAATAAAGTTATTAAAATAAAAAAATAATTTTTAAGAGAAAAAAAGAAAAACAATTTTTTAAAAAACAAGAAAAACGGACGGATAGAACCGTAGGACAAATGGTGGAAGCAAAGCTATACAGAGAAAATCTCACACAGAAGCATACACATACACACTCACAAAAAGAGGAAGAGGGGAAAAAATCATAAATCTTCCTCTCAGAGTCCACCTCCTTAATTTGGGATGATTTGTTGTCTATTCAGGTATTCCACAGATGCAGGGTACATCAAGTTGATTGTGGAGCTTTAATCCGCTGCTTCTGAGGCTGCTGGGAAAGATTTCCCTTTCTCTTCTTTGTTCTCACAGCTACCAGGGGCTCAGCTTTGGATCTGGCCCCGCCTGTGCATGTAGGTCGCCGGAGGGCGTCTGTTCTTCGCTCAGACAGGACAGGGTTAAAGGAGCCGCTGATTCGGGGGCTCTGGCTCACTCAGGCCGTGGGGGAGGGCGGTGCGAGCCTGCGGCGGCAGAGGCCGGCGTGACGTTGCACCAGCATGAGGCGGGCTGTGCGTTCTTCCGGGGGAGTTGTCCCTGGATCCGGGGACCCTGGCAGTGGCGGGCTGCACAGGCTCCCCGGAAGGGGGTTGTGGATAGTGACCTGTGCTCGCACACAGGGTTCTTGGTGGCGGCAGCAGCAGCCTTAGCGTCCCATGCCCGTCTCTGCTGTCCACGCTTTTAGCCGCGGCTCGCGCCCGTCTCTGGAGCTCCTTTAAGCAGCGCTCTTAATCCCCTCTCCTCGCGCACCAGGAAACAAAGAGGGAAGAAAAAGTTTCTTGCCTCTTCGGCAGGTCCACACCTTTCTCCGGACTCCCTCCCGGCTAGCCACTGCGCACCAACCCCCTGCAGGCTGTGCTCACGCCGCCAACCCCAGTCCTCTCCCGGCGCTCCGACCGAAGCCGAGCCTCAACTCCCAGCACCGCCCGCCCTGGCGGGTGAGGAGACAAGCCTTTTGAGCTGGTGAGTGTTGGTCGGCCCTGATTCTCTGTGCGGGAATCTCTCCGCTTTGCCCTCTGCACCCTGTTGCTGTGCTCTCCTCCGCGGCACCGAAGCTTTCCTCCTCCGCGGCTCCGAAGCTTTCCCCCTCCGCCACCCGCAGTCTCCGCCTTCGTAGGGGCTTCCTAATGTGGGGAAACCTTTCCTCCTTCACAGCTCCCTCCCACTGGTGCAGGTCCCTTCCCTATCCTTTTGTCTCTGTTTATTCTTTTTTCTTTTGCCCTACCCAGGTACGTGGCGGGGGGGGGGGGTTTCTTGCCTTTTGGGAGGTCTGAGGTCTTCTGCCAGTGTTCAGTAGGTGCTCTGTAGGAGTTGTTCCACGTGTAGATGTATTTCTGGTGTATCTGTGGGGAGGAAGCTGATCTCCGCGTCTTACTCTTCCGCCATCTTCCCCAGCAATCTTCACATGTCTCTCATTTTAAGTCAAACACTAGAAATGATGAAGCTTAGTGAGGAAGGCAAGTCAAAAGCATAGACAGGCCAAAAGTCAGGCCTCTTGCACCAAACAGTTAGCCAAGTTGTGAACACAGAGGAAACGTTCTTGAAGAATATTACAAGTGCTGTTCCAGTGAACCCATAAATGATAAGAAAGTGAAACAGCCTTACTGCTGATGTGGAGAAAGTGTTAGTGGTCTGGATAGAAGATCAAACCAGCCACAACATTCCCTTAAGCCAAAGCCTAATCTAGAGCCAGGTCCTAACTCTCTTCTATTCTATGAAGGCTGAGAGAAGTGAAGAAGCTGCAGAACAAGAGTTTGAAGCTATCAGAGGTTGGTTCACGAGGCCTAAGGAAAGAAGCCATCTCTGTAACATAAAAGTGCAGGGTGAAGCAGCAAGTGCTGGTGTAGAAGCTACAGCAAGGTATCCAGAATATCTAGCTAAGATAATTTATGAAGGTGGCTATACTGAACAAGAGATTTTCAATGTTGATAAAACAACTTTCCCTTGGAAGAAGATGCCATCTAGGATTTCAATAGCTAGAGAGGAGAAGTCAATATCTGGCTTCAAAGCTTCAAAGGACAGGCTGACTCTCTTGTTATGGCTAAAGCAGCTGGTGATTTGCCATTGAAGCCAATGCTCATTTACCATTCTGAGAATCCTAGGGCCCTTAAGAATTATGCTAAATCTACTCTGCCTGTGTTCCATCAATGCAACAGCAAAGCCTGGATGACAGCTAGCACATCTGTTTACAACATGGTTAACTGAATATTTTAAGCCCACTGTTGAGAACTACTCCTCAGAAAAAAAAAAAAAGATTCCTTTCAAAATGTTACTGCTCATTGACAGTGCACCTGGTCACCCAATGGCTCTGAAGGAGATGTACAACAAGATTAATGTTGTTTTCATGCCTGCTAACATAGCATCCATTCTGCAGCTCGTGGATCAAGGAGTCATTTTTACTTCCAAATCTTATTATTTAGGAAATATATTTCATAAGGCTATAGCTGCCATAGATAGTGATTCCTCTGATGGATGTGGGCAAAATCGAAAACCTTCTGGAAAGGATTCACCATTCTGATGCCATTAAGAACATTCAAGATTCATAGGAAGAGGTCAATATTAATAGAGGTCAAGTATCAATATTAACAGGAGTTTGGAAGAAGTCTATTCCAACCCTCATGTATGACTTTGAGGGGTCCAAAACTTCAGTGAAGGAAGTTACCACAGCTCGGGTGGAAATAGCAAGAGAGCTAGAATTAGAAGTAGAGCCTGAAGATGTGACTGAATTGCTGCAGTCTCAGGATAAGACTTGAATGGATGAGGAGTTGCTTCTTATGCACAGAAAATGGTTTCTTGAGATGGAATCTACTCCTGGAGGAGATGCTGTGAGGATTACCAAAATGACAACAAAGATTTAGAATATGACATAAACTTAATTGATAAAGCAGCAGCAGGGTTTGAGAAGGTTGGCTCCAACTTGAAGGAAGTTCTACTGTGGCTATCAAACAGCATTGCATGTTACAGCGAAATCATTTGGTAAAGTAAGAGTGGTATGGCACTCTTGTACCAATTGTGGTGTGGCAAATTTCATTGTTGTCTTATTTTAAGACATTGCCATAGGACTTCCCTGATGGCGCAGTGGTTACGAACCCACCTGCCACCTGCCAGTGCCGGGGACACGGGTTTGAGCCCTGGTCTGGAAAGATCCCACATGCCACGGAGCAACTAAGCCCGTGAGCCACAACTACTGAGCCTGCACTCTAGAGCCCGTGAGCCACAACTACTGAGCCCGTGTGCCACAACTACTGGAGCCCGTACGCCTAGAGCCCATGCTCTGCAACAAGAGAAGCCACCGCAATGAGAAGTCTGCACACCGCAACGAAGAATAGCCCCCGCTCCCACAACTAGAGAAAGCCTGCATGCAGCAACGAAGACCCAACGCAGCCAAAAATACATAAATGAATAAATAAATTTATTTTTTTTTAAAAGACATAGTCACAGCCACCCCAGCCTTCAGCAACCACCACCCCGATCAGTCAGCAGCCATCGACATGAAGGCAAGTCTCTCCACCAGCAAAAACGCTCAGGTGATGGTTAGCATTTTTTAGCAATGAAGTATTTTTTAATTAAGATAAATACATTGTTCTTTTAGACATAATGCTATTGCACACTTAATGGACTATGGTATAGTATAAACATAACTATTGGCATTAGGAAGCCAAAAATTCCTAGCAACTTGGTTTATTGCGATGTTCACTTTATTGCAATGGTCTGGAACCGAACCCGCAGTGTCTCTGAGGTATGCCTATATTGGCATAATGTAATCAAAATGGCCGAAACCCCTTTTTTATTCTATATGCCTTATATGACTTACAAGGAGGTTAAATGTTCTGCATTTGTTTGAGCAGCACCTATACTTCTTCATAAGGCACTTATTCACTCAAAAATATTTACTGAGTGCCTACCATGTGATGACAATTTTCTAAGCACTAGGTACTGATTCAGCCATTCATTCAATAAATATTTACTGAGCACCTAATATGTACCAGACAGGTGAGCTTCCAAGGAAAATGTCGTCAACGAAATGAACAAAAGCTCTATTCTCATGGAGCTTCCATTTTAGTGGAGCCATACAAACATGAAGAAAATAGAGTCTTTGAATAGTAGAGGTGCTCTGCAGGGCAAGATAAAGGGAATTGTGATACCCTGAGTTGGGACTGTTATTTTATGTAAAGGAGTCAGGGAAGGCCTCATGGCTAAGTTCATATCTGAGTAGAAACCTGAAGGAAGTCAGAGAGTGGACCATGTGGCCATCTGGGAGACAGTGTTCCAGGTGGAGGGACCAGCATGGGCAAAGGCCCTGGGGTGGAGCATGCTTGGTATGGCATGAAAATACAAAGGTGAAAACACTAGACACTGGTTTTACCTTCTTGAAACGTAGAGTCTGGTTGTGGAGGCAGAGAGTAATCAAATATCTCCCAAATAGATGTCTAACTCTGAAGAGCCCATGTGCCAAGAGGGAAACACAGATGGGGCTGGAAGATCCTATAAAAATAGCTGATCGAATCTCAGGGAAGGATTCCCTTAGGAAGTGTAGTTTAAACTGAAATCCAAAGAAGAAAGCGAGGTTAACCTGGTGAAAGGGAAGGAGGTGGTAGGGTATTAGGGAGGCTATTTCCTGTATAGGGAACAGTGTGTGATCGAAGTGTGTATGTTCAGAGGGGTAGATGGGATCAGGGCTGGTTCTAGGACATAAAAAATCCAGGCATCTGCCTTGCAGAGAATGAGGGGGAAAGCATCCTTGATAAGCAGGAGGGTATGAGCAGAGGACAAGTCGCAGAGGGTTTCTGCAGTTTGTAATTACTTAACTGTTTAAATGAGTATGTTTACTGTCTGCCTTCCCTGCTGGAGCAAGGTCCAGGGGGCTAGGACCCTGTCTCCTTTCACTACACTATCCCCAGCTCGTACCCCAGGTGTGGCCCCCTGCAAGGGCACGGTTTGTATTTGTGGATTCCGTGGCTGGCTAATATCTCCAGCAATCTCACAACCAGCTGAGAGCCTCAGTGGTAACAAGCAGCTCACATTTTGTGAGTAGTTGGCTCTGCCAGATTCTGGGTTCAGAAAAGGCCAGCAAACTCGGCAGTATTCAAAGCTGAGATTTATGTTTCAAAATCGTAGACCATGGAGATCTCCTCCCACGGAGAAGCAGAGTCCAAATGGCACTGTTCTCCCTTCGTCATACTAAGATGACGTTTTCATCTTGACTTGGTGATAGTGTACTTCCGGGATGGGTGCTCATTGCATAGTATTAAAGAGTCAAACTGTCAGATGAGAAAACAATATTGTTTTTTTATTTCAAGAACGTGTGATGGGGCTTCCCTGGTGGCGCAGTCGTTGAGAGTCCGCCTGCCGATGCAGGGGACACGGGTTCGTGCTCCATTCCGGGGGGATCCCACATACCGCGGAGCGGCTGGGCCCGTGAGCCATGGCCGCTGAGCCTGCGCGTCCGGAGCCTGTGCTCCGCAACGGGAGAAGCCACAGCAGTGAGAGGCCCGCGTACCGCAAAAAAACAAAAACAAAAACAAAAAAACGTGTGATGTTATCTAAGACGCTGGTTGCCCAGCCAGTAGACTGATTGCCAAGGCATCTTCACTGTGAGAAGAAAAAAAAAAAAGGTTGGGGGTGTATAGCATAACTCTGGGACAAAGTGCAGAGATTTAGCCAAGCCCTCATTTTTGCAAAGCTGAAGATCAACTTTTGGGGGACAATTCCTGGTATTTCCTATCAGCCTCTACTCCCTGGTTCTTCCTTCCCAATCCTGCATTTGAGGCTGCCTGTGGTACCAGGGAAGTGAATTGTACCCTCCCCAGGGTAGGAGCAGGGAAGCCAGGTGCAGCCCATTCTGTTCACCTGGCCACAGTCACGGATGCCGGGCTGCACGTGGGAGCTAGGCTGGTTCCTGGAGCGAACCTCGGGCGCTGCACTTGGAATGCTGGGACAGAGGCTTCCTTCATGCTGGGCTGCGTGGTAGCGGCAACACCTGGAACAGCAATGGTGATTTTTGCCACCAATAGGGCATGCCACCCTGGAGCCAGTGCTAGTTCAGAGGAGGCCAGATTGAGAGAATTGAATGGAGAGAGCGGTGAAGCCCCAAAAGATGGTGAACCTCAGAATCAAATTGCACCTGAATCCTGCCATGTTTCTGGACTCGTCCATGAAGTAAGTCCATACATTCTGTTTATTATTGAAATTGAGACTTCTGTATTTGGTGGCCAAATCTTCCTAGATGGTAAAGGTAATAGAAACGCAGAAACAATTTTCTGTCCTCTAAAAGTATAGTAGCATGTACAGGAAATCAGAATGCAGGTGTAATTGCTGCAAGATCCATATTCTCCTAATTTTTTTTAAGTGAAATCTTCCAAGAGTTAACGCCTTAAGTATGTTAATGACATTTTGAATAAGTAAACATACATGTTTTCTTAAAAATGACAACAGCATGAAGGGGTAGACAGGGAGAAGGGCATCTCCATCTCATTCTTCTCAGTTCTCTTCCCCAAAGGCAACATTTTAATGCCTTTACAGGCTTCTTATATGTACTTCTTACGATAGTCTGTACATAGATCTCCCTTTTAATTTACACAAATGCTGCTATATGCTGTCAGCATCTTGCTTTTTTTACTCACAAATATATCTGAGAGGTTGTTCCATATCAGAAAAGATATAAGCTGCTTCCTTATTCTTTTTTTGCTTCCTTATTTTTTATTTCAATTGAAATATAGTTGATGGGCAATATTACGTTTCAGATTTTTTTTTTAATGAGAAAGCTGCTTCTTAAATATGGCTACGTGGCTAGGAATTTTTCATTCTTCATTTCACTGCTACCTGCAAACAAGGGTGAGTAAATTAGTTGGTTTAATCAGTGAAATGAAACAATGGTAGCAAAGACCTTTCATACACTAATGTGGAAATTCATTTAAAATTATTAAACAGCGGGCTTCCCTGGTGGCACAGTGGTTGAGAGTCAGCCTGCCGATGCAGGGGACGCGGGTTCATGCCCCGGTCCGGGGGGATCCCACGTGCCGCGGAGCGGTTGGGCCCGTGAGCCATGGCCGCTGAGCCTGCGCATCCGGAGCCTGTGCTCCGCAACGGGAGAGGCCGCAGCAGTGAGCGGCCCGCGTACCGCAAAAAAAAAAAAAAAATTATGAAACAGCTCCAGACTATTCCATTTTTTGGTTCTGTGCTTTATTTAACCAAGCTCCCATAGAGAGTCATTTAGGCTGTAACCTTTAGCTACTTTACACAAAGCTGCAACAAATATTATGTATGCTCCGTTGTTTGAAAGCTGTATAAAATGTTCTCAACAACAGTCTATATAAAGATAGGCTGAAAAAAAAAAAAAAAAAAAAAAAAAAAAAGATAGGCTGTTCAATCAAAAGTTTTAAACCTGAGACTGAATACAAGAATCAAAAATTGTTTTTTGTTAACTTTTTTTCTGTGTGTGTTAACCTTCCCCCCACCCCAACGAATAGATGGATTCCTTTTTTAAAGAAAATTGCATTATAGGGGCTTCCCCGGTTGTGCAGTGGTTAGGAATCTGCCTGCCAATGCAGAGGACATGGGTTCGAGCCCTGGTCTAGGAGGATCCCACGTGCCGCGGAGCATCTAAGCCCGTGCGCCATTACTGAGCCTGCGCTCTAGAGCCCGCAAGCCACAACTACTGAAGCCGGCGTGCCTAGAGCCCGTGCTCCGCAACGGGAGAGGCCACCGCAGTGAGAGGCCTGCGCACCAGAATGAAGGGCGGCCCCCAGTTGATGCAGCTAGAGGGAGCCCGCGCACAGCAACGAAGACCCAGCACAGCCAAAGATAAATTTTTTTAAAAATTGAATTATAGTTGATTTACAATATAACGATAGTTTCAGGTGTACAGCAAAGTAATTCAGTTATATATATATATATATTTGATTCTTTTCCATTATACTGATGTTATTACAAGATATTGAATACAGTTCCCTGTGCTGTACAGTAAATCCTTGTTGTTTATTTTATATGTAGTAGTGTGTATCTGCTAATCCCATACTCCCAATTTATCTCCCCACTGCTCTCCCCTTTGGTTATCATAAGGTTGTTTTCTATGTCTGTGAGTTTGTTTCTGTTTTGTAAATAAGTTCATTTGTGTTATTTTTTAGATTCCACATATAAGTGATATCATATGATATTTGTCTTTCTCTCTCTGGCTTACATCACTTAGCATGATAATCTCTATGTCCAGGTGGATTCCTTTTTCTCGCTCATCCATCCATCCATTCATTCAACAAATAGGTTTTGTTTTGTTTTGTTTTGTTTTTTGCGGTACGCGGGCCTCTCACTGTTGCGGCCTCTCCTGTTGCGGAGCACAGGCTCTGGACGCGCAGGCTCAGCGGCCATGGCTCACGGGCCCAACCGCTCCGTGGCATGTGGGATCCTCCCGGACCAGGGCTCGAACCCACGTCCCCTGAATCGGCAGGCGGACCCTCAACCACTGCGCCACCAGGGAAGCCCAACAAATGGTTATTGAGCACTCACTATGTGCCAGGGAATATTTTGGTGCTGTTCCTTACCTCAAGGGCCTAACATGACATGTCCATTGGAGAAGAAGATAATAGGTCCAATGGACGGCCAATCATCTGTGGTTATTTATACACATTAATATTTAAGTGACTTTAGTTGTAACAGCTTCACAGTTATTTCAGTACAAACCAACTCAGTCTTGGACCTGTATCAGAAGGGGTCATGTCTATGCTAGGTCAGTCAATATTTCTAGGCGATAAAAGTAAGGGACCAACAGACCCTTTCTAGGGAGAGCATTCCCTACAATCTCTTACTGCAAGAAACAGCTCCAAGCCATTCATTAAGCATCAATGCCCATGTAGCTTCCCGGTAGCCCCAGCTCTGTGGCCTTGGCTGATTGGACCAGAGGTGGGCATGGGATCTCAGGGCAACCAGTTTATAGGTTGGCTGGTGGCCTATGATCTGGCCTGCCTCTAAAGCTTTGTCCAGTAAGAATGCTGGTAACAACTTGCCCCAATCAGATCCTTTTGAATTGAGATACAGAGAAAATAAAACAAATGTTAGCTACGGAAGTAAAACCAAAGGAGAGGAGAAGCCTAGTCATGTAACTGTTGAAGTCAAGGTTTCCAAACCCAGGGACTAGCCAGAGTTAACCAGGTCAGGTCTGGTCTAGGGCAATGGTTCTCAAACTTGCACAGTCCATGCTTCTGGACTCTTCCAGTAAGTCAGTCTATATGTTCCACTCCTTGTTTATCTTGAGACTTCTGTTTAATTGGTGACTGTTGTCTGAATCATCCTAGATGGTAAGGGTGATGGAAATCCAGAAACAGTCTCCTGCCCTTGCCTGGAGGGCCTGTTAAAACAGAGATGCTTGTTGCACCATCAGAATTTCTGATTTAGTGGGTCTGGGGGGTGGTGCTGAGAATTTGCATTGCTAAGAAATTCCTAGTTGACACTGATTCTGGTGATCCAAGGATCACACTTTGAGAACCACTGCTCTAGGGAAATCTTCCATCCATTCAGGTCTCTGTGAAGTAAGATGGGTCCTCTTCTTACCGTTAGGCTAGAGCGTTCCATTTTCTGGGTCCCTGTGAGATCATTCTACCACAGAGCTGAAATTCCTGATTGCCTTTTTTTTTTTTTCAGGTCTTTTTGACATCTCCACATTTCTGAGTGAGTCCTTACCACATTACGAGCCCCCAAAATAGAACATAGTAATTAGGTATCATTTATTGAGCCTGTACTCTGTACAAATAGAAAGCATTCAGTAAATGATAACTAGATGTTCAGTAGGGAATTGCAATGACTCATAAATATTTTGTCCCTAAATTCACTACTGCAATATTGTTTATTTTGTATTTTTGTTTTTAGAAATTTAAATTTCCTCTTGATTCTTACTGCCAATTATATAAGAACCAGATTTTGCTCAGCATTTGCAATTTTTCCTACAGTTGTAATGTTCCATCATGTCCTCAAAAATATTAAAACTCAGAGAAAATCAAAAGCAGCTCTAACAAATGAGACTGAACTCTTCCTTTGACCTAGATATACTGTTCCTGACAAATTAGTGTGTTATTAAAATGTTTTAACTCTGAGGACATCTGTGATCACATTTATTACAAACAGAAATAGGAAAATCTATTGGAAGTTTATTTATATCAGGTCCCACCCTAATAATCTCAGGTCTCTGGTTATGTCTTTTGTCAAACTTTAAAATGGAATATTTATTTTACGATTATTTCTCGTGTTTCTGCTCCACTGGACTCAGCTTTGTGAGCTCTGCAAGTGGGTCTATTTGTCCACCAGTTTTCTCTTAGTGCCTAACACAGGACAGGTGTTCACTAAATACTGGTGGATGTTATAGACCCAATGTTTGTGTCCCCCTCCCCACCAAATTCTGACTCCCAATGTGATGGGATTCAGAGGTGGAGGTAATTAGGTCATGGGGTGAAGCCCTCATGAATGGAATTAGTGCCCTTATGAGAAGAGGTCAGGGAGCTCCCTTGCCCACTTTCCTTCATGTGAAGATACAGGGAGAAGGAGGCAGTATACAAGCCAGAAGAGGACCCTCAGCAGAACCTAACCATGCTGGCACCCTCATCTCAAACTCTAGCCTCCAAGACTGAGAAATAAATTTCTGTTGTTTATAGGCCACACAGTCTATGGCACTTTGTTATAGCAGCCCAAACAGACTAAGACAGTGAAACTGAATTACCCTGGCTGTACGCTTACCATTAAAAAGTGCTAAGGCAAGCATCATTTGTATCATATTAAACTAAAATAATAATGTGAACATAATTAAAGTAGAATAATAAATTGAAAATAATGTAGCTCATTAAGTAAGCCAGTGAAAAAGAAGCAACAAGGCTAGGAATTTCTTTATTCCTCATTCCATTGATAAGAACTCTGCCTGTGGCCAAGGACAAGTAGATTGTTCTGTTTAATCAGTGAAGTAAGGCAACCACCTTCAATTCATTTAAAACGATTTTGCTGCATATTCTGTAAAAGAAATATAAGAGAGCACATAATAAAAATGACAGTGTGATACACCAAAATGACCCCTTTTATCTCAAGACCTTGAGGCATTTTGCAAACGATAATTATCTCTTATATCATCCCCTCTGAGGTAAGAATTATTTTCCTCATTTATAACTGAGCCTCCATAAAATTATTCCCTCCCAAAGTCCCAAGTCATGGCTGCTCTTTGAATCCCTCACCTCCTGAGATATGTCTAAGTTAGCACATAAATCACATTGTTAAAGAAAACTTTAAATCAGGGCAAAAAGTTATGTTTGAGCTACCCAGAGAATAAGCTACTTAGGGATTTTAGATTTCAAGTAAAACTTTCCCAGTGATGAGTGGCAATGGGAACGCATTGGAAGAATTTTTTTTTTAATTTGCTTTTTTTACAAAAAAAATTATTTATTTTTGGCTGCGTTGGGTCTTTGTTGCTGCAAGTGGGCTTTTTCTCTGGTTGCGGTGAGCGGGCTTCTCATTGCGGTGGCTTCTCTTGTTGCAGGGCACGGCCTCTAGGCGTGTGGGCTTCAGTAGCTGCAGCACGTGGGCTTAGTAGTTGTGGCTCATGGGCTCTAGAGCTCAGGCTCAGTAGTTGTGGCGCATGGGCCTAGTTGCTCCATGGCAGGTGGGATCTTCCCGGACCAGGGCTCGAACCTGTGTCCCCTGCATTGACAGGAGGATTCCTAACCACTGAGCCACCAGGGAAGTCCTGGAAGAATTTTAACACAAAAATGTATTCAGTTCTACTTTGTATTTTAATGACGTTTTCAATATTTGGATGGCCTTAGAGGTGAATTGACTTCAAAACACTATCTGAAGTTGTAGGTGATCTGGAGCCAAAATAAAGAATATCTGACAAAGAATACGTTCTCAGAGGAATGATAATAAAATCCTAGACTGGGAGAATGTTCCATTTTATTGCCCAAATGCATAGAAATTTACCATGACAGATCAGAATTTTAATATCTGGTCAAAGGACATCATTCTTAATGATCCCCAGCTGCAGAGAGTATGTACTTGGAATTTTCATCCCTACCTTTGTGCTATTAGGGATCCTACATTTTAGATTTACAAAATTTTTAAGCTTCTATTTGCAAAGAATTACAAGTATCAAAAAAAAATTACCAGGATAGTACAAAAAAACTCCACAATGCCTTTCACCTAGATTCACTCATTGTAAAGTCTTGCCCTATTTACTTTGTCATTTGTCATATATAAAATATTTTTCCCAAACCATTTGTACTTATGTTGCATTCATTATGCCACCTTACCCTTAAGTTCTTTAGTGTGTATTCCTAAGAACAAAACATTCTCTTACATAACCGCACTACAGTTACCCACTTCAGGTAATTAAACATTGATCAATCCTTTTATTTAATCTACTGTCCACATTCCACTTTTGTTGACTGATCCAATAAGGACCTTTATTGTATTTTTCTTCCACAGTACAGGATTCAGACCAAGATTGCATATTACATTTTGTTATTATGTCTCCTTTAATTTTGATCAATTCTTCAGTTGTTGTTTTGTTTTTTTTTCATGACAGTGATATTTTTGAAGAACACGTGTCCCTCTTTAAATAAGTTACATAGAAAACAATTTTGGAGAAATGTAGGTTTAATGGTGGTGGTTATTGTTTTTCAGTTAACAACTTTTTTTTTTTTTTTTTTTTTTTTTGCGGTACGCGGGCCTCTCACTGTTGTGGCTTCTCCCGTTGCGGAACACAGGCTCCGGATGCGCAGGCTCAGCGGCCATAGCTCACGGGCCCAGCCGTTCAGCGGCATGTGGGATCTTCCCGGACCGGGGCACGAACCCATGTCCCCTGCATCGGCAGGCGGACTCTCAACCACTGCGCCACCAGGGAAGCCAGTTAACAACTTTTTAAAAAGATTGAAGTATAAAAAAAAAGATTGAAGTATAGTTGATTTACAATGTTATGTTAGTTTCAGGTGTACAGCACCGTGATTCAGTTTCAGGTGTACAGCACAGTGATTTAGTTTCATATATGTGTGTGTGTGTGTGTGTGTGTGTGTGTGTGTGTGTGTGTGTATCTATTCTTTTTCAGATTCTCTTCCCCTATAGGTTATTACAAAATATTGAGTATAGTTCCCTGTGCTATACAGCAGGTCTTTGTTGGTTATCTATTATAGATAGATAGATATAGTATAGTGTGTGTATATTAATCCCAACCTTTAATTTATCCCTTCCAGTTAACAGCTTTTGATGGTAACTGCAAGAAAAGGAGAGATGGGAATTGCATAACTTCTAATTCAGTACTGTCAGTGAAATTCATAACAAATCCATTCATGTGTAATGTGCTAAAGCAGTGCCTGGCACACCGTTACTGGCAAATAAGTGTCCTCAAGAGCACCTTTCTTCCCCCTTCCAAACATGTATGTTCCATGTGACGAGGGCCATATATGAGTCTTGTTGGTAATTTCATCCTAATTATCTAACACAATGGGTTGGTGTTGAGTAGACTCAGTAAAATGTTTGCTGAATGAATGACTCCTGCAGGGATGAGGTGTATTCAGATGTGTTAACTGGTACCATCTCTTTTTTCTTTAAAATTTCAGTCACCTACCGTAGTGACAAGGCACGAGGTAATTGAGCAGGTATTGAAAGCCTTCACCTTCTCATGGAAGTGGGTTTCACAGCAGGTGTCAAGCATACTCCTGCAACAAATATTTTGTTTACTTCCCAAATGCTTAAAATATACTGACAATATGGTGTTCTGTTATCTTTAATGGTCATTTTACATAATTTCCTTCTCTTCTTTGTTCATTCCTTCTCTCCGCATGTTAGGATACCAAAAACTCATTAACTTAAATTCTGATAAATTGAAACCTGTGGAGTTTTTGAAACATTCTCTGTCATCTGAACATGCTAAGCAAATTTTAACAGTAAATAAACTGTGTAAGGGTGCCCGTTTCATTTACTTAAGGAAATCAATAGTGCTTTGCTGAGGCACTATTTACATACAAGTGATGGGTTAATTACAAAGAGCTCTATACTATTATTTAGTTAGCAACTTGGGGGGATAGATTTAGGGGACTGCGTTTCTGTTTATTTGTTCTTATCCCCACACAGCCACGTTTTAGCCACACACAAAATGACTGATGCTAAGAGAGAAGGAACTAGCCTAGGGTCACACAGGTAGTAAGTGGCTCAGCTGGGATTTGGATCCAAGTCTTTAAGTTCCACCTTTGCTAGACCACTCTGTGCCAAACTAGTTTGAGTTTTATGAGTCCTTACAGTGCTGAGTCCCTGGTAGGCAAATTAAACCAACAAAGCAACTTCACCAAGAAAAAATTTTTGAGAAAGAATTAAATATATGCTATTTCAAGGAAATCAATAATGTAGTCCTTGGGGAAAAGTAGAACTTTGGCCTTTTTCCCCACTTATCTTAGGGTCATTTTTATTTTGAAATACGAGGTGGGGTGAGGGAGGAAGCCATTGTAATGTCTTTGGTCCTTAGAGCCTCTTAAAGTACTAATTGCAGCCCTGAGTCCTTTAAAAGGAATAAAACAGTATTTCATTTAAAACTATCCTTTTCATCATTTTAGAGAAAGCTTCCTTCACATTGAGATAATGAGCTTTTCCAACAAAATATGGTGGTGAAAGACTTTACTTTTGAATTACCCAACTCGGAGCACATTTTGAGCAATTAGAACAGCTCCTGAGATAAAAGGAATCACCTGATAGAAAACTCTCATTTGTGTCTAGAGAGAGTTACAATGAAGATTTCAGAGTAGCGTTACTTTCTGAATTTTCATTGTTTATCTCTGGTCAGCTAAGGATTAAATTCTTTCTTCATATTCTGACGAAGTGCCCTTCACAATGCTTAATGGCCCATTCTGCTTATAGTTGATTTTTTTATTTCTTTGAACATGTTTTTGTTTTTTACTGGGGGCCGTAAGGGATAAGTTATGGGAAGAATCTGTTAGGAGTGTGAAAGGAATTGTATTAACCTTAAAGGAAGAATTATGAAATGGTCCATCTACTCCTATTTTAAACACTCCTTTTATATCTGTGACTTAAACCCTTCCTAAGTATGATTGGTTTCATTTAAGTTATATGCATTTTCTCCTAACTGTGCGCCTCAAAAATGATGGAAAAGAAAACAAGACGTAAACCTCACTTTGCACTTGACCTGTATAAACTGTGGCTGGTGGAGAGGCCAAGTGGTCATAGTCATGCAACTTAATATTTACTGAGCAGTTGCTATTTGCAGGCAGGAAGGAAAGCACTTCACTTTCACTTAACCCTCACCTGAAACCTCAGAGGCAGTGACTATTATCAGTTTTGTAGATGAACACAGTGAGGCCCAGAAAGGCTATGGGTGAAAAATGCCCCACGGCTAATGATCCCATTCAGTCTGACTCTAGAGGCTACACTTTATTTTGGATAGATCTCACTGGCACTTGTCAGAAGGGGGAATTAGAAGGGCATTGAGTAGATCCAACAAACTAGAGGAAGAACTGTTGCAGTAGTCCAGGTAGGAGGTGATGGGAGCTGGGACTAGAATTTTTTCTTAATTTTTTTTAACCCATTCCTCCCATCCTTCACCACCACCCCCCACCTCTGGCAACCACCAATCTTCTGTTCTCTGTATCTATGATCTTGTTTTTTTGTGTTTTTGTTTTTCTCTTCCCCATATAAGTAAGATCATTTGGTAATAGTCTCTGTGACTTATTTCACTTAGCATGATACCCTCAAGGTCCATTTATGTTGCTGCAAATGGCAAGATTTAGTTCCATTTTGTGGCTGGATAATGTTCTCCTGTACGTATATATGTGTGTGTATGTGTTCAAAAACATGGGGGTACATATATCTTTTCAAATTAGTGTCTTTGTTTTCTTCAGGTAAATACCCAGAAGTAGAATTTCTGGATCATATGGTGGTTGTATTTTTAATTTTTTGAGGAACCACTGTCCTGTTTTCCATAGTGGCTGTACCAGTTTACACTCCCATCAACACTTCTCCACATCCTTGTCAACACTTGTTATTTCTTGTCTTTTTGATAATAGCCATTCTTACAGGTGTGAGGGGATATCTCATTGTGGTTTTGATTTGCATTTCCCGGGTGATTAATGGCTTTGAGCATCTTTTCATGTACCTGTTGGCCATCTGTATGTCTTCTTTGGAAAAATATCTATTGAGCATATCTGCCCATTTTTTAATTAGATTTTCTTGGGTTTTTGCCACTGAGTTGATGAGTTCTTTGTATATTAGCTCCTTATCAGATATACGATTTGCAAATATTTTCTCCTATTCAGTAGATTGCCTTTCCATTTTGTTGATGGTTTCCTTTGCTCTATGGAAGCTTTATCATTTAATGTAATCCACTTATTTATTTTTGCTTTTGTTGCTTTTGCTTATGTTGTCAGATTCAAAAAATCATCATCAAGACCTACGTCATGGAGATTATTGCCTATGTTTTCTTCTAGGAGTTATATGGTTTCAGGTTTTATGTTCAAGTGTTTACCTTTTTGAGTTAATTTTTGTGTATGGTATAAGACAGTGGTCAGGTTTCACTCTTTTGCGTGTGGCTGTCCAGTTTTCCCAGCACCATTTATTGAAGAGACTGTCCTTTTCCCATTGGATATTTTTGGCTCCTTTGTTGTAAATTAATTGACCATATATTCGTGGGTTTATTTCTGGGCTCCCTATTCTATTTCACTGATCTGTATGTCTGTTTTTATGCCAATACCATACTGTTTTGATTACTATAACTTTGTAATATAGTTTGAAACCAAGAAGCATGATGTCCTCAGCTTTGTTCTTCTTACTGAATGTTGCTTTGGCTATTTGTGGTCTTTTTTGTTTCCATGTGAATTTTAGGATTATTTATTCTATTTCTTTTTTTTAATACTTTTTTTTAAAATTGATTTTATTTTTTTATTATTGTTGGCTGTGTTGCGTCTTCATTGCTGCATGCAGGCTTTCTCTAGTTGTGGCGATCGGGGGCTACTCTTCGTTTCTGCGCGTGGGCTTCTCATTGCAGTGGCTTCTCTTGTTGTAGAGTACGGGCTCTAGGCATGCGGTCTTCAGTAGTTGTGGCACGCAGGCTTCAGTAGTTGTGGCTTGTGGGCTCTAGAGCACAGGCTCAGTAGTTGTGGCACACGGGCTTAGTTGCTTCGCGGCATGTGGTATCTTCCCAGACTAGGGCTTGAACCTGTGTCCCCTGCATTGGCAGGCGATTCTTAACCACTGTACCACCAGGGAAGCCCTATTCTATTTCTTTGAAAAATGCCATTGGAACTTTGATAGGGCTTATATTGAATCTGTAGATTGCTTTGGGTAGTATGGACATGTTAACAATATTAATTCTTCCAATCCATGAGCATGGAATATCTTTCCATTTATTTGTGTCTTCTTCAGCTTCTTTTACTAATGTCTCATACTTTTCAGTACATGGGTTTCACCTCCTTGGTTAAATTTATTCCTAGGTATTTTATTCCTTTTGATGCAATTATAAGTGGGATTGTTTTCTTAATTTCTCTTTCTGATATTTCACTATTAGTATATAGGGACACAACAGATTTCTTGTGTACTGATTTTGTATCCTACAGTTTTACTGAATTTAGGGACTTCCCTGGTGGTGCAGTGGTTAAGAATCTGCCTGCCAATGCAGTGGACAGAGGTTCAAGCCCTGGTCTGGGAAGATCCTACATGCCATGGAGTAACTAAGCCTGTGTGCCACAAGTACTGAGCCTGTGCTCTAGAGCCCGTGAGCCCCAACTCCTGAGCGCATGTGCCGCAACTACTGAAGCCTATGTGCCTAGAGCCTGTGCTCCGCAACGAGAGAAGCCACTGCAGTGAGAAGCCCGCGTACCTCAACAAAGAGTAGGCCTCACTTGCCGCAACCAGAGAAAAAGCCTGCATGCAGCAACAAAGACTCAGTGCAGCCAAAAATAAATAAATAAATTTATTTATTTTTAAAAATTTACTGAATTTATTAGTCCTAGCAGTTTTTTGATGGAGTCTGTAGGATTTTCTACATATGACATATGGTGTATATGATATCATGTTATCTGCAGTTAGTGACAGTTTACTTCTTCCTTTCCAGTTAGATGCCTTATATTTCTTTTTCTTGCCTAATTGCTCTGGCTTGCACTGCCATTACTGTGTTGAATAAAAGCGGTGAAGGTGGGCATCCTTGTCTTGTTCCTGATCCTAGAGGAAAGGCTTTCAGTTTCTCACTGTTATATATGATGTTAGCTGTGGGCATGTTGTATATGGCCTTTATTATGTTGAGGTACATTCCCTCTACATACCTTTGTTGAGAGTTTTTATCATAAATAGGTGTTAGGGACTAGAATTTTGAGGGTGAAAATAAAGGAAAAGTGTGTAGAGATGGTCAGGTCTCGGTGACGGATTTGATAGGGACATGCAAGCGTACTGAGGATCAGCCCTAGGTTTTTCCCTGACTTCTTGTGAAATATGTATTTGGTCTTCGTCAAATTTCTGGCACAGAGCTCCTAAAACCCTTGGCATTTCCGAAGTGATGAAAGTGACAATTTTTTTTTATATTAGTGAGGAAACTTTTGCATCACAACTAAGGGTGGGGGTCTGGTTGCCAGGAGAACCAACCATGTGATTAGAGTGTTGGAACTTTCAGTCCCTCCGCCTTGACCCCTGGGGAGGAGAGAAGGGAAAGGAACCAAAAGTTAGATTAACAGCCAATGGCCAGTGATGAAATCAATCATTCCTATGTAATAAAACCTCCATAAAAATTCAGAAGGATGAGGTTTGGAGAGCTTCCAGGTTGGTGAACATGTGTAGATACAGAGAGAGTGGTGCCCTCAGAGAGTGTGGAAGCTCTGCACCCTTTCCCTATGCCTTGCCCCATGCATCTCTTCCATCTGGCTAGTCCTGAGCTGCATCCTTTTATAATAAACTGATAACGTAGTAAACAAATGTTTCTCTGAGTTCTGTGAGCCACTGTTGCAAATTAATGGAGGGAGGCTGTAGGAACCTCCAATTTATAGCTCGTTGGTCAGAAGCACAGGTGACAACCTGAACTTGTTATTGGCATAAGGGAGAGGGGGGGTCACTGGAACATCCAATCTGTAGCCAGTTAGTCAGAAGCACAGGAAATGATTGAAATGGGTGGCGGGGACCAGGGGGCACTCTTGTGTGACTGAACTCTTACCCTGTGAAACCTGATGCTATCTCTGGGTGGACAGTGGCAGAACTGAATTGAATCATAGGACACCCAGCTGGTGTCCTGAGAATTGCTTGGTGGTATGGGGAGCACCCCACCCCTACTACACACACCCATGCATTGGAATTGGGTCCAGGAACCCCCCAAATTCGTGGCTAGGATAGGCGGTGGAGGAAGAGCTCTGGAGAAAAAGTTCTATGAAACCCTCATTTGTCTGACTCCTTGTTAGAGGAAGTTCAGTCAGAATGAATGGCATATCAGAACAGTGAAATATTTTTAAAGGAAACAGCTTCACTATTTCCAGGAAATAGAACCAGGCTTTAAAATGATTCCTTCGTTTATCCCCAGCACTTGTTTAATAGAGACTTAGAAATGGTTTGCCAATCACAAATCGGTTGGACCGCCAGCGGTGCTCCTCAAGTGTTTGAAGGTGATTAAAAGCAGCTTGTTTTTCTAAGGCATTTAAATAGTCCCTCTGGAAATCTTGTTAAACTCTTCATTTGCTTCCCAAACTCTTCCTCTTTAAAGAGAGGACAACCTAAACTCTCGTTGAGCCTCTCTGTGTCCCAATTAATGAGGCTTTACTCATTTAAGAAATACTGACCGGCTGCATTAGCCTGCGTCTTCCTCTGGGGTCAGTAGAGGCACTTTTCACCAGGCACTTAAACCTTAGCTGGTGTTAGTGACTATTTTAACGATCGCTCCAGTCAGCATTTTTCATTCTGCCAAATGGACTGATGAGGTAGTGGTGCGGGTAAGGGGCAGAGTCTCATAGCCCACTTTGCCTGGGAACAAACCCCAGATCATGAAATTATGTCGTGGTGGAGGTATTTCCTCTGACATCTGTTGAATACCTACACATGCCAGGCTTTCACACACACTGTCTCCTTAGTCCTCATGACCACCAGATGTGGAATATTTCATCCTTCCCTTTTGCAAATGATAGAATCCAAACCTTAAACCTGTACATCCAACTGCCTGCTGACCGTCTTCACTTGTACATCCCCTGAGTAAAGGCCCAAACAGCGAATTCTTTTTTTTTTTTTTTTAACCTCCTCCTTTATTTGGGGTCAGCAACCAAACCAATTCATTCATCAACAATTAGAAATCTAGACTTATTTATTATTATTTTTTGGCCGTGTTGCGCAGCGTGTGGGATCTTCGTTCCCAGACGTAGGGATCAAACCCACGTCCCCTGCAGGTGAACCACAGAGTCTTAATCACTGGACTGCCAGGGAAATCCTTAGACTCATTCTTGATTGTTCCTTCTCTCTCGCTTTCTTTTTTTAAACCTTGTATACCCTACCAATTATTGCCAGATCTTAATGGTTTCACACCTACGTATTTCTGTACATCTGACACTTGAACAACAGGTTTGAACTGCATGGTTCGGCTTATATGCGGATAATTTTCAATAAAAAATACTACAGCACTACATGGTCCACTGGTTGAATCTGAGCGTGCAGAATAATCACTGACGCAGAGGTCCGACTGTAAATTATATGTGGATTAACACTCATGTTCAAGGTCAGCTGTATTCGTTTTTTTTTTTTTAATCCTGTGTATTAGTTTCCTATGGCTGCTGTAACAAATAACCATCAACGTAATGGCTTAAAAAAACCCGCAAATTTATTCTCTTACAATTCTGGGGGCCGGACGTCTGAAATGAGTCTTACAGGTCTGAAATCAAGGTGTCAGTAGGGCTGGCTCCTTCTGGAGACTCTAGGGCAGAATCCATTTCCTCATGCTTTCTCGTTTCTAGGAGCCACCTGCATTTCTCGGTGGATGGCTGCTTCTTCCAAGCACATCAGCTTTTCTCTCCCTGCATCCGTGGTCACTCATCCAAGGTTTTCTTCCTCTTCTGCAGCTGAATCTCCCTCTCCTTCCCTCTTATAAGGATCCTGTGGTTACATTAAGGGTTCACCCAGATAATCCAGATAATCTTCCTCTCTCAAGATCCCTAATCACATCTGCAAAGTCCTTTTTGCCATGTCAGGCAACATTCACAGGTTCAACATTCAGGATGGTGCCATGGACATCTTGGGGGGCTAAGCCCACCACATCCTCCTTGCCTGGCTCACCTGTCCTCACCTCTCACCTCCTCACTGCTCTTCCTGTCTTTAGTTTAATCCATCCTCCCTTCCTGCAACCTGTGACGTAGGGCAGTGGTTCCCCAAAGCAGATCCATTAACTGAACCCCGAGAATGTTGTTAACAGTACAGGTACCTGGATTCTACCCCTAGAGATTCTGAGTCAGAAAGTCTAGTGGATCTGTATTTTATAAAACCACCAGCATACTGATTAAAGAAGTAAATGAACAAACAAAGCTTGATACCTTGATGACAGCTCCAAAATTTCAATATAGGGGAAACTCAGGAGTTTGTTTTGGGGAGTGACCCCCGCCCCGGGGGACTTTCCTGAGACTGTGTTTGCATAGCAAGCATGCTGTGTTTACACTGATTGCATGTTACAGATCAATGAAAATAGCAAAGTTTTCTAAAGATGGCTTTCCGCAGATACTACATTTGTTTTTTTCTTTTTTTCTTTTGCGGTACGCGGGCCTCTCACTGTTGTGGCCTCTCCCATTGCGGAGCACAGGCTCCGGACGCACAGGCTCAGCGGCCATGGCTCACGGGCCCAGCCGCTCCGCGACATGTGGGATCTTCCCGGACCGGGGCACGAACCCGTGTCCCCTGCATCGTCAGGCAGACTCTCAACCACTGCACCACCAGGGAAGCCCTACATTTGTTTTTAAAAAATTGTTTTTACTTCAAAGTAACTTTATGGGGTGGATGGAGGTGATAGGGCCGGGGAGTTATGCTTAAACCTTCCTTTCCCATGCCATACCTTACCACCCTGCTGTTTCTCCAGGTCACTGATGCCCAGGGAGTTTGGGAACCTCTGATTCTGATCACAGACTTCTTGAGGACAAGGATTATATCAGTACCTTTTTCTGTGTTTAGTCCCTACCTCTTAGGATTCTGGCACTCAGTCAGCTTTCAATTACTGTATGCTAAATGCACAATTCAACAAATTAATGGAATTTACTAGTACATAATGTGAGTACAAAAGCATTTGTTGAGTTTTTACTAAAAGCCAGCCTACTTTGTTTTTTAAAAAAAATATTTATTTATTTGGTTGCGCCGGGTCTTAGTTGCGGCTCGTGGGCTCCTTAGTTGCAGCATGTATGTGAGATCTAGTTCCCTGGCCAGGGGTCGAACCCAGGCCCCCTGCATTGGGAGTGCAGAGTGCACTGCACCACCAGGGAAGTCCCAAGACGGCCTACCTTGATGAGAAACTGAGGTGAGGGATTAAAGGATCTGCTGGGAGAAGCACAAATACCCAGGTTGTTCAGAGGTCAAGGTGAGCATTTGCTGTTGAAGAGTGTTACTAATGCTGGTTGGTGGTGATGCATGTCCAGAGTGGACCCAAACACTCCTGGGAGGTGAAACGCCAGGCAGATGTATGTTATTTGTATCTGTCCGAATATGGGGTATACAGATAATAGCTAACACATAGTACTTGCTATGGGCCAGGCACTGTTCTAAACACTGTATATGTATCAGCATGTATGTGTATCATCTCATTTAATTTTCACAAGAACCTTAATAACTCACAAAAAAACATTTAAGAATGATGAAACAGAGTGGTTAAATACCTTGGCCATGGTCACACAGCTGGGGACTAGGTTCAAATCCAAGCACCCTGGATGCAGAGGTTTTATCCACCATGCTGCACTGCCCAGAGACCTGAGCTGTGTCACAGGGTATGGTACAAGAGAGATGGAAGAACAAGCCCTTAGTGCATGGTCCAGTTATGTAGAAAGGACACAAACATAGACAACATTTTGAGACTATGACAAATAATTTAATACAAAGGTACCTATCTTCTGAAGTCTTAAGGAGGGCAAGTGACTTGTCCAAGACCATGCCAATAAATGGCACAGCTGAGACTAGAATCCACATGTGTCTGAGACCAAATCCAAGTACTTGCAAGTGGGGTGAAGCTTTCTAAAGTAGGGGCCAAGGGAAGGTATAGCAAGGGCATTTTATTTAATCTCAGGCTAAGAAAAGCCTGGCATTATTGTTATTTTAAAAGTTTTGGTGTACAATTCAATGATTTTCATTAAATTGATTGAGTTGTATAACTATCATCGAAATCCAGTTTTTAGAACTTTCTCATCACCCCTATAAGCTCCCCCATTCCCATGTACAGTTAATATCTGTTCTATCTCCAGCCACAGGTAACCACTCATCTACTTTCTGTCTCTATAGATTTGCTTTCTCTAGACATTTCATACAAGTGCAATCACACAATATGTTATCTTTTGTACTGACTTCTTTCATTTAGCATAACATTTTTTTCTTAACATTTATGTATTTGGTTGTATCAGGTCTTAGTTGCGGCAGGCGGGCTCCTTAGTTGCGGCTCCAGAGCTCCTTAGTTGCAGCAGTCAGGTTGTGGCATGCGAACTCTTAGTTGCAGCATGCATGTGAGATCTAGGTCCCTGACCAGGGATCAAACCCGGGACACCTGCATTGGGAGCGTGGAGTCTTATCCACTGTACCACCAGGGAAGTCCCAAGCATCACGTTTTTTAGGTTCATCCATGTTGTAGCATCTATCAGTACTTCTTTCCTTTTTGCAGCTGAATAATATTTCAGTCTATGGCTATATCACATTTTGTTTATCCATTTGCCAGTTGACAAATCTTTGGATGTTTTCCACTTTAGGGCTCTTAAGAATAATGTTGCTATGAACATTCACGCACAAGGTTTTGTGTGGATGTTATGTTTTCATTTCTCTTGGGCACATGCCTAGAAATAGAACTGCTCAGTTGTTGTGGTAATTTTGTTTACTTTTGCATATGTTTTTTTGTTTTTGTTTTTGTTTTTTTGCAGTACACGGGCCTCTCACTGTTGTGACCTCTCCCGTTGTGGAGCACAGGCTCCGGACACGCAGGCTCAGCGGCCATGGCTCACAGGCCCAGCCGCTCTGCGGCATGTGGGATCCTCCCGGACCGGGGCACGAACCCGTGTCCCCGGCATCGGCAGGCGGACTCTCAACCACTGCGCCACCAGGGAAGCCCTTGCATATGTTTAATTTTTAAGAAACTAAAGCCTGACATTTAAGCAAAGATATGAAGGCTGAAAAAAGAAAGAACCAAGGGAGAGGGAAGGGACAATGTTCTAGGCAGTTCTGGGAAAACTATGTTTTGGGAAAAGTACCAGTTTCTTTATTCCTGATGTGGTGCCTATAAAGTAATAATGATTGTATTTCGCATCTTAAACCCAAGGCAAAATAGTGTTATCAAAGGAAAACTGTCAATTTCTTGAAGGTGATTATGTGCCTGAATCACAGCAAGGTTGCTTTTTCCCAGTTTGGTTTGAACTATTCTATGAGAAATCATTAAAAAACAAAACCAAAAAACAACAACAAACACCCAAACAAAGCAAGCAAACAAAAAACCAAAACCCTGGGCCTGATAATCTGGTATGAGAAGGGCACAAGCCAAAAGGAAGAATCTATACTACTTATAGTCTGTCTTTTTCTACGTTTCAGTGAGTTAATCTCCTCACATGCATGGCAATAATATTTGCAGAGTCTAAAGGCCACAGCTCTGTTTGCACTGCTTCCCAGATGATAAATGGTGTTCAGCAAAATGCAGGAAAATAATCATACCTGAGCCACCTTTCTCCAATACGCTTTCTTCCTTTTTGTCAGATTTCGTGACAGTTGTTTTGTGTGTGTGTGTGTTTTCCCTGTTCGTGTGCTTTTCAGTGCAAGACAGAGCACATATTCAGGGCCCCAACAGTTGTGCACACAATACATTGGTTAATCTAAGGTGACCTGCAGGTTTCAACTTTGTTTGCAAAGGCAGCTACAATACAGCCATGGAGGCAATTACAGCATTACAAACAATGGACATAAAGTTGGAGAGCTGATTTCTAAAAGGCCCAAAGAGAGGTTTTACTTCTTAGCTTATGACCAGAAGTTCATGGCACATTAAGTTTTCCATTTGCAAGCTAAGAGAATCCCTTCCCACAGCTTCTAACTTCTCAAAATGATTGGAGAGAGAAAATGTCAGGGTTTCTCTTGGTGAAAAAATGTACTCTCCAAGTGTAGTGACAGAATGCCAGCTTTGTCTCTGTACTTTAAGACTGAATAGGAGGCAGGGATTGGTGGTCTATCTGCACAGAGGTCAGTAATGGCCATTTATTTTTTCATCATCTACTTAAAATTCATGTCCCTGACTTCTAGATATGGCACCTTGATTTTCCTTTGTGAAATTCTTGAGTTCCTGTAGTTTGGTTGTTCTGACACCATCACTATGCCCCGGGGTAGGCAGACGAGACCATTTGGAACAATGCGTATCCCTGGTAACGGTGATGGACTCACGAATGGGCATGTGACCCAAGCTGGGATAATGAGAAGTCTAGAGTTTTCGCTTTAACAGTCAGAAGAAAGGTGCCCTCTTTCCTTTGGGTCGTTAGGCTGGTAGAATTGAAGTCTAGAAGTGCTGATGAACATCTTCTTCTGGCTTCAAGGAGGAATCCTACCTATAATAGGTGAGAACAAAGCCAATAGAGAGGAAAGTAGAACCCAGAGATGGGGGAAGACGGGTTACCATGGCATGATCTCAGCATCCAGTGCCAGCTGTGTTAAAATCTATGCAGCCCCTGGACTAGTCCACTATTTGAACGAAGGATTTCTTTTGTGTGTGTTTAGATGGAGGGAGGGTTTTGTTACCTGCAACAACAACAACAACAAAAAATTCTGACTGATTTAGGGGTCACCCAAAGCTGTATTTAGTACTAACAGAAAATGGGCTTTCTCCATACCTTAAACCCCACCTCTGAAGCAACCTCAGAATTTGAAAATAGTCTCAGCGAGTGAATCTGGGTTCAGCATATTTTGTTTTATCTACACACAAGTGCTGTATGTAAAAATTTCAGCAAGCTAAACCTGGAAGACTCCCAGTAGGTTTGTGACCTAAAAAGGTGAAGTTACTGTCCCAGGACAGTACAGTTGTGGTACAATTGAAGTGTCCTGGTGTCAGTCTTCCACTGTCTTTCACTATTTTCAATGAGATGAATTTGAAAATGTAAGATGCTACACATACGTGGATTGTAGTATCAACTTACAGGAAGTGGTCAGCTTTTTAAAATAAAAGAAATAGAATAGATAATATCAAGAATACATCACATAGGGACTTCCCTGGTGGCGCACTGGTTAGGAATCCACCTGCCAATGCGGGGGACATGGGTTTGATCCCTGGTCCAGGAAAATCCCACATGCTGCAGAGCAACAAAGCCCTCAAGCCACAACTACTGAGCCCACCTGCCACAACTACTGAAGCCCACATGCTCTAGGACCTGCGTGCCGCAACTACTGAGCCCGAGTGCTGCAACTGCTGAAGCCTGTGCACCTACAGCCCATGCTCCACAGCAAGAGAAACCACTGCAATGAGAAGCCCACGCACCGCAATGAAGAGTAGCCCTCTCTCACCACAACTAGAGAAAGCCTGCGCGCAGCAACGAAGACCCAACGCAGCCAAAAAAAATCACATATAAGAAGAGCAAGTATTATTTTATTTAGTTTCACTTCAGTTGTATATAAAAAAATGTATATATCCATGTATACATAGAAATCAATATAGTGAATCACTGAATCTGACGTGAGCTATGTGCTTCTTACTGTGATTCTTGGTCAGAGTTTGAAAGCCTCTTGAGTGCATGCTTGGATTTCTTTTATGAGCACGTTTACATTGAAGGGGGGAGGGGGGAGTATGTTTTTCAAAACAGGAAAGGGTCCCTGGCCTCCCAAGCCAGCCTATTCTGGAGGGCACGGATTCTAACGAAGGTTCCAAGCCTGAGTTATGAACACAACAATTTCCCTGTTTGTCTTCCCCATCACTGAGCTACCAGTAACCAGAGCATTCTTTCGGAACGCTTTTGGAATTCTTTGGGGGATGAAAGTGCTGTATAAAATCAAGCCTGGTCTGTTTATGGATGTAATTCCCTGCGCCTGGAGATCAGGACCGAGCGCTGCGGTCTGAATTACACTGCATCTGATTCTCATTAACTGCCATGATTTCCCCCCTGGATCCGGCTCCTTGGTCCTCTCTGAATTACTGCGCACATGGCTGGCTTCCGCAGATTGCTCAGCCCCGGTCATCTGCCATCCAGTCTGCCGCTCCGTTAGAACCCACACTGCAATTTGAGTGGACCCATATCATGAGTGCTTTCGACATGAAAATTCTGTCTAATGATTAAAGAAACTTCCTGAGCTCAACGCTGCTGACTTTACAGAGTTTATTACCAAACACCATGGGGAAGAGGTAGATTCGATTTCTTCGGCCTGGAGAAAGAAAACTGGACATGTTTATTGCCAAAACTCGGACCGCAAGCAAGGCCTATCTCAATCCCTTGTTAGTATTAAAAGAGTGTTGCATAATTTTTCTTAACCTAATAATTACTTACATAGTGCCTACTATTTACTAGGCACGTTCTCAAAGCTAAACAACTATTCAGTCATGCAATCTTCATAGCAACTCTCAATTGGGGTGGACTCAGTGATGCTAAGTAAGGAACAACTCATATTTCAGTGTTTAAAACTACAGGTGTTGGGGCTTCCCTGGTGGTGCAGTGGTTGAGAGTCCGCCTGCCGATGCAGGGGACACGGGTTTGTGCCCCGGTCCGGGAGGATCCCGCATGCCGCGGAGCAGCTGGGCCAGTGAGCCATGGCCGCTGAGCCTGCGCTCCGCAACGGGAGAGGCCACAACAGTGAGAGGCCTGCGTACCGCAAAAAAAAAAAAACAAAAAACAAAAAACTACAGGTGTTTACAAGACTACAATGAGGTATTACCTCACACCGGTCAAAATGACCATCATTAAAAGGTTTATAAATAACAAAATCTGGGGAGGGTGTGGAGAAAAGGGAGCCCTCCTGCACTGTTGGTGGGAATGTAAATTGGTGCAACCACTCTGGCGAACAGTATGGAGGTTCCTCAAAAAACTAAAAATAGAGTTGCCAGTTGATCCAGCAATCCCACTCCTGGGCATATATCCGGACAAAACTGTAATTCAAAAAGACACATGCACCCCTATGTTCATAGCAGCACTATCCACAATAGCCAAGACATGGAAACAATCAAAATGTCCATCACAGATGAATGGATAAAGAAGATGTGATATATATATATATATATATGATGGAGTACTACTCAGCCATAAAAAAGAATGAAACAATGCCATTTGCAGCAACATGGATGGACCTAGAGATGATCATGCCAAGTGAAGTAAGTCAGAAAGAGAAAGACAAATACCATATGATATCACTTACATGCGGAATCTAAAACGTGACACAAATAAACTTATCTATGAAACAAAACAAACTCAGACATAGAGAACAGACTTGTGGTTGCCAAGGGGGAGGGATAGATTGGGAATTTGGGATTAGCAGATTCAAACTAGTATATATAGAATGGATAAACAAGGTCCTACTGTGTAGCACAGGGGACTATATTGAATATCCTGTGATGAAACATAATAGAAAAGAATATGAAAAACAATGTACATATATGTATAACTGAGTCACTGCTGTACAGCAGGACTTAACACAACTCTGTAAATCAACTATACTTCAATAAAATAAATTTAAAAAAAACTACAGGTGTTTTAGTTCTCACTCACACTTAAGTCTTCCTTGGGTTGGTGTTTGTATAGGTGGGGGGCTCCTCTCCACGTCATCCACTCTCTACCTTGACTGCACCTGGCAAATTGCAAGCCACTGTGACAAGGGAACAGAGGGTGGCAAATTGTGCAGGAGTACTTACAGACTCCTACCTGGAAGTGACACCTTCCTTCTGCTCACTTCTCATTGGCTGAAGCAAGTAATAGGCCTCACCTAACTTGAGGAGGACAAGACAGTGCTTTCCTACCATGTTTCTGGAAGGAAGAGAAGCAGACATTTATTGAACAAGAAAAATGACTACTGCAACCGTTCTATGAAGAATGTGCTTTTACTATGCCCATTTTACAGATGAGAAAACCGAAACACAGAGAGTTTATGGAACTTGCCCCAGGTCACAAAAGCAGTAAATAGAGTAGGGTGGCCAGGTTTAGCAAATGAAAATATAGGATGCTCAGTTGAATTTGAATTTCAGACAACAAATAATTTTTTAGTATAAATTTGAATATCTCATAAGCAGATTTGGGGCTCAAATGTACTTGCTGTTTATCTGAAAATTAAATTTAACTGCGTGCCCTGTATTTTATCTGGCAGCCCTAAAATGGAATGGCCAGGATTTGAACCCAAGAATTCTGGCTCCAGAGATGAAGAGTCTGTTTCGTACTGTTCTCTGGCTTCTGTGACTTTGTTCCTCTTCCAATGTTAAATTAGTATTTGTTCCTTAATTATATGAATAACGCCCTAAGCAAATTTGAAGATTTCTCTATCAAAGAAAAAAAAAAGCATTCTAGAAATGTTTGCTCGCTGCTAGCTTCATGTAGTGTCCTAGGAGGTGGGAGTGGGGCTGCGGAGGGGACAGGAGATGGGGGAGGTAAGAGTACAAGCGGGAGTGAGAATCTACTTTCAGACCCATCTCAGATCTGCCCCCTAACGTGCTTAGCTAATGGGAGGGGAAATGTGGGGCAGATAATCAAAATGACAATCAATCCCCTTTGTTTTCCTCTGTGACTTTGAAATGTGACATATTTGCCCTTTAAATTATGAAACACTTAGGCTGATAATAAAATTAGTTTTCATTCTTGGTTCACAATAATTGAGGATATAGGCTTGAGGAATTGGATTTACCCCAGTGGCCGAGAGTGGGCATATGATTTATTTATGTGGGTGTGTGTAAGTTTGGGGGTGGGTGGGTTATGAAGCCAGCCTAAGACTCCAAATGTTTCAGATACTTTCCCACCCAGTGGATAGTTGGTATGCAAATAATTATTTAATAATTAAGTTATTAAATAATACCTGATGCATGATTAGCATTTGATAAATACTTTGCCTGAAGCAGAGCCTAGCAATAATGGAAATTAAATATTTCTTGAATCAATGAATGATTGATACTCATAAAGTTGATGCCTTTATTTGCCCTATTTTCTTTTATTTTTTATTTTTTTATAAATTTATTTTTTTATTTATTTGTTTTTGGCTGCATTGGGTCTTCGTTGCAGCGCGCGGGCTTCTCATTCCGGTGGCTTCTCTTGTTGTGGAGCACGGGCTCTAGGCATGGGGGCTTCAGTAGTAGGCTCAGCAGTTGTGGTATGCAGGCCCTAGAGGGTGCGGGCTTCACTAGTTGTGGCTCGCGGGCTCTAGAGCGCAGGCTCAGTAGTTGTGGCGCACGGGCTGAGTTGCTCCGCGGAATGTGGGATCTTCCCGGACCAGGGATTGAACCCGTGTCCCCTGTATTGGCAAGTGGATTCTTAACCACTGTGCCACCAGGGAAGTCCCTGCCCTATTTTACAAATGAGGAATTAGAAGTTTAGAGGGGCTAAGTGACCCCTCATTAAAGTCAGATCAATCTCTGAAGAGCTTTTGGTCTAGGCAAGAGCTTTGATTTGCTGAAAGGCTGGTGTTATTACTATTCCTTTTGATTTGACTTGGCCTTCTAAGGCCTTGCAGCAAAAGCAGCTGAACCTGGTGACTCATCACTCCTATTAGGAATAACGACAAACAAACAATTAGGAAGAGCTGATTGGTATGCCTGAGCCCTTGGATAAAACGATAACCCAGTACAGAAGATTAGCATTTCCTTGCTGCTAAGTGGCCTGAGTTTCAAGTCTTAATCCTCTGCAAAGGGAGACAAAAATCTTTCCCTAGGCTAGGTTTTAAAGCAAAGTATTTGTTGTGGTTTGATGATCCCATCAACTGCACTACCTTTCTTTAAATCAAGTTCTGCAAAGACACAACCTGAGTGGTTTTGTTCTAGAAATAGATGCTGTATGCAAAAGCACCGTGGTGCTTTATTTTAATCTTGCTGGCTTGCTTGTTGTTCAAAGAAACTACCTTCTCAGTGAGGCCTGTACAGACTACTTTCAGATCTGAGCAATGGAGATTCAGTATCCTCTTATTTCGTGCCTTGGTGCAGAGACCAAGGAAAAGGAAAGTAAATGCAAGTCTGAAGTTGTTTCTGATCAGAAAACTACTCAGCACAGATGTGTTCCTTGGGCTGTTTAATACATTTTGGCTTGGCACTGGGGTACATCAATAAGCTGGATATACACATCTCAAAGACTTTAATAGTGTAACAGAAAATAACACTTGGCATTAATTAATTTCTATGGGGAATACTATTATTTAGTCATTATTATATCCCAGGCTCTGCCCTGTGTTCTTTATCATGATCATTTTTTGCATCCTTCAAAACAGGCTTATGGAATATTCTAACACTGTTGGTGTGTATACAGCTTGGTAAAGCCACTTTGGAAAACTGGCACTATCTCCCAAGCTGAACGTATGTATACACTATGACCCAGCAATTCCACTCCTCAGTGTATATATACCCAACATAGATGTGTACAGGTGCTTACCAAAAAACGTCTTCTAGAATGTTCATAGGAGCACTGTTAGTATTAGCCCCCAAAGAGGAACTACCCAAATGCCCATCAACTTTTAAATGGGTATATGAACCATGGTATATTCACACTTGCAGCAATGCAAATGAACCATCTGCAATTACATACAGAAGAATTAGTGTATTTCACAAACATAACGTTGAATAAAGGAAGCCAGCACAAGAGGCATCCTGTATGATTCCATTTTTACAAAGTTGAAAAATAGGTAAAACGCCTGTGTTAGACGTCAGAGTAGTTACACTTAGATGACGGTGTGGTAGATCTCCAAGGCGGCCATGTGATCCCTGCCAGTAGCCTTACTCCCTTGTATAATCTCTGCCACTTGAATACAGTGGAACTTGTGATTTGATGGGATATTACTCCTGTAATTAAGATCCCTGATCACCTAGGAGATTGGCCTGGGTAGGCTTGAACTGATCAGGTGAACTCTTAAAAGAACATTTAGAGGTCAGAGATAGAAGTCAGAGAGACGAGCTATTGCTGGCCTGGAAGAAAGCAGCAGTGTGAACTGGATGAAAGCCATGTAGCAAGAACGGTGGGCAGCCTGTAGGAGCTGAGATTGGCATCCGGCCAACAACTAACAAGAAAGAGGGGACGTCAGTTATTCAGCCATAAAGAAATGAGTTCCACCAACAAAATGAATGAGCTCAAGCCACAGAGGAGACCCAAGCCTTGGCTGACACCTTGATTCTCACCTGTGACCTGAGCAGAGGATCTAGCTGAATCACGCCCCAACTCCCAGCCTATGGAAACTGAGATAATCAATGTGTGTTGCTTTAAACCACTAAATTGGTTTGTTACACAGCAGTAGAAAATTAATATAAATCGTAGGGACTGGAAGGGAGCTACTGGGGCACTGAGAGCATTCTGTTTCTTGATCCTAGTGATGGTTACACCAGTGTGTGTGTGTGTGTGTGTGTGTGTGTGTGTGTGAGTGTGCGTGTGTGTATAAATTTTTTTTTTTGGCCATGCTGTGCGGCTTGCAGGATCTTAGTTCCCCAACCAGGGACTGAACCCTGGCCACGGCACTGAAAGTGCCAAGTCCTAACCACGGGGTCACCAAGGAATTCACTACACAAGTATTTTTAATTTGTGACAATTCATCGTGCTTTACACTTAGGATGTGTGCACTTTTCTATCTATATTTTGTATATTGGTACAGAATATCAATACAATATTATGAAAGGTTCATCAAATTATGACACAGTCGTGGCTTCCCTGGTGGTGCAGTAGTTAAGAATCCGCCTCCCAATGCAGGGGACACGGGTTCAATCCCTGGTCCGGGAAGATCCCACATGCCGCGGAGCAACTCAGCCCGTGCGCCACAACTACTGAGCCTGCGCTCTAAAGCCTGCGAGCCACAACCACTGAGCCCACGCACCACAACTACTGAAGCCTGAGCGCCCCAGAGCCCGTGCTCCGCAACAAGAGAAGCCACTTCAATGAGAAGCACGAGCACCGCAACAAGGAGTAGCCCCCGCTCGCCGCAACTAGAGAAAGCCCGCGCACAGCAACAAAGATCCAACACAGCCAAACATAAATTAATTAAAAAAAAAATTATGACACAGTCTTATGAAGTAAGTTGTATGTTATGATCTCTACTTTACAGTTGAGGAAATGGAAGCCCAGAGACGCACAAACCCAGGCCCATCTGGTTACACTGCAGCCCCGTCCCTCTCGTTCATGGTCAGGCAATAAAAATAGCCCCTTGGGGTTGGTTCTACTACAAAAAAAAAGGCAGCAGGGAAGAGTTACTCTTTAGAAGGAATCAGACCTTTGCGATATGTCATTTCAATTATTCAGAGAAGCTTGATGATAATTCCAGGCAGTCTCCCGTGGTGCAGTGAGTGATCTCTGCTAAGTGTGGCCTTTTATTGCTGTCTCCTTGCACCTCCTTCCTCCAGGGGCCAGCAAAAATTGTAGCTACTGAAGATTCTGACTTCTGACCTCTCCTGTCAACAATGGAGAATGAAAGTAGAGTTGAGGATGAGAGGTAGGGCCTCACCCAAGCATCCCTTACAGCTGCAGTTTCTTTAAACGAACAACCCAACACCAGCTGTCTTTTAAAGATTACCGATATACAACTATACTCCAGTAAAAAATATATAAATAAACACCTTTTCTATTGAAAGAATGAAAAGTAGATTACCGTTATAATACACGATCATTTTAACAGAATCAAACAACCTTAGAAATTAAAAACCTATAAGTTTAAAGACTCTCCTAAAAATAAACACTGTTAACTCTTGGGCAGGTCTTTGTTTTGTTTTGTTTTGTTTTTTAATGATCTGTTTGAATTTAAAAAGCAAGTGGAAGGTTACCAAAAACCAGAATTCGTTACCCTATTGTTATGCAGAATGATGGCACATGCCTACCTAAAACCACACTGTCCAATACAGCCACCCCTAGCCACACGGAGATGTGCTATGTAAAATACAGAGGATTTCGGAGGCTTAGGAAAAAAAAAGAATGTAAATATATCAATGGCATTACATTGATTATGTGCTAAAATGACAGTCTTTTGGATATATTGGGTTAAGTAAAATATTTTATTACTAGAATAAAATTTTATCTGTGGCTTATATATCCATTGGGTAGGCTAATCTAACGTATTGCAAAAGATACCTGCAAAGGAAAAAAACTGGAGATTTAGTTCCATGGCATCATTATTTGTTTCTTAATCATCTTTTTTTCTGATTGTAAATGTATGATAGTACAGTTAAAAAAAAAAAAGTCAGAAGTACAGAAAAGAATAAATTAGAAAGCAAAAGCTCTCCCGTAATCTGAATCATTTTTGTTAACATGATGACTTGTACCCTTACAAACTATGTTTACACATACATAATGTGTATAGTCTGTTCTATAAACATTGTTTCACTAAATCTATCATAGACGTCTTTCCATAGTAACATATAGGTAGATATTTCACTGTATGAGTATACCACGAGATTAAGGTTCTATGTGATCCATTTTTCATGGGGAGAAAAAAATTAAAATGTCACCTACTGGAATTCTAACAGTACTTTTATCATTAATTCATAGCAATTTTAGGGTTTTAAGTCTTCAAGGAGTGCCTGGAAATTAGTAGGTGCTCAATTGCTGTAATTAACGGAATTAGAAGAAATATTCAATGCCATTTAGCCCACCTTTATGCTAGTAGAATTAGCACCATTTTATTAGACATATAAAACCACTCTGTATTCAAAAACATGCTTCAGTCTACAAATATACACCTCTAGGGATTTAAGGTCCAAAGATTATCATTCTGTACTGTACACTTGTCATGAATTAAAAAAAAAAAAGGCAAATGTCACCTACTGGTGCACAATGGAAATTTTCATAGAAGGGCTTGACTAGTTTCTCCTGGAGTTTGGAGGGCCCAGAACCTGACTTACACGGAATAGCCTAAAGATGAGTAGCCGAGGGATAGTCCCTCCTGGCAAAGCATATAGAGTGGGCTGTGAACTGAGAGCGTGGACACCCCACTGGCATGGGTAACCTTGTTTGATTCTCTGAAGATTCCCCCACTCTGAAGAGGAGAGTAGCTGAATGTGGCCTTATGGGCTATACCAACAGAGCAGGCTGGGGAGGCAACACATAACTGTTGGTGTAAGAGTACATTAACTAAGGAAATAGGGCACTGTCAGAAGTCCCTGGTTTTGGTGTTCAGTCAGACCATATTATCTGCTTCCGTAAGCTCCTCCCCCTCTCTCAGCCCCAGCTCTCTGTGATCCAGAAGTAGCCCAAAGTGGGTAAAATTGGAGGCCGAACAAAGAAGCCTCAAATCATTCTGCCTTCCCATTGTGGGTTAGGTGTGACCTACTGGGGAAAAAAAGTCTGAAGTGGATGAGAAACTGAAGTTTTGATATTAAAACTACATTGGACATCTAATACCTGAAAATGAGATTGTTAATACTCAAATATTCCCGAACAAGCAATGGAATCTGCCCTAGATATTGACCTGGGGTAGAGGAGAAAAGTACGGTAGAGAAGATCTGAAGACGGCAGTGGGGGAATTGAATTTGCTTCCTTCTTTCTCTTATCAAGTTCAATTCATTTAATTAGCCAGTTTCTCCGATAAACCTTCATTACTATGTAAACCGTATCTCAGTTTTTGCAACCTGAGATGACCTGATTGACCCAATAATCATATGTGACTTGTTATTTTGGGATCAAATGAAGATGCTCTACTAGAACCAGGTGGCTCTCTTTGACTAAACAGAGGACTGGTCCAGGGGTCAGCGGCATCTGTGTCCCCTGGGAGCTGTCAGAACTGCAGAATTGCAGGCTCCATCCCAAACCTACATAAGAGGAATCTATATTCTAACAAGATCCCCAGGTGATTTATACGCACATTACAATTTGAGAAGCATTGATCAGAGAACTCTCAGGATTGTGAGATGCTGAGTTAGAGGGAGCTTGGAATTATGAGACCTGGGCCCTAGCTCTGTTACTCAGGGCAAGTCATTTCTAGGACTCTCCTTCTGCTTTCTCAAGGTTTTTCATCAGATGAATTGTAAGGTCCCATCTGGCTCTGACCTTCCGTAATTCTAAGAGATTTCAGGGAATTTCCTGGCAGTCCAGTGGTTAAGACTCTGCACTTCCACTGCAGGGGACACGGGTTGGATCCCTGGTTGGAACTAAGATCCTGCAAGGCGAGTGGCACGACAAAAAAAAACAACAACAGACAAACAAAAAAAGAAATTTCAGTGAAGCAGAAGAAAAAAGTAAGTTGAGACTTAATAAACTCTGTAATAAGTTGATTAAAGAGCCACTGCAGCTTTACCACGTGCTTGTGTAACTGGGATGGAGGGTATTGTCCATGCATTCAAGCATATTGCACTGTCCTTTGTGTTAGCCAAATGAAAAGTAATTTCTGTTTAATAACAATTATCTCGTCTTCATTGAGAAGGAAGTGTATTTGATGGGAAAAGAAGATTATTGCTGAAACAAAATAGTATTTAGAGCAGCAGGCTGCCAGGAGCTTCTAAATCATTTGTATCGGAATGATCAGTAAATTCTTCATTTGGAAAAGTTGGCTAATTGGGATCAGTTTGGTGTGTAAGGATTTCTTTGGAAGAAAACTCTGTTGAAAAACAAAACAACCCCACCCTCCCGCCCACCACACTCACCCAAACTCATACCTGAGTTCTGAATGAAGTCATGTGTTCGTGTAGATGGACAAAACCGGGGTTCAGTACTCAGGAGTACATGTTGGGTGCATCGCTGATTCGCTGTGTAACCATAGCAAAGTCTTTTTCCTCTTCTGTGGTTCGGTTCTATTATCTTAGACGTGATGAGATCAGACTGTTCCATCCTGCATGTTAATTGCTGCTTCCTAATAGAGGTTGCCTGGAACTTGGGGCCCAGAATGACAGCAGGACTTCAAGCCAGCTCAGCAGGAAGGAGTTGATTGATTAGTAATGTCTGCTATGGGCAAAGGAACAGAAAGTGACAAAATAAGTTCCATTTGTTTGCAAATTCCTGGATTCTCTGGGCTCTCTGAGGACATTGATTTTTAAATATATTTCCTCCTGAAAACATTTATAAAAGTTTCTTCTTATAGGATAAAACAAAAGAAATAGACTGATTACTAGGTTTGCTGTTGCTCTTCTGGAGTCTTTTCAAAGCTTCAAGTACATGTGTGTTTTTGTGTTCTCGATAGAAACATGCAGGGCAAGCTCTAAGGAAAAGAAAAATGTGCCTGGATTTAAAAGAAATTCAGTGTGAGATATCTGATGGGTTGAAAGTGATTTATGAAATGAGTTCTCTGTTTTGTTAGAACATGGAGTGTTTTTCCATTCAGGGCCCCTTGATATGAAACAGATGCCCCCATCTATAAATCAGGCACCCTGCAGTAAGGAGATGGCATTTTTGTATAAATTATTGTGGATCCAGGAAGAAAAAGCATGGATGAACAAATTTTTATCGGCTTCTTGGCATAAAAGTCATTTTATTGGTCATCTGTCTGGGCTGATCTTCCCTCCCTATTCTTCCTAGGGGATTGATGATGAGGAAAGAGTTGAAAGTTCTGTGGAGAAACATCCTCTTTGACCTAACAAGTCCCTCCCCAGGTTTAACATGACTGGGTGGGTAAGTGCCTCTTTCCCAGCCTGTAGAGAGAGCACTGCTGTTGCATTGGGGTTTCAATTTCAAATGTAAATCCCTGAAAGGAAGCTGGATTAGAGAAGGAGTACATTTATAGTTTTCTTTTTTCCCTTTTAGGTCATTAAGCTCTTCCTTCAGTGGTCTAGTTTCTACTTTCCATCTTAAAAATGAAAACTTCACTGTTGTCATGCCATTCCTTGGTTCTCTTTTGACAGTCAGCTAATGATCATTCTCTCTGCACTTGAAAGCAGGAAAAGCTCATTTGTTTATTCACTGGTTCAGGAAAAAGTATGCATTGAACTCCCTGTTTGAGAGTAAGACACATGCCTGGCCACCCAGTTACAGGGTTGCATACGACCTTGCACAGGCCCATAGTATTTTCAAAATGACAGAGAATTCAAATAAGGATTCTGAGTTGGGAAGTCCATATTCATTTTAGATGTTAATAATTTTCTTTATTTTGATTTTATTATTGGAGTTGGTCCTACATTCACATGACTCAAAAATAAATTGCAATCAAAAGAAGTCTTATTGGCACTCCTGACTCCACCTACCCAATTTCCCATCTTCAGCCTCCTGTATGTAACCACTCATTAATTTCTTGGATAGCCTTCTAGTGTTTGTGTTTGTGCAGATATAAACAAATATAAATACATTCTTATTTACCCCATTTTTACATAGAAATTAGGAGACTACATGTATTGTTTTGCATCCTGTTTCGCTTAATAGTTTTCCCGAGATATTTCCATAGAGCGTGGAGAATTGCATTCTCCTTTTCACAGCTGTGTGATACTGTGTGGCAGTACTGTGGTTTATTTATCTACTCGTCTTTTGATGGACACTTGGGTATTTCCAGTCACTTGCTCATGCATGCACACAGCCCTGTGATCAGTAATGGGGTTTATGTCACTTTACTTCATGTTGGTTTAAATACAGCTGTAAAAAAAAAAAAAAAAAAAATTCTCAGGAGTGGAATTGCTCAGTAAAAACGAAAATGCATTCATAATTTTGATAGGGATTGCCAATGAGCTCCCCAAGGTGTTGTGGACCATTCTGCACTCTTGCCAGCAACGTGTGAAAATGCTTAATTTTGCTATTTATTACAGGACACGATGGGTAAAATTTTTGAATTGAATTTTTGTCAACTTGATAGGTGAAAAATTATGTACTGGTGACTTGCAGTTTTCTTATTACAAGTGAGGTGGTCAAACATCTTTTCAAATGGGTAAGAGCCATTTATTTTTCTGTGACCTGTCAGTGTTCCTGTCATATTTCTCTTGCTTTGCTGATATTTTCTTCTTCACAGTTTCTGGGCGGATTTACTCTTACTTATGAACATTTATTTTTATTTTTTATTTTTTTTTGCGGTACACGGGCCTCTCACTGCTGCAGCCTCTCCCGTTGCGGAGCACAGGCTCCGGACGCACAGGCTCAGCGGCCGTGGCTCACGGGCCCAGCCGCTTCGCGGCATGTGGGATCTTCCCAGACTGGGGCACGAACCCGTGTCCCCTGCATCGGCAGGCGGACTCTCAACTACTGCGCCACCAGGGAAGCCCCATGAACATTTATTTTAAGGATCTGAGCCAAGTCCTCTTTATATGTGCCCTCGTTTAATCCTCATAACACGCTTGGGAGTTGAGTATTGCCACCCCATTTTAAAATGAGAAAACTGAGGGACTTCCCTGGTGGTGCAGTGGTTGAGAGTCCGCCTGCCGATGCAGGGGACACGAGTTCAAGCCCTGGTCTGGGAAGATCCCACATGCCTCAGAGCAACTAAGCCCGTACGTGACAGCTACTGAGCCTGCACTCTAGAGCCTGCAAGCCACAGCTACTGGGCCCGTGCGCCACAGCTACTGAAGCCCACCTGCCTAGAGCCCGTGCTCTGCAACAAGAGAAGCCCACGCACTGCAGCGAAGAGTGGCCCCCGCTTGCCACAACTAGAGAGAGCCAGTGCGCAGCAATGAAGACCCAACACAGCCATAAAGAAAGAAAGAGAAAAAATGAGAAAACTGAGATTCAGAACAGCTAAGCCACTGACTGTAGGCTATACATCCAGGAAGGGGCAAAACTGACGCTCACATCCAAGTTTGTCTTACTCCAAAAGCCTTTCCTCTTAATCCTCCAGTAGTACGGTTTCTCTTAGGCAGAGACCAGAATTAACTAATTCAAAGTGGCTTTCATTTCCCCAGCACGCAAGATGACAGAGGAGGGTTTTGCTGAGATCATGCTGGGTGGCATGTGGAAGCCCAGCTGGGATTAGAAACATGCCTTGCATAATCCACCCAGTGAATAATCCACAGGAAGATTGATGGTACACCCCCTCCTCCGCCCCCAGGAAAGGATTGCCACAATGCATCTGAAGCCAAGAGGAAACAGAAATGACAAGTGGCTGAAATTACACAGGAAAAGGATCACACCGAGTCAGGCATCAAAGCATGTGTGTGGCCGCTGTGAACTGAGCACAGAAACCAGACTTTACCAAGAGAGCCGTCCCATTAGGAGCCCAGGCAAATTTTACATATTGCAGTTCCTTCTGCCTCTGCTGCCTTAAAGGAGGCTTCAGGAAAACCTGAGTGATTGGCAGGGTCGGCAGCCCCTCACTTAGTCCTTCTCACACAACTGGGGCCAGCACGTGGCGCTCAGGCGTGGAAGGATGATTTCCCTTTAAGCTGTCCTGTCTGCTTAAAGTTGCCTGTGCTATGATTGAAAAAATAGAGCTGGCCTCCAGAGATGGAAAGAGAGAAAACTGTGGTTCATTTATAGCATTTGACAAATCTGCAAGATTTGAGGGAAGTGCATTACCAGCTGATTAAAATCCCAGGTTCTCCCCTCCGAGAATAAGTGTGTAAGAACATTTCATTACTAGCTGAATAATGTAATCACTGCAGTTTTCTGCCAGTTCAAAAAGACAGCCAAGATGCCCATTTTCCCTCCATTTCCCAACCACGTTCTAAAAGCCATCTTCCCCAAGGCGACTTTCCTCATTTTCTTTCACTTTCGTTTATTATGACTTGATAAAATATGAATCAAGTGGATTTAAACTTAATTAAGGCCACCGTCACGTTTTTCAGCGAGGTAGCAGGCCGTGCACAAGGGCGTGTGCTAACAGGATTCAGGGAGTGTCTCCTTCCTGGTGTACAGACTGATCATTCACACAGGAGGGGGGTTGGTCTGAACAGGTTTGGTTTTGCCGAGCATTTACTTGAAGTTTTCATTAAGATACAGAGGTCCAGCATTTCCCCTGAATGTGTGGGTTCAGCAGTGGAAAAATCCCTGGAAACAGATTTTTAGTGTTGGTCCCAAGTCTTTAGCTTGATGTTACAGGGGAGCTGGTGTAGTGCAACTAGGAAGACCTTTGAACTGTAGCCACATGAGAAAGCAAAGGTTGGTAAACTTTTCTGTAAAAGGTGTTGACCTGAAATAAACTGCTGGATATTTCTCCAGCAAAATAAAAGGGTTTACTTGGGATCAGCAGAGACCTGCAATTTGGGGTCTACAACTCTGGCAAGCCGTGCACAAGTCCCGTGCTCGGCCAGGGAAGGAGACAGCTTTTATAGAGGTGAAAGGGAAGTTGGGAGGGCTAGAGTAAACAAAGGGTCCATGGCTTTTCATTGGCTGAGTCCTTGCCGGGAAAGAGGAAAAGTCTTTCTTTGTAGGGCATGAGGGCTCCCCCCTCTGGTCTCCTGACTCTATTTAACTGAGGTTTCTGTTTGTGTATTTATTTTATTTATTTATTTTTTGCAGCACACGGGCCTCTCACTGTTGTGGCCTCTCACATTGCGGAGCACAGGCTCCCGACGCGCAGGCTCAGCGGCCATGGCTCACGGGCCTAGCCGCTCCACGGCATGTGGGATCTTCCCAGACCGGGGCACGAACCCGTGTCCCCTGCATTGGCAGGCGGACTCTCAACCACTGCGCCACCAGGGAAGCCCTGTGTATTTATTTATTTCATTTTATTTTACAAAAGACAGATTGTCAATACTTAAGGCTTTTTAAAAATTAATTTTTATTGGAGTATAGTTGATTTACAATGTTGTGTTATTTTCTGCTGTACCGGAAAGTGAATCAGTTATACATATACATATATCCGCTCTGTTTTAGGTTCTTTTCCCATATAGGTCATTACAGAGTATTGAGTAGAGAATACTTAAGCCTTTAAATGGCTCTGTCACAACCGCTCACCTCTGCCACTGTAGTACAAAAGCAACCACAGCCAACACATGAATGAACAAGAGTGGCTCTGTGCCAATAAAACTTTATTTAAAAAAAAAACAGTCAATGGGCAGGGCTGGGCCCGAGAGCCATCCCTAAGTTTGCCGTAGAGCAGAGTGTGAGGGCTTTCTTCCCCTAGGTGGGGAATCCTGCTCTGGGCAGTACCTTCAAGTTATAAAAATTTGTAAATGTGATTGCCTCCAGACACAAAATTAGAACTGGACACCACCAAGAGGACTCTGGAGGTGGGTCTAACACCGATTCTTTATTTTCAGCCTTCTTCTGTCATGCGCTTCTATGTTTTCAGTTTACTTTCTCGCCTTTCCTGGGTGACCTTGGAGATGGTATGGGGCAGGGGGTAAAAGTTTAGCCTTGACGCTAGTTCACACCTGGGTTTGAATCTTGGTTCAGTCACCTATTTAAGTGTTTGACTACTGGAATTGTGTTTGATCTTGCAAATGAGGCTTGAGGTAGACAATCAAAAGTTACTGTGACATTTACACATGAGTATGAATGAAGCTTCACAAATTAGTACTCAATAAGTACTAAAAAAAATGTAAAAATAAGTCTAAATTGTTACTGGTTTGTAGTCTCTGGAGAGAACTCTACTTTTATGAATCAAATTCTGAGTTTCTTCCAGACTTCCTTTTTTGATAAGGTGGGAAACAGAAACATCCTCAACAGAGAGTACGACATTGTTTTGGCTGGGAGTGACAAAAGCATGGACCAACAGTGGCTCAGAGAAGAGCAGCTGGGGCAGCCTGGCGCCCGGGATGGAGGCTCCTTCTGTCTCGGGTCCCCCACGTCCACTTTATTGTCCAGTAGGGATGCTCTGTTTCTGTGGGCAGTTAAGCGATCAGCAAGGTCAGGGCAGAGAGGGCAAGGAGCAAAGTCACTTGGTGACTCCCTCAGGTGCTCTCTGCCACACAAAACTGCTTTACTTTTGGCACAAGCCACAATCATCTTGCGTCTTTCTTGTTTATTGCCTGTTTCCTCCCCAAAGAATATAAGCTTTAGGAGTTTGGGGACTTTGTTTTATTTGCCACTGTTTCTCCTGTACCTGATACGATGGCTGGCATGTTGTAGATGCCCATTCCATATCTTTAGAATGAATTCCAGAGTAAAATTATTTCGCTTTGACGGACTGAAAGAATTCATCTCTGTGTCCCTCAGAGTGCTTTGTGCATAGTAAGTCCTCAATGCAGATACCAGGAGTGAACACTTGAACCATGAACAGAATATCCGTCAGCTTGGGTTTGTGCCAGAAAATAATAATAGTTAACAATGATTACGTGCCGAAGGATATACGAAGTATTTTACCTGCTTGATCTCCTCCACCTGCCCCAAATCCAAAGACTGTAGGTGGTAGTAGTGGTAGTGGCAGCAGTCACCTCATTTTAATGATCAGGAAACTGGACTTCAGGAAAGTTCAATAACTTGCCCAAGGTCATACCACTGAAAAATGAAAAAGCCAGGACTTGACCCAGGTGTCTAGATTTGAAGGGCTGTAGTCTCAAACACCAGGTTGTATTACCCACAGAGGGACTGCTGAACTCTGGACAGAAGCAGGTGATTTCTGGGTTTCTGGACTGATGGGAATAAGTGATATTCGAGGTGCAGTAGATCCGTCTTTAATATGCGTGGCAAAGAGATACCAAGAAGCACTTTGAGAAGGAATTACTGTGCTTAGTCACTGTCCGTTGACTTGACAATGAGTCTGTCTGAACTTGTTCTTTTATTTTATTACAATTAGTGATAGACGTTCGACTTAAATTCAAGGGAAAGTTAATGAAGTGAAGTCCAAAAGTTAGCAAAAGGAGAAAAATAAATCAAGCTGATAAAAAGCTAAACTGGAAGATTTTTTTCCAAACATTTGAAGTCACATTTTCTTTATCAAGTGTCATGTCCAAACCCTTTTTAAATTAGGTATTTTGGGGGGGATAGAGTGCAGCTAAAATCATGACCATAATCCAGGTACTAAGAAATGTAACTATAAAATCACTTGGAATTCATTCTTTTCAAATACAAATCAAAATCTTCCTGTTTAAGGTGGTGTGGGATAGCAGGAAACCTCCAAGACTTAGAAGCAGATGCATCTGTCTTTAAAGACTGGCTTTGCCAGTATCTGCCTGATTGGTCAATGTCTTCTTGCTTCTCTGAGACCTGGTTTCCTCATCTCAGAAAGGCTACTAAAATCTCCTTCAATGTTTTGTCATGAAAAATCAATGAAAAAAAGAATCACTTCACCTAATGTGAAGTGCTGATTTGGGCTGTGAATTTAACATCTGATGTCTCTCCTGGGGACTTGCTGTGTTCTTTGAGAGCACCATGATGATAACTAGTACATGTCTGGACTTTTATTAGGAGCTTAGCCCAATGCAAATCACTGAGCTGGCTCATCTCTTTTACTTAAAGTTGATTTGATTCTTCTTCTTTTTTTTTTTAGCACTTAAAAAAAATTGAAGAATAACATACCTACAGCAAAATGCATACATCTTAAGTGTAGTGCTCAAGGAAATTTAAATATGTATGCACCCGTGTACTCCCAACCAGGATCAAGATAGAGATTATCTAGTACCCCAGGTTTCCTTATATCCCTCCCAGTTGGTACTTCCCCCGAGGGGAACAAATATTCTTTTATATTTTTTTGTAACTTTGCATTTTGAAATAATCTCATCTTTACCAAAAAAATTGCAAAAGTGGGACAAAGAATTCCTGTCTACCCATCATCTACTTTTCCCAAGTGATAACATATTTCTTAATCCTGGACCATTATCAAAACCCGGAAATTAACATTGATACAATACTGTTAACTCTTCTACAGACCTTATCTCATTTATTCCGCTAATGTTCTTTTTCTGGTCCAGGATCCAAGCCAGGTTCACACATTCTATCCTGCTGTCATATCTCTTTAGCCTACCCAAGTCTGGGACAGTTCCTCCATCTTTCCTGTCTTTCATGACAGTTTAAGAGACCATTCCATTATTTTGCACAACGTCTTCAATTTAGGTCTGTGTGATGTTTCCTCAGATTAAATTCAGGTTATACGTTTTTGGCAAGAATGCCCCAGAAATAATGTTGTGGCCTGCTTAGTGCTTTCTAATTGGAGACACATGATAATGTCTCATTATTATTGACATTAGCTTTGATCACACCATGAAGGTAATGTCTCCCAGAGTTCTTAAATGTAAAGATATTTTTTTCCCCTTTCTAATTAATGATTATCTTATTGGGAGATATTTTGAGACCATGCAAGTATCTTATTACTCAGACATTTACCGACTAATTTTAGCATCCATTATTTGCCAAACGGTGGTTTTCTATTTTTATCATTCCTTCCCCATTTATGAATTGAAATTCTCCTGTAAGGAAGAGCTGTCCCTTCTCCTCCATTTATTTCTTCACTTAATTATTTATTAATATTAGTCTGTACTCATGGGGATTTATTTTATTCTATGTGTTGTAATTCATTACTATCAATATTTATTTTCTTTCTCAAATTGTCCATTGGGCAGCTTAGGCCATTGGAAGTGCCTTCATGTTGGCTCCTGTGTCCTTTAAACATGTCCCATTATCTTTTTTAAAATTTTTTTATTTTATTGGAGTAGAGTTGATTTACAATGCTGTGTTAGTTTCAGGTGTACAGCAAAGTGATTCAGTTATACATATACATATATTCATTCTTTTTTAGATTCTTTACTCATATAGGTTATCACAGAATATTGAGTAGAGTTCCCTGTGCTATACAGTAGGTCTTTGTTGGTTATCTATCTTATATATAGTAGTATGTGTGTGTCAATCCCAAGCTCCTTTGCCTCCTCTGTCGAAGGTTAATTGTCCATAGGCGTGTGGGTTTATTTCTGGAGTCTCTGTTCTGTTGCATTGATCCATATATCTGTTTTTGTGCCAATACTACACTGTTTTGATTACTGTAGTATTGTCTGGAGTCTGGGAGGGTTATGCCTCCTGATTTCTGGCAATTCTGCGTCTTTCATGGTTCCATATAAATTTTAGGATTATTTGTTCTAGTTTTGTGAAAAATGTCATGGGTAATTTGATAGGGATCATATTAAATCTGTAGATTGCTTTGGTAGTATGGAGATTTTTTTTTTTTTTTTTCCACTTTGGCTACACTGCACAGCATTCAGGATGGTTCCCTGACCAGGGATAGAACCCGGGTCTCCACAGTGAAAGCATCAGATCCTAACCATTAGGCTACCAGGGAAATGCCCATATGGAGATTTTTAACAGTACTAATTCTTCCAATCCAAGAGCATGGGATATCTTTTCATTTCTTTGAATCATCTTCAATTTCCTTTATTAACGTTTGGTCATCCTCAGAATATAAGTCTTTCACCTCCTGGTGAGGTTTATTCCTAAGTTTTTGTTTTGTTCCTGCAATTTTAAAAGGGATTGTTCGTTTGCATTCCCTTTCTGATATTTCACTGTAAAATGTTCTTTATATTTTAGAAGTTTTAGTCTTTATGATGCTTGTTGCATATATTTTCTCCCAGTTTGTCATTTGTTCTTTTACTTTGTTTATGGTGTTTTTTGGTCATGAAAAATTTTGAATGTTTGTGCAGTCAATTTTATCAGTCTTTTATTGTCTCTGAATTTTTACATCATTTTTAGAAAGGCTTTCCTATACTAAGGTTGTTGAGGAGTTCTCCCATGTTTTCTTCTAACACTTGTATAGTTTCTTTTTGATTTTGATTTTCATTTTTCCATTTGGCTTCCTAATCCATTTGTAATTTATTCTTATGTATGGTGTGAAGTATGCATTAAATTTTATCTTTTACGACTGACTACCAGTTATCTCATCACCATTTATTAAAAATCTATCTTTTGCCCTAGTGATTTGAGATGCCACCTTTATCATATGTTAAAATTTCATATATCCTTGAGTCTATTTTTGGGCTCTCTATTCTATTCCACAGGTCTATGTGTCTTTTCCTTTGCAAGTGCAACACTGTTTTAATTATAAAGGCCATTTATCTGATAGAGCAAGACCACTCATGAAGTTTTTCTTTCCTAGAATGGGTAACAACTGTTTTGACTTCCATCACTGTAGATTAATTTTGCCTGTTTTTGGTCTTCATATAAATGAACTTTACATTGTGTATTATTTTGTGTTTGACTTCTTTCACTTAATCTTTTCGGGGTTTTTTTCACTTAATCATATATCTGTGAGATGCATCCATATTGTTGGAAGTACCAGTAGCTTGTTTATTTTCAATGTTGTGTAGTATCCCTTTATATGCCTGTGTCACAACTGTCTTACCCATTCTTATTGATAGGCATATGGGTTGTTCCAGTTTGAAAGCTGTTATGGACATTCTTATGCCTGTCCACCCACACATCTCTTCGGAATTCCAAGGAGTGAAATTGCTAGGTCATGGAGTAAGATATTTTTAGCTATAGTAGGTCTTACCAAATAGTTTCTCAAAGTGTTTGTACCAATTTAGATTCCTACCAGCAATGTATGACAGTTTCAGTTGCTCCACACCCTTGTCAGCACTTGATATCGTCAGCCTTTTCAGTTGCTTTACGGAAAAGAAAGAAAAAGGAAAAAAACTTTGCATGACTTAAGTCCTTCTTCTGGAGACTCAGGAGACATTTACAAAGCAAGGAACACCCTAGAAAGAAACAAAACAAAACACAGCAGGCCCCATTTTTCATCACATCTGACAAGTTAATTGTAAGGAACGGCACCAAGAAACGGAGGAGAGCTTAAACAAGCTTTATCTGGGAACGCTCCTGGGCGAGGTTCACTGGTCCGACAGAAAGGGGCCAGAGAAGTCGCGCCCGGGCAAGGGTTTGGGCAGAATTTATAGGGGAAGAAGGGAAAGGGGTGTGGTGAATCCGGGAGGGCGCAGGGTATTCCTTATTTGGTGGTCTTTTCGGATATCGTGGGGGACCGTTAGTCCCGCCCCTCGAAAGGTGGGAAGGCTGGGCCGGGTGGAAAGTCCCCAGGTCAGTTCCTGGAACTGGGTGGTCCGGAGAGTTTCGGTCTGATGCAACCTGTGAATCTGATTGCGTTCCCCTGCCTCGGGCCAGTTGGCCTTACATTAATTAATAGCAGTAATGAATAATTCAGTTTTATAGAAAAAGTACAAAAAAGCAATTATTAGCCTAGATTCAGTGTTGCACACAGTTTGTTGCCCTACTCAAAAGTTATTTCCTCCCTTCTTGCTTACTAGCAGGACCTCAGTTTTGTTCAGCAGCCATCCTTCGGGGAGGTGAACCAATCACCAGCTCAGGGGTGAATCCTGATTAAGCTAATTATGGTTTTCCTATTATTTTCACCAGTAATTAGCTAAGGAATAAGCATTTGACATATGTCCCGTCAATGAGAAAGGAACAAAGTCTGTTGACGGAGACAGGGGCTCCTAGGAAAGGTTTTCCTACTATTAAGAAGGAGCTTCCAAAACAAATGATCCCTTTTTGTCTCTGGATGTGGTGTGTGATACATGGAACTGCAACAGCCATCTGACTGTCAGGCTGAAAATGAAGCACATATGTGAAAGAATCACAAGAAATGGAGATGGAGCCTTAAATAGCGGGTCCTAGAACCTGCCCTATCCAAGTTCATGCGAAGTAATAAATTTACATATTGTTTAAGACCATTTAGGCTGAGGTTTTTTTGTTTTTTTTTTCCTCAGTACGCGGGCTTCTTACTGTTGTGGCCTCTCTCATTGCGGAGCACAGGCTCCGGACACGCAGGCTCAGTGGCCATGGCTCACGGACCCAGCCGCTCCGCGGAATGTGGGATCTTCCTGGACCGGGGCACAAACCCGTGTCCCCTGCATTGGCAGGCGGCAGGCGGACTCTCAACCACTGCGCCACCAGGGAAGCCCTGGGCTGAGGTTTTTTTTTATTACCTGCCTCTGTAACTAATGACCCTGGTATTAGGCTGTGTTAAAATAACAAAGGAATGCTGTTACTCATCCCTTAAAATATGTAGAGCAACCTCCTGTTTGCCTAGAGCAGTGGTTGTCAATCTTTAGCATTCATTAAAATCACCTGCAAGGCTTATTAAAATATGTTGCTGGAATCCATTAAAGAGTTTCTGATTCAATAGGTCTGAAACAGGGCATTTTCCCAAGTGATGCTGAAGCTTCTTGTTCAGGAACCACTCTTTGAGAACTGCTGTTCTAGAATATAGACACCATCTTACAATATTTAGCAACATGCTTTTAAAACTCAAATCTTTCATGGACTTCGTTTTCATGTCAATGAATACTACAAATCTTTATCATCATTTTGAGTGACTACCTCGTATTATATTGTGTGGCTCTATCGGAACTTGCAAAACCATGTTACTAATAATAGATCTATTATTTTGGGGTTTCATATTATTACATTAACATGAACAGTCCTGCCATGAATATCATTTTATAGTAATCCTGACTAACTGTTTAGTAATTTCCTTAAGGTAAATTCCTAGAAGTAGATTGCTGATCAAAGGGAGATATTTGGGATTTTTTTTCCCTTCTTTTTTCATTTGCAAAATCCCTCTAATCTACTTCCAGATACATTGTCCTTAGGTTTAGGTATTTTGTCAGAGGACACTTGGTTCATCCTGACTCAGTAGGCCAGGACCGTGGCTATTTGCCTTGCAGTGATGCTTCTTTCATATTAAAAGAGTCGAGTACTAAAGATCATGGCACACGGGCTATTTTATTCATAAGAGTTAATTTAGTGATTTTACTATTGGAAGTGAATGGGAGTCTGGGAGCTTCTTGAGTCTTTCTGTCTTTCTCTACATCGTGAGAATTTGAGCATACCTTCTATCTTTGTCATAATTTTATTTGATAATAAAGGAAACCAACTGCTCAGTGGTCCAGAGATCAATGCTTGCTTTTGGATGTCATCTGTCAATCATTTCAGGCATCAAAGAAGGTCACCCTGCAGGGGGAAAAGCTGGGTCCAAGTTACGGCTGTGATGCTTGAGCACGGAAACATTTCTTTTCAGATGTACCTGCCTTCCTAAGTTGGAGTAGCAACTTTGCTTTCAACCAGGATATTTAGTGTATTTCAGGGGAGGAGTGTTCACCAGAAGAACGCTGGCAAACAGAATGCAGATAATACCTGATTATTACTGGTCTTGGCTTGAGTTCTTTAGAAAGGAGAGCCCGAGGCAAAGATCGAGGCACCTAATACATTTTCACTTTAAATACCAAAGTTTCTCTCTCTTACGTACAGACCCAGTGATGAATGGTCCAGTACTGGCATGGCAGCTCAGCCATCACTGATTTGTAGCCTCCAACATTGTTGAAATCATTGCTGTTTCCCAGCCAGTGGGGAGTGGGGTCACAGAGAGACAGAAAGAGAGAGGATGGGAGCGAGGTGTAACCTCAGTTGATTTTAAAGGCAAAACCTAGAATTTGTATATACCACCTCCCCTCATATCCCATTGGCAAGAACTTAGTCAAATAGCCACACGCAGATGCAAGGGTTTGGTCTCTCGCTGTGAAGCTATGGGTACGGCACTAAAACTTTGATTTGGGAGGTTCAAACCCAGGGAGGTGATGGTGAGGGAAAAAGTATAGCTAGGAAAGGAAAGATGGGAAGCAGCGTGATGCTTTGCATTTTGAGCCAGTGATGAAGAGACACATGGACCACTCATCAGGCTTGTTGGCTTTGCGCACAATGCTTTTCTGCAGGCTGCGAGGAGACATTGTGCCTGGGAGTAATCCATGGAAGGAGAAAAGGAAGGGGATTTATTTGTTCCTCTTCCTCCCAGTTCCCATTTCCCACTGTCAAATTACCCTCACGGGGAGCTAATTCTCCTCTCTTCCTGTTGTATCACCCAATCCCTTGGCAACTGCTCAGGAAACAGATACCCTGCCCCGGAAGTAGAAGAATCCCACGTGAATGAGGCACTAACCCGGTGAGAAAAGGGGCCAGATAGAATCTGAGGAAATGTATGAGGTATGTGTTTTAGTACATTACTTACTGTTGTTTTGAGTGGACTATAAAAAGTACTTTGTTGAAAACGGTTCTAACTGAAGTCTGCCTCCTGGAGTTCTGAGCATGCTGCTCAATACCTTACAAAAGGAACTAACTGATCAGAGGCTGGTACGGAGAAGGGAGCCTCCCTTCATCTTTGGCCGAGAACTCTCCTGACAGAGGGATGGCTTTTTTTTTTTTTTTTTAATTTTATTGGAGTATGGTTGATTTACAATTTTTTTTTTTTTTTTTCCGGTACGTGGGCCTCCCACTGTTGTGGCCTCTCCCGTTGCGGAGCACAGGCTCCGGACGCGCAGGCTCAGCGGCCATGGCTCACGGGCCCAGCCGCTCCGCGGCACGCGGGATCCCCCCGGACCGGGGCACGAACCCGTGTCCCCTGCATCGGCAGGCGGGCTCTCAACCACTGCGCCGCCAGAGAAGCCCTGATTTACAATTTTTATTGGCGTATGGTTCAGGTGTACAGCAAAGTGAATCAGTTATACATATACATACATACACTCTTTTTTTTTTTTAAGATTCTTTTCCCATATAGGCCATTACAGAATATTGAATAGAGTTCCCTGTGCTATACAGCCGGTTCTTATTAGTTATCTGTTTTATATGTAGTAGCGTGTCTACGTCAATCCCAATCTCCCAATTTACCCCTCCCTCTCTTATCCCCTGGTAACCATAAGTTTGTTTTCTACATCCACGACTCTACTTATGTTTTGTAAATAAGTTCATGTGCACCCCTTTTTTTATATTCCACGTATAAGCGATATCATATGATATTTGTCTTTCTGTGTCTGACTTACTTCACTCAGTATGACAATTTCTGGGTCCATCCATGTTGCTACAAATGACATTATTTTGTTCTTTTTTATGGCTAATATTCCATTGTATATATACACCACATCTTCTTTACTCATTCCTCTGTTGATGGATGTTTAGGTTGCTTCCATGTCCTGGCTATTTGCTACAGTGAATATTGGGGTGCAGGTATCTTTTTGAATTATGGTTTTCTCCGGGTATATGCTGAGGGATGGCTTTTGTTGGGCATCTCAGGAACTTAAAGGATGATTTTCTCTCCTTGGTCTCCTCCCTCCATTGATGTCAATTAGAATGCTATGAGAGGTTGTCCTTCCTCCTTTGCCTCCTTCCTTCCTTCCTTCCAAAGGGAGATTTACGTGTGATTACCTTTGTTTTGTTAAGAAGGTTAAACTCCTTCATGGAATTTTTCCTGGAAAACAAGCAGTGTGCAAACCAAGCATTTCAAATGACATGAAACGTGGATGGCTAGCCAACCAAATCTGTGTATATTTTAGGTCATCTTTGCCTGAGCTTGACATGTTTGTTTACTGTGAATCCGTGGATTTAGAAATACAGCCAAATCAAAACGTGGCTAAAAGCCCCCTCTCCAATGAGAAACAGGCTCAGGGGGTTTCGAAACACCTGTTTTCAAAGGATCTTTAAAAACAGAAATCTGATCTTGTTGGCACAAATTTTGTTTAAGGGGCAGAAAGCTTAGTGGTTAAGTTCACTTCCTGTAGAATCAGAAGACCTAGAATTCAGTATCTCAGTGCCCTTGGCCGTGTTACCAAATTCTCAGACTCTTAGTTTTATTTTCTGTTTAATGGGGACTATAACAACGTGTAGTATTATAATAGTATTTGCCATTATACAAGTATCTACCTCACAGCGATGTTGTAAGAACTAAATGAGATGAAACATGTCAAGCTCCTGGCACATAATATGCTCTTAATAAAAGGCAGAAGTTATCACGGTCATCGTCATGGTCATCCTTGTCATCATTTTATTGTATGGGTCACTCTTGTTCCGTTCGTTGACATACTGTTCCATGTTGTTAACATTTGAGGGTTTTTAGTGAAACTTCACTTCATTAAAGGGATAATAGCCATCATCATAATGCATGAGGCCACGCAAGGGTGGTGCCTGTAGCATCAGTCTTCCGATCATTGGTTGGTTACAGATTATACCACCATTATGTTAAACTTCCTTTAAAAGTCATTATAGCTCTCACATCAGAGGACAAGTGTAGTTACCTCAAGTTTATTCCCATTGTCTTGTTAGGAAGCCTTATAAATGGCACGTGGGGATTGTTGAAAGCCCTGTGGAAATTCCAGGTCTCCCCTTCACAGTGAAAGATTCTCCTTGTCCACTGAAGCTTCTTGATGCTCTGGCTCAAAAGGATCACACCCAACAGTCAAATTCCTCCCTTGTTTTACTTAAAAACAAAACAAAACTCCTATCTCATGTTAGCAGAGTTTGTTAGGGCAATAATCCTGCGGAATTGTTCATTGCTGGCAGGCATCATTAATCAATTTGTTTACACTTGGTCTAGGGTAATTTAGCAGTTACAAAGTCTGTTCTATGGTTTCTAACAGAAACCAAAAGCTTATCCCATAAATTCTGCAGCTGTGGAACTAAGGACATTAGGGCTGTCCCTTCATATTTTGGAGCGTATTTCACTGCAGTGGCTCCCTGCCCCTCCACCTCAGGATAAATGTATTACAGATGGAGTGTACGTCCCATAAAGCAAAGCATCATCTTTTCTTGACTTAGGAGTTCTTAGCTGCAAAGACCATGATTCATCTGGTCCATTCCAGCTTCCAAATGAGAAGGAAAAAAAAAAGAAAGAGTGTTAGGAAGATTCACCCATAGGCTCTCTCTTACCACTTCCCCTCCAAGCCTACTCTTATAAAACCACTGGGTTCCAGAATTAGCATCAGTGGGTCTGACCTTTCTAGCTCTTGACCCTCAAAGAAGACAAAAGTGAAGTCAGAGTGTGTCCAAGTGTGAAACCAAGGTGAGGTCTGAGGCTTACAAAGTTGTGGACCAATGAACAGGCTGGCTTCTCTCGGACCACTCCTCTCGACTCAGTACCTCTTCCACCCTCCAGTCCAACCACACTGGTCTCCTTACAACCCCTCAGATATGCAAGTTCTTCCATGATGACTTGGAGCTCTTCCCCCCGGATCTTCTCATGCCTGGCACTTTCTCAACTCAAGGATCACTTCTTCAGAGAGGCCTCCGCAGTCACCCTGCTGAAAGGAGCCCCCCCAGCTCACCCCAGCAATACTCTTTTAACATTTCACCCTATTTTATTGTTTTCTTAATCCATTAGACTCGCTGAAATTATTGCTTATTCACTTACCATTTCTTTTCTTTTCTTTTTTTTTTTTTTGGCTACGCTGTGTGGCTTGTGGGATCGTAGTTCCCTGACCAAGGGTTGAACCCGTGCTCCCTGCAGTGGAAGCACAGAGTCCTACCCACTGGACCACAAGGGAATTCCCTACCAGTTTGATGATTTTATGTCTTTCCCATCTACCACACAAGGTGTATGAGAGCAAGACCCTCACTTGTCCTGTTCCCCACTCCATCCCCAGCTCCTGGAAGAGACCATGGTCCTTAGTACCAAAGAGCATTTGACAAGGGATCAGATGATTTGGGTGTCATTTCCGGCTCTGAGCAACCTTGGCTCATTCCCCCATCTTCCTGAGTGTCCTTCCCTCACCTGTAAAATGAGATAATATTTAATACCTACCTCACAGAGTACCCATTAAGATCATGGGAACAATGATCCTGAAAAAAATTTTTAACCTGTTATTATTTCATGTGGGAGAAATACCGGGGTTTCCTAAAGGACCTTGGCTAGTGAATGAATGAATGGAATCTCATGGGAAGAAGGGAGTCCTACCATTTGAGCCAGATAAAGTGTAAGATGCTTATCCTACTCAGAAAAAAAAAAAGTATGGAAGTTACTACCTTAAGAAGTTACATAAGTTGACTGTACAGATTCTAGAAAGTTAAAGCAGAAATAAATGTCAAGCTATAGTCAAGTGAGTTTTATAAATTTATTTATTTTTAATTTTTTTGGCTGCATTGGGTCTTCGTTGCTGTGTGCGGTCTTTCTCTAGTTGTGGCGAGTGGGGACTACTCTTTGTTGCGGTGCACGGGCTTCTCATCGCGCTGGCTTCTCTTGTTGCGGAGCACAGGCTCTAGGCACTCAGGCTTCAGTAGTTGTGGCGTGCAGGCTCGGTAGTTGTGGCGCACGGGCTTAGTTGCTCTGCTGCATGTGGGAACTTCCCGAACCAGGGCTCGAACCTGTGTCCCCTGCACTGGCAAGTGGATTCTTAACCACTGCACCACCAGGGAAGTCCTCAAGTGAGTTTTAGACTTGGATTTCTGGAGTCCTGGGGTCTTCTTGGAAGCCCCCATGGAGTCTCACTGCAGTAGAGGGGAAATCTTAATAAAGGGGAGACTGAGGTGACAGGAATCTGTGCCCCTCCTCCCCTAATCCAGTCCAATCAACTCCGTTTTCATGTCTTTTGCCTTGTTTCAGAAGCTAGTTCAGAAGCTAGTTCAGAAGCTCAATCCTCCTCCCCCACTTCTTTCCTATACCCTGATTTTGAGTGCAGTGGCAATGGACCCAACTTCAAGTTGGGGTCTGATCAGAGTCATTCATGACAATCTCGCCCCTCAATTCCTCACCTTGCTGGTAGCTATGGATTGGCATATGACCCAGCTTTGGCTCAGGAAACATGAGAAGTTCCTGATGCTAGAGCTTTGGGGAAACTTTGATTTCCCTACTAGTGAGTGACATGTGTGGCTTGTTCTGACCTTGACTTTCTTCCTTCTCCTCCCTTCATGGCCAGCATCACGTCTGCTGCTCCATCAGCAATCTTGTGGCCATGTGTCCATAAGCATGATGGGAATGCCTGGAATCGGAGGGACGTGGAATTTGATCAATGAGCCACTGAACCAATGCCAGCAAACATCTGGCTCCAGATTTCTTGCCACGTGAGGAAATGAACCCCCTAGGTTCATTGTCTAGGCTTCTTTGTTTGGGTTTTGTCACTTGGCGTCCAAAAAAGCATTCCTGAGAGATATACACACAGGGTGCTTCCAGATAAGATTTTGTTTAGATCAAGGAGTCTGAGGCTAAAAAGAATTTGAGACATTGTGATCTTGTGTCCTCTTCTCATCTTAAAGATAGGGAAAGAGTTGTAACTGTCTATTATTGTAGAACAAACCACCTTCAAACACAGAGGCTTCAAACAACAGCCTGAAGTCTCTTGCAACTCTGTGAGCTGACTGGGCTCAGCCAGGCAGTTCTTTTGCTCGTAGTGACGTCTGTTGGGCTACAGTTATCTGGGGGCTCAACGGGCTTACTCGTCTACCTTGACAGGAACAGCTGGAAGTTTGGGCTCAGCTAGGACACTGGGCCTCTCTCTCTCTGCGTGTCATCTCAGAGCCTCTCCCTGCCCACATGGCCTCTCCATCTCACCTCTCCATTCGTTTTCTCTAGCCAGGTAGCTGGATTTCTTACATGGCACCTCAGGGCTCACCAAAGCACAAAAGCAGAAGCCACCCGGGCCTTCCTAAGGCTTAGGCCGAGATCGGGCATAGTGTCACATTTGCCACATTCTACTGGTGACGGTGAGTCATGGGCTATTTATTTATTTTGACTTTTTATTTTATACTGGAGTATCGTTGATTAACAATGTTGTGATAGTTTCAGGTGCACAGCAAAGCGATTCAGTTATGCGTACACATATATCTATTCTTTTTCAAATTCTTTTCCCATTTAGGTAGTTACATAATATTGAGCAGAGTTCCCTGTGGTATACAGTAGGTCCTTGTTGTTTATCCATTTTAAATAGCAGTGTGTACATGTCAATCCCAAACTCCCTAACTATCCCTTCCCCCCACCCTTCCCCCCCAGTAACCATAAGTTTGTTCTCTGTGAGTCTGTTTCTGTTTTGTAGATAAATTCATTTGTATCATTTCTTTTTAGATTCCGCATATAAGCGATATTATATGATATTATATTATAAGCGATATTATAGATATTATCTCTTTCCCTGTCTGACTTACTTCACTCAGTATGACAGTCTCTAGATCCGTCCGTATTGCTGGAAATGGCATTATTTCATTCTTCACGGGGCCATTTAGATTCAAGGGTAGAGGACTATACATGGCCGTGTGTATCAGTGGGTGTGCTTTATTGGGGGCAATCTTTGCGTATTAGCTACTCAGAAACTGAGACCCAGACTGTGAAGGCTCGTGGTCTAAGCTGCTAGAGTCATAACTATTGAATTTAGGAGATCATTGAAGGGCTGAGAGATGCCTAGTGGGATGGAGTGGGGTGGGGTGGGAGGAAAGAGGGAAGGTACTTATCCCTACCCCAGAATTTTCCAACCTCAGCACTCTTGATATTTGGGGCCAGATCATTCTTTGCCGCAGGGGCTGACCTGTGCATTGTCGGATGCCTCCCTGGCCCCTACATACTAAATGCCACTGGCACCTCCCCTCTAGCTCTAACAATGAAAAAAATGTCTCTAGATATTGCAGATGTTCCCTTGGGACAAAACAGCCCCGGCTGAGAACAGTGGCCCTCGCCTTAGTGGTGTGTAGACGTTCTGTTACTTCGCAGAAGCCCAGCTGGGCTGGAGAAGCTGATTTTACATGTGGGCCAGCAGAGCACATTTATATTCTTAAATTCTTCCAGTGGGAAGTGTCTGTATGTAATAGAAAAAGATAGGACCATCAGTTTCACACTCTGGCTGCTTGTCCTTTGTGGAGACTTTGCTTTAGATAAAGGCTTTTTAATTTCTGCTCTAAGTTTACCAAGGGGTACTTTTAAGATTGTGCCCCCAAGTGAAATCTGAGCTGGTGACCTCCTTCACTGCCAGTACATAGTACTAAACAATTCCCTTACCATGTTTCCTTTTTTCTTTTACCAAGGGTGGTCCACAAATAAGTAGGTGGATTTTAAAGTCATGGGACTTGGTGACATCAGTTAGTGAAGTAGGCAGATGAAGGAAGAAGAAAAGATGGTGGCCTAGGGCTTCCCTGGTGGCACAGTGGTTGAGAGTCCACCTGCCGATGCAGGGGACATGGGTTTGTGCCCCGGTCCGGGAGGATCCCACGTGCCGCGGAGTGGCTGGGCCCGTGCGCCATGGCCGCTGAGCTTGCGCGTCCGGAGCCTGTGCTCCGCAACGGGAGAGGCCACGACAGTGAGAGGCCCGCGTACCGCAAAAAAAAAAAAAAGGAAAGAAAGATGGTGGCCTAGGCCAGGATCCACCCTGAGTCCCTTCAACATTCCGAGGTGGGAAGCAAAGGAAGAAAACCGGAAGAATGTTTACATACACACACACACATATACGTGTATACATACATATATACATATACATACACATATATACAAAGACATACATACATATATATATATGTATGGATCTGATTTTTTCTGTTCATTGGAGATCAATTGAATATATAAAGTAAGAAGGAAGAATCTAAAATAATTCTCAGTCACAGATAGGGCAAATGAATCAATCTGATCATCGCCGAGTCCAGGTTTGTTACTGCCCCCTCTAGAATATGAAGGGGGGCATTTATGAGCTTCACAAAACTTACCTGCCTTGCTCAGCCCTGTGTCTGTGGTGCCTGGAAAAGCGCATGGCACGGAGTAGGCACTCATGATATGTTTGTTGAATTAATATGTGTCTGTGCCGGAAGGCAAAGCACCCTAACGTGGACAGCCAGATGACTTGGGTCATAGGTGCAGCTCTGTGTGATGTCACTGCAATCCGTGCTGTTGGTGCCCTGCCATCACCTTTATCTTTCTCCAGCGGCTGCAAGTGTTGGCTTAATCCAGGTGAGGGAAGATGATGACTTGGGCCAGGGTATTGTCAGTAGAAATGTTAGAAGGGATCAGATTCTGGATTGAGTTGTCTATATTTTTGAGTTTTGTGTATGTTACCATGTTTTGACATCTTTAAAAAACCCTTCTGGGGACTTCCCTGGTGGTCCAGTGGTTAAGACTCCGCGCTTCCATTGCAGGGGCACGGGTTCGATCCTTGGTCAGGGAACTAAGATCCCACAAACCTTGTGGCGCTGCCTAAAAAACAAAACAAAACAAAAAAAACCCTTTCTGGCTGGGGAGGGACTGCCCCTCACAGGGCTAGCAGATTCTTACAGATAGTAAAGGGCTCAGCAGGCCTTTGATATGCAAACTAACCAATCCAGAGCCAGACCTCCTCTATGTGGCCCCTGCTTCCCAGGAGGCAATGTTCCTCTGCCTTAATCATCCCAAAGCCAGGGACAAGGCAACGAGAGACCACATTTAATAGCTTAAAGTCCAGAGAAATTATTCCAAGTAGCCAATCCTAAACTGTTTACCCTGCCCTACGTTGCCTTGCCGTTCCTGCAGAAACCCCAATAAAGGCTCTGGCCTAGATTTTCCCCTCTTTCCTGTCTTCCTTCCCCTGACCCAAACGTTGTGTCCCTTGCATGGCCCTGGATGGCCTGCCCTGCCTCCTGTTTCTAGGGCCTGTGAGGATACTAAACCTTGTTTGTCTGAGCCACTCCTGTGTCTGTTCTTGTGGCCATGACTTACCGTCTCACAAAAGAACACAGAGCGTGGATACAATTTGATGGTAGAGCCAACAGGATATCCTGGTGGATAGGATATGGAAAGTGAGACAAAGATTGCAGACGAGGATGAATCCCAGGTTTTTGGCCAGCTCAACTGGAGAGAGGAAGTGGAAATTTGCTGAGATATGAAAGACTGCAAAGGGAACAAGTCAGGGGTGGAGTGGAGGAAGGGGAGTGGAGTTTGGCCATGTTAATTTCCACATGTCTATTAGACAGACGTCCAAGAGGAGCAGCGGAGCAGGTAGTTGTAAAAGTGAGTCTGGACTTTAGGAGAAAGATCTGAGCTACAGATATCATTGGACAGTTATTGGCGTATAGATGATGTTTAAAGCCATGGGACTAAAAGAAATCACCCAAGGAGTGTTTAGAGAAGACCGGAGGACCAAGGACTGAGCTTCAAGACCCCCCAGACTTAAAGGTTTGTCCCAGTGGTTCTCTAAGGTTCATTTCCATTGTCTTATTCTTTTTTTTTTTTTTTTTGTGGTACGTGGGCCTCTCACTGTTGTGGCCTCTCCCGTTGCGGAGCACAGGCTCCGGACGCGCAGGCTCAGCGGCCATGGCTCACGGGCCCAGCCACTCTGCAGCATGTGGGATCTTCCCGGAGCGGGGCACGAACCCGTGTCCCCTGCATCGGCAGGCAGACTCTCAACCACTGCGCCACCAGGAAAGCCCCATTGTCTTATTCTGTTGTTCTCATGGGGCTAATAACCTTTTCAGTCTTTTCCCCAGTTCAATGTATTTCCTTTAAGTTATTCATCATCTGAATCCAGTTGTTACTGTTCCATTTATCTCTTGCTGTGTACCAAGCTTCACCAAAGCAGTGACATAATACACCAACATTTACAGTTACAGATGTAGCAAACAATCTTAGGGTTACCAGGGAAGAAAGGGGGGAAGGGATAAATTGGGAGATTGGGAATGACATATACACACTACTATATATAAAATAGATAACTAATAAGGGCCTACTGTATAGCACAGGGAACACTACTCAATACTCTGTAATGACCTATATGGGAAAAGAATCTAAAAAAGAGTGGATATATGTATATGTATAACTGATTCACTTTGCTGTATACCTGAAACTAACACAACACTGGAAATCAACTAGACTCCAATAAAAATTAAAAAAAAACATTTTATTATATCTCATGGTTTTGTGGATACAGAATATGGGCTGGGTGGTTCTTCTGATCCATGGGGGGTAGCTGGAGATCTATCAGTGGTATTCAGCTGGGGGTAAACTAATATGTTCATTGAGGAGAAATGTAAATTGACTCTCCGAGCCAAGCATGTTAGAGCCGATGAAAATAAGTTACCCTCTATTGTGCGGGAAGAGAGAATGGGCACTCTTGGAAAGAAGACTGAAGTCTTCTCAGGCCCTAGGGCTGTTAGAGAAGTTGGGGGAAATGACAAAACGTTTGGTAAATTGCAGCATGATTAAGAAGAGACAACTTTACATGTGTGCTGAGGAAGCAGAATCCCATCAGAGCTGGGCCTTCCTGTAGCTCATCACTCTCATTTCATCTAATAATTGAGCCTTGACCTCGTGACCTACGGATCCTTGTGCAGAAGCCGCTGTTCCACACACTTCTCAGGGAACGCTTTCCAGATTCCTCCAGGCAGAAGCAGTTGTTTGTTCTGCTGTGTCCCTGCAGTGTTTTGCACCCATGGGAGGTCCTCCGAATGTGAGGAAAACTGGCACTGGATAAAAACTTCAAATGAGGTGCAAACTTCAGTGCTTAGTGTGGATGTGGCTTTGGTGTAAGGGCAGGCTTAGCGGGACTTGACCTTGAAAGAAATTAATAAAAAGAAATTACTTCTTACTCGATAAAATGTTATTTCTGATGGCAACGACTTGCAAGAGGCAAAGAATGAATCAAGTGTTTATTGTTTTGCTTGGCATAAAGTTTTCACACATAAAATTTTATGATAAAGGGCAAGTCACCCTTTACTCAACTGCCACTTTTTCAGCCTAATACAAAAAAGACCACTTTTGCATATATATATGCACACCTGTGTATGTGTGTATATAATGTTCCAGAGCTTCAATATTTTAAACTTTTGTGGTCTATAGTATATTCACAGAAAAGTGCACAACTCCTAAGTGTACAGGTCAATGAATTTTCGTTTTCATAAACTCTTTTTTTTTCTTTTTTGCGATACGCGGGCCTCTCACTGTTGTGGCCTCTCCCGTTGCGGAGCACAGGCTCCGGACGCGCAGGCTCAGCGGCCATGGCTCACGGGCTCAGCTGCTGCGCGGCATGTGGGATCTTCCCGGACCGGGGCACGAACCCGTGTCCCCTGCATCAGCAGGCGGACTCTCAACCACTGTGCCACCTGGGAAGCCCCTTGTTTTTCATAAACTCTTAACGTCCAGGTTGTCAGCACCTAGCTTCAGAAACAGAAATTTACTAGCACCCTGAATTCTCCTCTCATGCTCGAATCCAGTTATCCACTGCTCCACCCTCCCCTCAAGAAATATAACTCTCTTGTCTTGTGATAGCATAGGTGAGGTTTGCTTGTTCTTGAACTCGATATAAATAAAATTATATTTTGTATCTGCCTTCTTTTTCTGCACCTTGTGTCTGTGAGATTTATATTTGTCATTGCTGATAGTGGTTTATTCACTCCTCTTGACTGCTGTGTATTTCATAGTATGTACATACCGAAATTTATCCATTCCACCATTGATGGATATTTGGGAGGTTTCCAGGTTGAGGCTCTTGGGAGGAAGAGGTTAACTGTGAACATTTTAGTACATGAGTTTTGGTGCACACGCGTATGCATTTCTTTTGGGTTATAATGTAGGTGTTCTTACCTGTGAGTCTGTTAACTTGGTCGTATCTGTTCAACATTGTTTCTTCAATGACATTTTGTACATTGTTGGAACTACACATGTTGGGTTTGATTGATGTTTGATAAACTTTACAGAAGAGCACATAATGATTCAGCATTAGAATGGGAAGTTACTTATTTTATTTTTGGCCACGCCGTGGGGCATGCAGGATCTTAGTTTCCCGACCAGGGATGGAACCTATGCCCCCTGCAGTGGAACCGTGGAGTCTTAAACACTGGACCGCCAGGGAAGTCCCAGAATAGAAAGTTATAATATCCACAGTTTTTGTGGATAGAGAAACAGAGTAGCAGGGTGCAAATGACGTGATGAAACAAATATTCGTCAAGGGAGGATTACATCGATTCTTCTAAATATTTGTGGAAGGAACCTAAGAACACAGATCCCCTCAAGGAGATGAAGCTGCCAATCATACTTGAGTTCATGCTGTTTCTCAGATATGTGCAAGAGCATTTCCCATCCCACGTCAAGCCATGCAGCCGAAGGAAGCAGAAATGGTCAAATTCCTTGAAAGAGATGAAAGAAATTTTAAAGCAGCTAGAAGCTGATGTTATCTTGTTCAGGTGTCATACAGGACTGTCATTAAGGCCTTGTTTCGTCCTTTGGCAGCATTTTTACTCTTCCTTGGAGGTAGGTAAATAACGATGCATTTACTAACAATGGTGTCTTATATTTTGATGAAATCTGATAATTAGAATGATAATATCAAAGCTGTAATTTATTGGTCCAAACATTTGCACTCAGCAATTTTCAAACATTCTTTCATTTCATTTGATCTTCACAGCAGCCATATGTAGTAGGTAATATCTTTAGCCCTGGAGAAATTAGGTACCTTGTGCAAAGATGCAGTGGTAGTAAGTGATGGAGCCAGGACTCTAACCCAGGGATGTGGAGCTTACTGAATGCTGACTCTGCCCAGTGCTGGGAGGTCTGTGGTTTTCCAGCTGCTGTACTTGGGGGATAAATTCATCCGAGGCGAGGAGGGACAGGAAGATTATTTTGGCTCTGTGTCTAGGCAGTATTCTTCTCTCCAGCTTTAATGGCCATAGAGCTCCCACTCTGGTCCAAGCTCTCATCATTTATTACCTGTATTAGTTGTAATAATTTCCTGCTAAGTCTCCCTGCTTCCAATGTGATCTCTTCCTAAAATCTGTTCTCCACACAGCAGCTCGAGCGAGCATTTAAAACATAAGTCAGAACACATCACCTCAGGAATTCCCTGGCGGTCCAGTGGTTAAGATTATGCACTTTCACTGCCAAGGGTGTGGGTTCAATCCCTGGTCAGGGAATTGATCCCTCAAGCTGCACAGCGTGGCCAATACAATAAAACAAAATAAAAATTAAAAAAAAAATAAAAGAAAAGAACACATCACCCCTCTACCTCAAACCCTCCAATGGCTTCCCATCTCACTTGGTATAATATCTGAGCATCCTCCAAGCCTTGTGCCACATGACCTTACCTTGTTCTCTGACTTCTTCCCTTGTCATTCCCCTCCCTCCCTACAGCAATACAGGCCTCCTTACCTGCCCACACTTGGGGCCTTTCTGGTTGTGTCCCCCCCAGGAGCAGACTCAGAGACAAGGATTTGAGTATAAATTATTTATTTGGGAAAGTGAAGGAAATACCTGTAGGACATTGGGAAGGGAGATAGGAAAGGGAATGCTCCTAATACAGTATGTTACTAAGCCACCTACCACTGTGGGTGACTGATCTCAGTTCCACTGGCAAAGTCTGGGAGCCAGTGTAGAACAGACACCTCAGGGTTAGCCCTCCCGAGAGGCAAGGGGCCTGGGGGTTTAATACCCCGACTCTCTCCTGTCTTTGGCAGGCGTTGATCTCACCACTGCCAGCCAGCACTGTGTGTGTGTGTGTGTGTGTGTGTGTGTGTGTGTGTGTGTGTGTGTATGGGCGGGCCTGTGTGTCTTTCTGTCTGTCTGTCTCTGGGCATAGTAGTCTCCATTGCCCAGAGAAAGCCTACAGGCAAAAAGGATGCAAATGTTGGTAATCTGTTGTCAGGCTGGCCCTCAAGTAATAAAGCCTGAGGCCTATGGGTGAGACCCTGGAAGTGTCCACTACAGGGCCATGAATTTGCTGTCCCCTCTGCCTAGAACACTATTCCCTCTGATGTTTGCATTTTTAGCCTTTCAGGTCTATGTTCAAATAACTCCTCAGCGACGCCTTTCCTGATCACCTTCTTTAAATTGCCACCCAACTTTTAACACACACATGTATCATGTTCATTGTCTTTCTTCACCCACTCAGCGGAGGCACAACAAGGGCAGGACTTTTCTCTGTTATGTTTGTAGCTTTATCTCTAATACTTAGCATGGTGGCTGATACATAGTAGAGTTCAATAAATATTAAATGAATGAAGGAAAGGTCATTTTTTTTTTGCAATAAGAAAATATGGATTTTCTTTGCATCTGCAATTTAAGCTGTATGCTCTCAGATAAAAAGTAGAAGTCTTCACAACTTTTTATGCATTTATTCAACAACAATTTACTTATGTCCTAGTAGGTCCCAGGCCCTTTTTCTTTTTTTTGAAAGGTCATTTTAAAAAGTCTCTATTTGTCTCCTGTGTGTATTTGTCGATTGACTTATAATCCCCAAGAGATGAAAAATATGACTAATCGACATCTACGAACACCAACATATACCTATTAGGACCTGGTTATGAATGGCCTTCAATGGCCCTCATGGTCTCTCAAAAATGTTGACCATCTATCACGTGCCAGGCACTGTTTAAATTCTAGGAATACTGCCCTACATCAGTTAGGAATGACTTTTGGCAGGAAGTGGCAGAAACGTCAAAAGCAATGGCTTAAATCAAGTTGGGGTTTTATTCATATAATTAGAAGTCTAGACATAGGCAGTCCAGGGCTCATACAGTGGCTCCAAGGGGCCATCAGGGACCCTGTCTGCTTCTACCTTCTCCATGTGGTCCCAGGTTTGCTGCTCCAATTCTGGCAGCATCTGCATTCCAGACAGGAAGGAGGGAATGGCCAAAGGAAAATGTGTGTTCCAAAGGATTCCTCAGCCTATGATCAATCCCTTCCTGAAAAGTTCCACCGGACAATCCCCGCTTACCACGTCTTACCCATCTCTTGGCCACCTAGCGGCAGGGGAGCTAAGAAACGCGGCATTTTTTGCTTAATTTGATTTCTTTGGTAATTCTGTAAACAGAGTTGGGAAGAAGGGTACAATTAAATGCATCCTTGAGTAAGTGGCTAGCAATGCCTGCTTCCCTGAGACTTGTAAGAACCATACTCCCTTGAAACTGTCACTGTCGTGTAGGCAAACAGAAAACCGGAAAGCAAACACACACCCACTAGTACATTAATACCACCTTGCCAAAAAAAAAAGCCAAATAGCCACAAGTGCTGTGCTAAAGTAGTAAAATAAGGGGAGGCATTAGAGAGACTCAGATGCTACATTGTACCTAGAAGTCAGGGAAGCAGCTCTCAGAAGAGGTGACATTGCAGCTGAATTCTGAATGAGGAAACAGAGGCAACCTTGCCAAGATCAACTGCAATTTTACTGATCCTTTGTTGGTTATATTTTAATCCGGGACAAGAAAGCAGTATAACCATGTCTGCCTAGTTCTACAAATCCAGCTTTCAAGATGTGGGATAAATCAACCTTATTTTTCCTAAACATTCTCTCAAAGCTGTGATGAGTCCTTTTCTCCTTTTTGATGCTTTTTAAAATTCTCTCCTCTCTTCTGCCAGACAGAGAGCAAAAATGATGTTGTTCCTGGCAATAATGGTAAATGATTATGAGGTGGAGGGGTCGAAGGGCATTGTGTTTTTTTGTTTCATTTTGTTTGTTTGTTTTAAGCCTGGTAAAGGTTAATGCCAGAAAAAAAAATTCCCAGAAAACAAGCCAGATGTGGGCAATTTAAAAGAGACAGAGTCATTTTAGAGAAATTCTGTTGAACCCGTAAGCTAGTCTGGTGGATGTAGGTAATATTAAAGAAGATGCACTTTGAGAGCTCCGTGTTTTAGTGTCAAGAGGCTGTGATGTTGGGTGAAACTCTATTTGTGTTATGTTCTAATTCACACCTAGGCTTAAAAAGGTTCTTAAGTGCCCAGGTGTTGTAAGACAGTAGAAATGCGATTTTTACATCTGAAGGTTTGCTGGCCACAATAACAGATTCAGATGCTATTGGACTTATTTTTTCTTGAGACTGCTGATGTATGGGCTCTTGCTGCCAGTTCTTTTTTCTCAATCCTTTTATGCTATAATTGCAACTTTGTGCAAGTTGACCACTATGGCTCCTAAAAATCCTGCCTAGACCCAAATCCAGGTGCATTCAAGTCTGCTTTCAAGAGAATCAACAGGAGAAGGCGGGACTTCCCTGCTGGTCCAGTGGATAAGACTCCGTGCTCCCAATGCAGGGGGCCCTGGTTTGATCCCTGGTCCGGGAACTAGATTCTGCATGCATGTCACAGCTAAGAAGTCTGCTTGCTGCAACTAAAGATCCCACATGCCACAATGAAGAGCCCTCGTGCCACAACTAAAACCCAGCACAGCCTAAATAAATAAATAAATATTAACAAAACAAAACAAAACAGGAGAAGGGTGGGAAAATGTCAGTGAACAGTGGGGCTGTAACATGGACGTAACAAACTACCTTCCCTTACATTCACCAGTGACTTTTTATGCTTCATATAGAAATGTTTAAAATGCTTTCCATCACATTTCACTTTTAGGTTGCAGTGTTGTGCTGTGTGTTGCACTTTTTTACCCCCGATATTACCATGATTGCCCAGATAATTTAGCACTTCTGCAAAACTGCCACATCCAGATGATTTTTTCATTCTTTATTTGGATGTTTTGGTACTGTGTAAATGCTGCCTAAGTGAAAAGTTTTTCTTTTTAATTGCGAGAAATCTGAGTTATAATGGATTCAGACCTGTTCGTGTTTTTAGCACCTATAACTTTTCTGGTAATGATCTTCGCTTTAGAGGGAGTCCCTGCTGCTTAGTCAGTTGTATTGGAAACTGCTGACAACAAAACCCTACGCTCTTAATTTCTGAAGTCCGTAGCTTGTTCATGTAATAATTCTACTTACAGGATAAAGGTCTCAGATGAAAGATTTTGATAATCAAAATGATTTTTAAATGTTTCTTGAATGGTTTTAATAAACTGGTCCATTAATACAAAGGAATTATTTGCAATTATCAGCAACCACATGCTTAAAATATTAATATGGTGTTAGTATCATGTTGAATAAAAATATGGAAGATATAGAATAATGTAATTACTGGATGATTCCAATTTTGTAAGATGCACAGAAAACAAAATATTTATGTATTAACCATTGCAGGGTGGGAGTTTGAGTAATTTTTACTTCCTCGTTTTGCTTTTTCCTGCCTAGTTTGAATTGCGTTTACTAGGAACAGGTAAAAGAAATTTTTTTTTCTTTTTTCTGGCCACACCGTGGCTTACGGGATCTTAGTTCCCTGACCAGCTATCGAACCTGTGCCCCCTGCAGTGGAAGCACAGAATCCTAACCACTGGACCACCTTTAAAAATTAAAGCAATTTTTAAAGGAATACAAAGTAAGCTAGGAGGGAGGGCATGAGGGAGGAAGAACATCAGCTTAGGAGCTGAATAGATGTGGGTTCAAATCCAACTGACCATTGATTGCATACGCAATGTAAACCTCTAAGCTTCAAAGTCTTTCCTCAGTAAGCCCAGGGAGAGGGATGAGTGGTCCTCCAAAGCTGTGCCTTTTTCAATAAAAATAAAGATGAAGGGTTGAAATGACAGTTGTTAGAATGCTGATGAGAAGATGGTAGAGGAATCTGTGAGAAAGCATGAGAGAGAAGGTGGTCAAAATGAAGGCATGATGATGTCCACTCTCCCAAACCACCATCGGCACAGGCTCACCGTCACTGTTTCCATACTGTTTCTAGAACCAACCTACCCTCCTTCTATAAGATGGGAATGAAAATGCATATTCCATACAGATCATGAGAGGATGCCAGCAAAATAGTGCACATTGCAGGCACTCAGTCAGAATTGCTGTATTCTAATATTCGCTTTTATCACCCCCAATTGGAAGGAGAGAAGGGCAAGGACATCAGAATTGCCATTGGTGCTGAGATGGCAGCTGTAGGTATTTAGAAGTCTATTTTAGCAGACTTCCCTCCAGTTGGAAAACAAAACAGGGAAAACTAGCTTGACTTTGTCTCTTTATCTCTTTCCATTTAAACACAGATATCCTGTTGTGATAACCTTTGACACTTTATTACATGGCGATGGTAAATAACAACTGCTTCCGTTTTGTAATGTCATTCCTGGTTAAACAGTGCCATTAATTACTGAACATAAAAGTTGAAGTTTTTGTGAATAGAAGGAAATGTCACTTGGACTCCTTTGCTTTGTTCACTAAATTTATTTGAGGACTTGGGTGGTTTAAATGGCTAAGAGAGAATTACTGAATTGTTGATCCGTCACTGGGAACTGCCCCTGCACTGACCATAAGAATCAGCCCATTTGGAGGCAGTGGCGAAACAGTAAGACTTACAGAGCTTCCTGGGAAATCTGAGTTCACAGTAAAATTAAGAAAGTAACGAAATTAAGAAATCAGCTTCCAACTGCTCACAAGCCATCTTAATTGCTTAGGCAATGCAGCTTGAGTTACCTTTTTTCCTGTAAAAAATGATACTCTTTGTTATTGAAACAGTGCTTAAGAACTTGCAAAGGAATGAGTTAAAAAACATTATGTAGGTCACTTTGAAGAAAGTCTTGGAAATTGTTTTACCATAAATTTCTGTAATGACCAGGACACTGAGTGAGAGCTTTTGTCATCCTTCATCTTTGATAGTGTCATTCTTTGTCAGTATTTCTTAAATAAGGAAAAGCCTGGGATTATATAATTCAAATTTTACTGAAAGTTGTTTTTATTTTGTTTTTCTATTATTAACTCTTATTATTTATTTATAAAAAATTTATTTATTTATTTATTTTTGGCTGCTTTGGGTCTTCTTTGCTGCGTGAGGGCTTTCTCTAGTTGCAGCCAGCGGGGGTTACTCTTTGTTGCGGTGCGTGGGCTTCTCATTGCGGTGGCTTCTCTTGTTGTGGAGCATGGGCTCTAGGCGTGCCGGCTTCAGTAGTTGTGGCACGCGGGCTCCGTAGTTGTGGTGCACTGGCTTAGTTGCTCCGTAGCCTGTGGCATCTTCCCGGACCAGGGCTCAAATCCATGTCCCCTGTATTGGCAGGCGGATTCTTAACCACTGTGCCACCGGGGAAGTTGTTAACTCTTATTGTTTTTCTTGACTTACATTTTAATTTCAGCAATTATTTTTATTTCAGGTTGCTTTTCTTTCTTTTTTTAAGGTGAATTTGATGACATAATACACTTAAGTGTTTATCATCTTTTTAAAAAATATAATTTTTAAAGGTTCCACTCCATTTATAGTTATTACAAAACATTGGCTATATTCCCCATGTTGTACAATACATCCTTGTAGCCTTGGACCCAATAGTTTGTACCTCCCACTCCCCTTGGCCCTAAATTTCCCCTCCCTCCCTCTCCCCACTGGTAACCACTAGTTTGTTCTCTATATATGTGAGTCTGTTTCTTTTTTGTTATATTCACTAGTTTGTTGTATTTTTTTTAGATTCCACATAGAAGTGATATCAGACAGTATTTGTCTTTCTCTGTCTGACTTATATTACTTAGCATAATGCCGTCCAAATCCATCCATGTTGTTGCAAATGGCAAAATTTTGGGTTTTTTTTATGTCTGAGTAATAGTCCATTGTATTCATATACCACGTCTTCCTTATCCATTCATTTGTTGTTGAACACTTAAGTTGCTTCTATATCGTGGCAATTGTAAATAATGCTTCTATGAACATTGGGGGTGCATGTAACTTTTCAAATTAGTGCTTTTGTTTTTTTGGGGTATATTCCAGGAGTGGAACTGTTGGGTCATATGATAGTTCTATTTTTAGTTTTAGGAGAAACCTCCCTCTTTTCCACAGTGGCTGCATCAGGTTGATTTTCAATTTACTCCCAACCTTTTCGAAACTTAGCTTTTGTAAAATACAAGTAAACATTGTAAACTACTAGATGATAGGACCCTAAAATTTTAGACTTGGCAGGAGCCTTTCCTGTTCCATCTTTCCCATCAGTTAGATGATTACTACAGAATCATTAACACTGGTGATATTTTAAAGGTGAACAATATTTTTCCCCCGACTCCATCTATTTTGTATCATAAATCTGCTATTTTCAAAAGTGGTGTTAATTTCTGCAGATCAGGTCTTGACAAATGTGTAAGGAAAAATTTAAGACTTTGGAATTAAAAAAAGGGATGATTGGATAGTCTTTTAGCAGAATACTGGCGTCTCTGGGGATCATACACCCCTACAGGAATATATATCTTTGTCTGTGACTAAGCTATTTTACAAGTCTGTTGAGATAAAAGTCAACTTGAAAACTGTTTTAATTGACCAGAACAATTTAGAAGTTGATGAGAAAACTGTAGTAATGGAAAGAATTCTTGTCCACAGACAAGCAAAGAAATTCTGTCCTGTGGATAGTCAACTGATTTTCCTCTCCCAGTGTGTGGAAGAAGACAGCTTTGTGTCCATTTGTAAATTTATTTTAGCATTCCCATCTATACATGTCTCCTCTCTTTGACTTCTCCTTTGAATGGGTTTTCACATTTCACTGATAATGAGGTAAATAAAATATTTACGAGGTATTCCTTTCATATCTGTATGAGAATCATGCTTCTATCTTTTGGGGAAAATTATCCTTTAACCTAAGATATACAAATGTCCATTGCATCATAGAAAGCCCCTTATCCCTCTCCCTAGGCTTATAAATAAAGACAGTGAGGCTCACAGAAACTCACGGTATTATATACAGGTAATAAATTGCCGAGCTGGATTTGAATCCGTGTCCATTCAGTTCCTTAACTGTTGTGGGTTTTGTTTGTTTGTTTGTTTGTTTTTGTTGTACGCGGGCCTCTCACTGTTGTGGCCTCTCCCGTTGTGGAGCACAGGCTCCGGACGCACAGGCTCAGCGGCCATGGCTCACGGGCCCAGCCGCTCCGCGGCATGTGGGATCTTCCCGGGCTGGGGCACGAACCCGCGCCCCCTGCATCGGCAGGTGGACTCTCAACCACCACGCCACCAGGGAAGCCCTATTGTTTTGTTCTATGTCTTAGCACTGCCTTCGTACTGAGAAATAGATTTTATTCTTTAAAAGACTGCTTTTAGCTTAATGTTCCAGTTGATGCTGATATTCAAAGTAATTACTTTTTATCCAAAAAAAAAAAAAAAAAAGATACTCCTGTAATCTTGAGATTCATAGTAGTTAAATTTGACTTATATAGTCTCAGACTTCAGCTTTGTCTTTCTAACTGCTAGGTTTCTCTGTTCTGCTTTGGCAGAGATATTTTTCTTGGCTTTCCATCAAATAATACCATATTTCTCAAAGCCGCAGTTGGTCTCATTTAAGGTATGCATTCAATTGCATACATAGCAATTCCCACTCAGTGCCTGCCCAGGCCTTCTGATTATGTCAAGAAGAAAGCCTCAGGGAGGTGGCTGTGTGCCTTCAACATCTCTCATTCTTGCTACTCTCCTTACAACAAAGAGAGAGCCTCAGAGCTTCCCCAGCAGGGTCAGTAGTCATTCTTCGTAATTCTTTTTGTTTGTTTGTTTTCATTGTGCTTATTTAATGGTTATCTTTTACTTATGGAAAATCATTCTGTTTTGCATTTACATTAGTAGTATAAAGCTTCTTTTAAAATAGATTGCTGTTAAAAGTAGGTCAAGATTATAGTTATGAGTTAGGAGATGGCAAAAACTGATTCCTATGAGGCTTCAAATTTAGGATGTAGGAGAGTCTTTGGAGGTGAAAATCCAAGACTATTGCAGTCAGTTTTATATGAGTTAAGTGGCCTTGGGTCACTTATCAATAGGAACCTACCCATCAAATTGAGAATACTACTATCTACCTCACAGAGTCATTGTGACAGGAAGTAAGATGACACAGGGGACTATAAGCTTCCCAAGGTCACAGGGTATACCTAGTTTATCTTTTTTATCCTCCAGCTTCTCATACATTCCTTAGCACATAGGACTCAGTTAGAGCTTATTTTCTTCTTTCCTTCAGTGGTGCTACTTAGTATGGTCACATGACCTCCTATGTTATTATAAAGCAGAGGGTATTCCATATGAACACAGGAAATATACACAAGCATTTCCAATCTTTTAACCCGTGATTATCAAAGCTGTATATGGTCAATGTATACACTGTATATGTTGCACGCAGAATATACATTTGAAATATAGGAAAAGATAATAAAGCAAGAAAAAAAGACCTCCCTCAAATCCCACCTCCCTATACACACATCACAACTAAAAGTCAACCACTCTTTTTTTTTTTTTTGCGGTACGCGGGCCTCTCACTGCTGCTGCCTCTCCCGTTGCGGAGCACAGGCTCGGGACGTGCAGGCTCAGCGGCCATGGCTCACGGGCCCAGCCGCTCCGAGGCATGTGGGATCTTCCCGGACCGGGGCACGAACCCGTGTCCCCTGCCTCGGCAGGTGGACTCTCAACCACTGCCCCACCAGGGAAGCCCCAACCACTCTTAATTTGTCAAACTTCCATTTGTATCTATAATTTTAAAAAAAGAAAAAACTTTATATACTTGAGATACTACTGAAACCGTGCACCTCAGACTGGGACTTGAACCCATGAGGCTGGGACTCAAACCCAGACAAAACCCACAGTCCCCCAACTGAGATCACACACCAGATTTCAGGACTTAATGAAGCTCAGGTTCTTGATGTCTCATGGCAGAAAGAATTCAACGAGAGACAAAGTGATAGGTAAGAAGTGGATTTATTTAGAGAGAAACACACTCCACAGAGTGTGGGCCATCTCAGAAGGTGAGAAAGGCACCAGGGTATGGAGTTGCCATTTTTTATAGGAGTGGGTAATTTCATAGGCTCATGAGTGGGAGGAGTGTTCCAGCTATTTCAGGAAGGGGCGGGGATTTCCAGGAATTGGGCCACCGCCCACTCTTTGATCCTTGTGGTCCTTAGAACTGTCACGGTGCCTTTGGGTGTATCATTTAGCTTGCTGATGTGTTACAATGAGCGTATACTGAGGTTCAAGGTCTAGTGGAAGTCGACTTGTCCACCATCTTGGACCCATTTGGTTGTAATCCATTTATGTCATGTCCTCGGGCTATGTCATTCTTTCAAAGGTTGTGCCCTGCCCCCTTCCCTCCTGTTTTACTAGTATATACATAGTTTTGCAACCTGTTATTTTCTCTTAACATCAGATCCTAAGCCTTCTACTTGGCGTTGAGAATTCTTTCGCTCAGCACGATTTTTAATGTTTGCCTCATAGTGGGGCCTTCCTTTCTCATCCATCGTGAGATCTGCCGACAGAATGTCAACCTGTGGACTCTTGGGTAGAATGTTCCCAGATGACCAGTCAGACAGTTTGGGTGGCAGGGCAGGGCTGTTTGGGGGGCAGGGAAAGAGAAGGAGATGGAGGGATGGAGGGAGCTAGGAAAGGAGGCATGGGAGACAGAGCTTCACCTGCGCAAACTGGATTGGGAGGTCCAGAATGAGGCAGAGGGTTACCTTGGTGACTCTTGGAACCACCCATTAATCTTGCGCTCCCTCTGCTGGTCTCACCGAACACATTCACTGTGTGATGAATGTGAGCAGTGACTACCGAGGCGCGGAGTCCTTTGAAATCACCTGTGATGGACAGACGAGAAACAGCCACCCTTTATGCAATTTTTATAAGATCAAAGTTTACATCAACATTGATGGATTGATTGATTGTGCTTATTCGGTTGAAACAAATGAGAATCCACACACCCCCTCTCCCCTCCTCCCCAGTGTAATGAAATTCTAAAGGTCTCCCCTTTTCTTTTCAAGATTCTTATTATTCTCCTGCCAGGTCTCTGGTGATCTCTTCGGTTGTTTCTCTTAACTGTATTTTGCTCTTGCTTTTCTCGGCTTTTCCACAGCCTTGACCCGCCCTGCCCCCTCGCTGGTGCCATTTGTGAATAAGAAAGTAATGGTGAAACTCTGCCTTTGCCTTGCAAAGCAGAACTACAGTCAGCTGCTCTAATTGTGCAGCCTCTTATTTCTCCATTTGGGCTTAATTCGAAGCTGTAAAAAGCTTTTCAAAATAGGTGTGCGCTCTCCTTGACAGTTGTGATAAAACAATGCCTCCCATAAAGAGAAAGCAAGACACATTTGCAATTTCTTTTTCCATAATTTATAGTGATTTAGCTCCCCGCATCAGGAGATAAGAATTTCTTTGGGAACAATTCTCTTTTAATAGCACCATCTGAAGCAGCAAACATTTCTTTTGCAGTCATTAGAGCTCCTAACCTACAAAACAGTAACTGAAGATTGAATTAGGTTTTAGAGAGTGGCTGACTGCATCACATAAATAAACAATGAGGGCCCCCGACCACTTCATTACAGAACTTAAATAATCAGTGCAGATGGTCAGCTGCAGCATTACACATGCATAACCTATTTAAAAAATGACATTTGTAGGGGCAGAAGCACTATTGTTCTCTCAGCGCCATTCATTCACTCTACTTGAGCTACTTCTTTTTACACCGAGAACCAAAGCCTGGGTCAGGCAAATTATTGCAGGCACTAATGCAGACAGATGAGAAGATAAGGGAATTGTTGAATGATGAGAGTACAAATAGTAAATTAGCTTAAGGATTTATGGCCCCAAGCTTAGCCTAACAAGTGTTATTTGCTTTGATCCTTCTCACTGAGTTGCAAGTGACCAAAAAAGAAAAAAAATTAAAAAGCCTCAAAAAAATTTAAGTACACACAAAAAGGTAATTTATTATCTTATTAGTTCATGTAACTAAGAAGTTCAGACCTTCAGGTATTGCTGGTTCTAGACACTCAGGTTGGGCTGTCAATTCTGCTCCCGTCCATGTTGGCTTCATTTCCAGCATGATGCCACTGCTGGTGTCCACTGATGCTCCATGTCTGTGTATTAACACCTTCAAACCCAATGCAAAGAGATTCTTTCCAAACCCAAGGAAAAGATCATGGATCACATCTCTTTGACCAGTTTTGGATACGTGCATTTTCTGAACCAATCATTGTGTCCAGAAGAGTAGAATGTTTTGATGGAGTCCTTCTACCGAGCCATGGGGGCGGTGGGGAGGAGAAAATGTGGTTTGTGTGTAGCACCACCAAAACAACTAGACTAGGAGAGGAGGTGAGTGGCCCCTCAGGGGAAAATCTACATGCTATTAGCAGATGACGGTGGGAGGGATGTCGACTAGGCAGAAGAGATGTCTAGTCCTTTAACCAATGAAATGTAGAATGGAACATCCTCCTAAGTAAAAACAATCCTCCTTACATCTTTTCTATGCTACCACTCAGTGTTTGCCAGCTTTTAAGTTTCCCATTTTCTCAAATGAAAGAAGAACATCTTACGATACCTCATCCCTCGGTCTGTTGAATTAACCAAAATGTGCAGCAGCCCTTCTGAGAATCCTGGCGCTGAAAGGGTCAAGTGAATGTAAATAAGGCATCGCTGAACTAAAACGTTCCAGACTGCTAAGCCCCTGTTACTACTTTAGAAATATTTCTTTCTTTTAACTTGTACTTGGGACCATTTACTTGTGGTTATTCTGGTGGTGCCACAATCTCTCTGGAATGTCTTACCCATCCAAAGACTATAATAATACTAAAAGGAACTATTGTTACACTTCAGTATAGAAACAGGACACACACACACAAATGAGTACGTATAAAACCACTGAATCTGAATGAGGTAGATGGATTGTATAAATGTCAGTTTCCTTGTTGTGATATTACTCTATAATTTTGCACGATGTTACCATTGGGGGAAACTGGGGAAGAACACAGGACCTCTCTGCATAATTTTTTTTTACAATGGCATATGCATTTACAATTATCTTTAAAAATTCTTTTATAAAAATTTTTAAAAATAAAAATAAGACCAACAAACAAAAACAACCACCAAAAAAAGTAATAAAGTGTTGGCATCATGATGATAACAATGTCTGATGTCATCTTGATGGAAGCAAATATTTGAAGTGTTTTTCCAGATAGTGGTGTGAATGTGTCCTTATCTTCATGCAGACTCAAAAACTTTGGACTGAAATTGTTGAAGCCCTAGGCTGAATTAAGAATACTCTGTACTTAGTTGTGGAAAGAGTTCTGACACAAGTTCTATAAATATGTATTCATTCAACAAATATTTTTTTCAGTTTTCTTTTTTAAAAATTGTGGTAGGGTTTCCCTGGTGGCACAGTGGTTGAGAGTCCGCCTGCCGATGCGGGGGGTGTGGGTTCGTGCCCCGGTCTGGGAGGATCCCGCGTGCTGCGGAGTGGCTGGGCCCGTGGGCCGTGGCTGCTGAGCCTGCGTGTCCGGAGCCTGTGCTCCGCAGCGGGAGAGGCCGCGGCAGTGAGAGGCCCGCGTACCGCAAAAAAAAAAAAAAAAATTTGAGGTAAAATTCATATAATATAAAGTTAATCATTTTAAAACAAAATCAACCATTTTAAAGCGAACAGTTCTGTAGCATTTAGTACATTCATAATGTGCAACCACCATCTCTATCCAGTTCCACCCATTGTTATTACACCAAAATATGTAAAATCCCATACTCATTAAACATTTACTTTCCATCTCCCCTCCCTCCCCTGCCCTCTCTAGCTTCTGGCAGCCACCAATCTGCTTCCTATCCCTACAGATTTACTGTTTCTGGATATTTCACCAGACGGAATTGTAAATATGTGACCTTTTGTATCTGATTTCTTTAACTTAACATGTTTTGCCAAGGAAAACATTCATCCGTGTCATAGCATGTATCAGTACTTCATTCTTTTTCCTGGCTGAATAATATTCTATTGTATGGATATAGCACATTTTGTTTATCCATTCAACAGCTGATGGACATGTGGGTTGTTTCCACCTTTTAGTTACTGTGAATAGTGCCACTGTAACAGTTTTATACAAGTATTTGCTTGAACATCTGTTTTCAGTTCTTTTGGGTATATACCTAGTAGTGAAATTGCTGGGTCACATAATAATCCTCTGTTTAACTTAACAACTGTTTATTGAGCAGCTACACTATTCCCTGTAGTGTTCTAAGTGCTGACAACACAATATTGAACCTAAAAGATAAAGTCCCTGCTCTCCTGGGGCTTGTACCCTACTAGCAAAGAGATAATAAACAGTAAGCCAGAGAGGTGCATAACTTGTGGTATAAAATGAAAATGAAGATCTCCTTGGAAAAAATTATTAAGAATTTCAAGATGGCAACAGCAGAGCATTAAACCACATGGAGGACACTGCTAAGCACGGGATTCCAAGAGACTTCACATATCACTCACCCTGAAGCCAGCCCTGACAAAAACCCCATAAATATGGTAATTTCAGCTGTTGAGCACCCACAAGTACACAAAATGGGGTCACATGATGGAGAACAACTGGGAATGCATGAGCTATTTTGGATAGGTGGTGGGAAAAGTCCTCTCTGAGAAGGTCATGTTCAAGCTGAGACCTGGATGATGAAAAGGAAGCAGCTTATCAAGATCTAGGGGCCGAGTATCCAGGCAGAGGGAACAGACTGAACAAAGCCCCCAAGGCGTGAATGCTCTTGGTATAGTTAAGGAACCAAAACAACAAAAGGAGGCCACTGTGGCTGGAGCCTGGTGATGTCAGCCTGTGTTGGAGTATGATTTCTACCAGTACACTCCTTGAAGAAGGCCCCCAAGCTCTTACAATCTTAGTAAAAAGTGGGGCCTGTTCTTTGGAATGAAGCCACTGAAACTGTCTAGGTAACTTCAGGCTCTGGACCCATGGTTCTCAATGAGCAGGAAACGGTACACTTGGTGTTCCCCAGGTCCTTCCCGGGAGGCCCCAGATTTTACTAAATGTGTAAACCGTATTCTGCTTCACAGAGAATGCGTAGGATCTGCAGGAGTGCTGAGCTGAGGGGTGGCAGGATGTGGTGTGTGTGGAAGACAATTCGATGCAAATAGATGATAAGAAGCATACCATAATGCCAACCAGGGCCGAAGACTGTTTTCTGAGATGGACTAAGAATGTGGGTTTCTAAGAGCAGAGTCCTGGAAGTAAAGGCGGCTCAACTGAGGCCAAGAGCACAGAGTGATTTTTGTGCAGACTCTCATACACACTACCAGACACAGTTAAATGGAAGTAGACACTGCATTGACGTCACTGCTGAGGGCTTCTGTATCTCTTCACTTCTCTCAGCATGCTTTCAAAAGCTCAATACTCATAAAGTTCCGAGAACTGGAAAAAATGTAGAGAACATGACTCCAGACAACATTTACAAGGACTATATGGGTGAAAGAGACATTTGGTTGACCTTGCCGTTCCTTCTGCAACTGGGGAAGCCCCAGCCCAAGAAGCAGGGTTTACGCCCCAGCCCAAGAAGCAGGGTTTACGCCCAAGCCAAGAATTTTATGGAGCCATGAGGGCAGGGGTGGGTGAGTCAGAGAGGTGATGCAGTACAGAAGGAATCTTTTAGGAATTACTGTAAAATCAATGGTTTAAAAAACTGAGTTAAAGGGGCTGGATACTGGGGGAAAAAAAATCTATATTTGCCATGTCTTCCCTAAGAAGTATTAGAAACACTGAGAGAAGAGCAGTGAATATCATCTAAGAGGAGAAAATGAAGATATCAGATCACAGAAATGATTGAGTGGGAGTATAAATGCTTCACAAGTTTTGCATGAGTAAATGGTGCTCAGTTCTTTTTGATAGATAAACACTTTGTTATTTTAGATCACTCTGAATAACTTGGACCGATAAATGTGGCCATATTCATTTTAAAGGACACTGTCTTAGTCGTTTGAAGCTGCTATAACAAACTACCATAGACTGGGTGGCTTAAACAACAAACATTTATTTCTCATAGTTCTGGAGGCTGGAAGTCTGGGAGTCAGGGATCAGGATGCCAGCATAATTGGGTTTTGGTGAAAACCCTCTTATGGGTTGCAAACTGGACTTATTGTATCCTCACATGGTGGAAAGAGGGTGCGAGAGCTATCTCAGGTCCCTTTTATAAGGGCACTAATCCCATTCATGAGGGCTCCAACTTCAGGAACTAATTACCTTCCCAAAGCTCTCCCTCCCCCGACTAATACCATTACATTGAGGATTAGGATTTCAACATATGAGTTTGGTTGCAGGGGCGAGACAAATAGTTCAGTTCATTGCTGACCACATCAGGTTCCAAAGTGGACTTCATATTTATTACATTTGTTAAAGTACCAACTGGTGAGAACTTTTCGAATAGTTTCAGCCATGCCTGGGCATCCAGTTATAAAACAGTTCTCGGCAAGATACAAAGTCCCAAATCCTTTTGCCTTGTTTGACAGGCATTGCTGAATCAACATTCCATTCAGACTGTGCGACACATAACTTTTGTGTTTTTTAAAATACTCATCATCATTTGGCATTTTTTTTTTTATTCTTTGAAAGTGAGGTACCTAGGGAAAATGTTATATCCTCATTTTGAGCTAAATATAACCCCTCCAGATGGAAATCAAAACTAGAAAATGTGCCATCTCATTTCAGTTCTCTTTTTTTCCTTCTCCTCTATGATCGTAGAAGAAATTCACGGAAAACCAGCTAAGTTAAAAAATATTCCTCACATTTATTTTTCCCAGCCTGAGTAAAATTTGAAAGTCAAGTCACTTTATAAGTGGGAACTCTGAAAATAATCATATTGTAATTGTTCTGGAAAAAAAGTGAAGTTATAATAATCGTAATAATAATGTTCTACAAATATAAAGTTAAGTTTTGTGTGATTGAAATTTAATCTGAGAACATTAGCTTCCTATGATCTGTTGTAATAGGAAAGGTAGACTATTCTTACACACTTTTCACTTTTGAGAACTTTCTATTTAAAAACTGAATAATCATTCCACTTTTGTAAAAAAAATGTGTATATATGTATTTACATGCAAAAAGTAAATTTTGGAAGGGTATATCCCCAAATTTATGTAATCATCGCATCTAGGGGTAAGATAAGGTATGATTTTTTCTTTTCTTTTTTGTATTTTCACATTTTTTAACAATGATATGTATTATTTGTTTAATATGGGGGGAAAAGAGAAAACTAATATAGGCGAACTAGGGGTCAGGGTCTTGGCTATAAACAGAAGGCATACTCAAGAGTTTCAGCAAAGAGAGTTGAACTGAGTTTAATCACTTTGTAGAGAGGAATGGGCGGGGTTAAGTCAATAGTTCATGATGAAGCACCCAAGGATGCAACATGGGAAGCTGTTACAACCTTTACAAAAGGCCAAGGAGAAGGAACGTGATTACAGAGTCTGGAGAAAGCTTGAGCCTGGCAGGATCTTGGCAAGGCAGAGACTGAGTTGGGGGAAACAATTACGCCAGCCCCAATTTCTTCCCCCAATCCAATCCCACTGGTACCTGGCTTAGGCCCTCCTGAGAGGCGGGCCTCAAGAACACAGAGCTGGGCAGAGACCTGAGGATAATGGATGTGCCCGAGCAAAATGGAGAGACAGCAGTACAGGCAACCACGCTACAAAGATACGTCATCTGCTATGGGGTATGTCTCGTCTTCCTTCCATTTTGAAAAATTTTTTTCTTGTATTATCCATTATTTTCTTCTTTTTGGCTCTTCACGAATTGAACTAAATTCTGTGTGTCTGTATCAGAGACCAGTCTCTGAACATGGGAACACTGAGAACTGAGTGTAGTTTAATAATCATTTCTTAAGGATATATGTGAAAGACATCTGTTATTTTTTTGTCTATCCTTCATTCCTTCTGGGCAACTTTTTCCGCCCACCTCTACTTGGTGGAGCCATTAATCACGAGTACTCATTTCCTTTGCCATGCGGGGGCATGTGACCCAGCCTGGCCCATCAGCCTGCTCCATCTCCTTCTATATGGGGATAAGTGGATACAGGACCCCACTGGAGCCACTCAGAGACCTTTCCCAAGGACTGGTATGGATGCTGAGAAATAAAGATCTTTCTCCTTCTGAAATCAGGAACTCTAAAGCCTAAATTTGGAGCCCTCAGCGGCCGCCTTTGCCGCCATGTAGAGAGCCTTTTGGTGGATGCTGCCAACATAGAGGAAAAGAGAACTGAAAGATGGAAGAAGATCATAGATTCCTGATGACATCACTGAAGCCCCTGAACCCTGAAGTACCTGAAGGTAGAAAATCCCTTGGACATTGCAGTTTTATGTTTAAGTTTTCTTTTCTGCTTATGTTACTTGGAGGTGTATTTCTCACACTTGAAACTGAAAGTGTCCTGAGTAAACAAGACTCTCCAATGAGAAGGATGAGGCTGGTCTTTGCTACTGTTCATGGTGCTCTTTCCTATATTGTTTTCATTTATTCTTATAATAACCATTGAGGGAAATAATATTCTTTTTTTAAAATAAATTGATTTATTTTATTTTACTTATTTTTGGCTGTGTTGGGTCTTCATTGCTGTGTGCGGGCTTTCTCTAGTTGCGGCGAGTGGGGGCTACTCTTCGGTGCGGTGCGTGGGCTTCTCATTGCAGTGGCTTCTCTTGTTGTGTAGCACGGGCTCTAGGCGCTCGGGCTTCAGTAGTTGTGGCGTGCAGGCTCAGTAGTTGTGGCACATGGGCTTAGTTGCTCCGTGGCCTGTGGGATCTTCCCGGACCAGGGATCGAACCCATGTCCCCTGCATTGGCAGGCAGATTCTCAACCACTGGACCACCAGGAAAGTCCGAGGGAAACAATATCCTTATCGCCATTTTCCAGGTAAATAAACTGAGGTACAGAGAGGTCAAGTAACTTGCTAACGGCACTAAGGGACTAAAATGTCATTCAGATCCTGTTTGGCTCAACCCCAAGCCTATGCTTTTAATAAAATAACTATGCAATTTATCAGCTGGGCCAGGATACTTTTATACTGACACTGGAATAATTAAACACAAACCAGGACTGTCCCGGGCCAACTGGGGTTCACCTAGCTCTTCACCATTCTACCATGATTCTTCTGTGCCCTGCTTTACTGTTGAGGAAGCTGAGACATGGACAAGTAATTTATCCAAGGTCACATGCTCGCACATGTCAGAGCTCCATGGGTAGGAGGAGAAGGATGAGGGAAGGGAGCGATCGGTGATGAGTGTCTAGTCTATGACCCAACGTGAGGCTTTTCAAGGTTCAGAGCTTCCTCATTCACAGATCAGTTCAACAGCCCAGGAGATCAAAGTTTAGGCTATGATAAAGGCTTGTCTCCACATCTCCAAACCAGAGGAACTTGATGTACAAAGGTGACTTTATTAAAATGTAGCTTTGTGCTGTGAGAACAACAAAAGTATGAACTTAAAAAATGCATAATTATGAAAAAATGTATAATATGGCACCTAGAAGAATAATAATTAACAGGATGAAATTGAGACAGTATCAGAAACTATGAGATAGTAGTAAATGAGGACATTTCCTTCTCTCCATCCGCTTGCAAAACCGTCTGGATTATTCAGGAGTTATTTGGACAATATTTAATAGACCCTCTGTGATTGCGGTAGCTGGTGGTGGAAACCTGCAGCTCATACTATCTTTCCTTTGGGACCTCTTGTGTGTGTGTGTTGAGGGAACGTCTGGCTGTGCTATGTAACTATATGGTCATATCTCTAAGGCAACACTAGGAAGCGGGTACTATTATTATCGTATTTTACAGACAAGGAAACCGAGGCTCTCTGAGGTTAAGGAACCTGGGCTAGGCCATTCATCCAACAGTTATTTAGTCCATCCTTCTTTGGGCCTGGGTATGTGGTGGAGTGCTGAGCATGCTGTAATGATGGTGTCACCTGTAGTAGGACCACTGTCACTGTGGCCTTTGCAGCAAAGAAGATATAGAAATGGATTTAATCCAAGTCAGCCTGACCTATGGCCCCATTCTGTCTGTCAGCTCCAAATAACAAGTGTGGTGTGAGCATGCTAAGCTATGCTGGCCTACTCTGCTGGGTGATAAGGAAAGGAGGGGAAAGACACGGACAAAAGATGTTGGGACAGGGCTCAGATTGTGTACATTCTCAGTTGATGAACTGTGCTGTGCGGGAAAGCACTATATTTAAAATGCATCAGTGACTTCCTGCTCAGCAAAAGAAACAATCAACAGAGTGATCGCAACCTATGGGATGGGAGAAAATATTTGCAAACCACGTATCTGATAGGGGATTAATCTCCAAAATATGTAAGAAACTCCTACAAGTCAACAGCAAAAATACTAGAAACCTGATTAAATGAGCTAAGGACTTGAAGAGACATTTTTTCAAAGAAGATATACAAATGGCCAACAGGTATATGAACAGATGCTCAATGTCACTAATCATTGGGAAAATGCAAATCAAAACCATAATGAGATATCACCTCACACCTGTCAGGATGGCTATTATCAAAGGAGACAGCAAGTGTTGGCGAGGAATATGGTGAGGATGGGAAGGCTTGCACACTGCTGGTGGGAATGCAAACTGATACACCTACCATGGAAAACAGTGTGGAGTTCCTCAAAAAATTAAAAAATAGAGCTACTCTGTGATCCTGCAATCCCAACTCTGGGTATTTAACCCAAAAAATTGCAATCAGGGTCTCAAAGAGAAATTAACATTCCCACGTTCAAGACAGCAGTATTCGCAATAGCCAAGGTGTGGAAACAACCTAATGTTCATTGACAGATGAATGGATAAAGAAAATGTGGTATATACTACACACAGCGGAATACTATTAAACCTTATGATAACGGGAAACTCTGCAATATGCAACAACATGGATGAACCTTGAGGGTATTACAGTGAGTGAAATAAGCCAGGTACAGAAACAGAAAGACGAATACTACATGATTCTGCTTATTTGAGATATCTAAAATAGTCAAATTTATAACATCAGAGGGTAGAAGGGTGGTTGCTAGGGGCTGAAAGTGGGGGGAATGGGGAATTACTAATAAATGGGCATTAAGTTTCAGCTAAAGAGGATGGATAGCCTCTAGAGATGTGCGGTACAACATTGTCAGCCTAGAGCCAACAATAAGGTACATGTACAAATGTGTTAAGTGGGTAGATCTCATGTTAAGTATTCTTACCAAAGTGAAATAAATATTAAAATAAAACAAAATGCATCAGTGGCTTTCTGTTAGTTTAAGGATTAGGGGGGAAAACTCCTTAATGTGGGTTTTAAAGTGTTAAAGAGGCTGACCCTTGGTCACCTGTCTGAGCTCATTTTGACCCTCCCCGTTCCCAGGTCAGCTCTCTGCATCCCACGCTCCCTCTCTCCTGGCAACTTGTTGAGTTCACCTGCTTCTTCCTGCCTGGAAGGGCTTTACGCATTGTCCTTTCCTTCTGCCCTGAGCATTCTCCTCTTTACCTGTCCCACCCTTCTCTACCCACCCTTCTTATCTCCTCAGGGCAGCCTTGCCTGACCATCCTGATCAGATCAAATATCCCCCATGGGAGGAATCCCCACAGTACCTCTCCAGGGTAGTGCTTAGACGTAATAGACACCTTAACATTTACCTGTGTGATTACGATATCTGTTTTCTCAAATACACAGGGAGCTTCTTAAAGGGCAGAGTTTGCCTCTTCTTTCTTCTTTGCTCGCTTTTTAATATTTTTGCTAATTTTGTTAAACTCCTAAATGTAGTGCTAGATACATATTTGTTGAATGAGTGAAAGAATGAATGAACTGATGAAGTTGAGGTGTTGGCAGGTATAAAACAGGGCATCTAATCAAGTCAGAGAAGCCAAGTAACTAAGTCTGTTTTTTCCTTATCCTTGGCTTCTTATCATCTAGCCCAGGGCTTGAGAGAGCAGTTATCTAAACCCAGGCTTCTGAAACTTTAATGTTCATACAAGTTCCTCAGGGATCTTATTACAAGGCAGTTTCTGATTCAGTAGATCTGGAGAGGAGCCTGAGATTCTGAATTGCCAACAATTCCTAGGTGACATTGAGGCTTCTGGTTCAAGGACTACTCTTTGTGTAGCAAGCCTTGTTGATGAAAAAAATTAATCAGTAGTCAATCTAGGACTTCCCTGGTGGCACAGTGTTTAAGAATCCACCTGCCAATGCATGGGACACAGTTTCGAGCCTGGTCTGGGAAGATCCCACATGCCGCGGAGCAACTAAGCCTGTGCGCCACAACTACTGAGCCTGTGCTCTAGAGCCCCCGAGCGACAACTACTGAGCCCACGTGGCCACGTGCCGCGCCTAGAGCCCATGCTCTGCAACAAGAGAAGCCACCACCACGAGAAGCCCGTGCACCTCATCGAAGAGTAGCCCCCGCTTGCCGCAACTAGAGAAAGCCCGTGCACAGCAACGAAGGCCCAACGCAGCCAAAAATAAATAAATAAAATAAATTTTAAAAATAGTCAATCTAAGAAAGAAATGGAAATTTTGATTCAGGCCAAATTGAGGATTATAAGCCAGGAGACAGTCGTTCAGAAACCTCTGAGGACTGTTCCACCTGTTAGAGGACAAAGCACAGTTATATAAGTTTTTGAGACAACGGGTTATACATCAAAGTAACATATTAACAGTTTACATAGTTCACAAAGGGGAGTAATTGACCATCATAACCCCTTACAGGATTGAGAAAGGAATGTTATCTCCTAAGGAGTTACCTTGCTGGTCCCAGGAGAAATTGCTTTTTTTTTTTGCGAGTAGGCATTCCTGTGTCTTCTAAGGGGATCTAGTTAATGTATAATGCAGATGCACAATGCACACTAAAGGGGAAGGGGTAGGGGCTCAAAAGACAGAGAAAATTTTATGTTAATTTTTTTCTTGTCCTGCCTTAAAAATAATTTCGTTTCATCAGCGCTAATGAAACGAATAGCGGATGTTGGAAATGCACTCAATATAGCCACCCTACTGAACACCATAGGTTAGCCTAGCCTACCTTGAAGTGCTCAGAACACTTATATTACCCTACAGTTGGGCAAAATTATCTAACATAAAGCCTAATTTATAATAAAGTGTTGAGTATCTCAAGTAATTTACTGAATACTGTACCGAAAGTGAAAAATAGAACGGTTCTAAGGGTACAGAATGGTTGTAAGTGTATCGGTTGTTTACTCTGTGATCACATGGCTGACTTGGAGCTGTGCTTGCTACCCTGTCCACCACCACAAGACAGTATCGTATTACTAGCCTGGAAAAGATCAAAATTCAAAATTTAATGTACAGTTTCTATTGAGTATGTATTTCTTTCACATCATCCTAAAGTTGAGAAATCATAAGTCAAACCATTGTAAGTTGGGGACCATCCATAGTTGCAAGAGGATATTGGTTTGGAGTGATACATCAGTTAGGATGCTTTCGGTTGCAAGTAACAGAAAACGCACCTCAAGTTGGCTTACTTAAAAAATAAAGATGATTTATCTTGTCATGTAACTGAATATAACATGACAGGGTGGAATGCAGGCACCATTTGATCAAGGTTACAGCTTTGTTTCTCTGTGATTCTCTTGGTGCTCCCCTCCTCTGAGTGCCCTTTCCATTTTTGGTTGACTTCTCTGATGGTGGCAAAATGACTGCAGCTCTTTCAGCTGTCATATCTCTATATTTTACCAACCAGTAGAGAAGAGGTTTTCTGTTTTCCTAGCCATCAAGAAAAGGTCTATTTTAAACTCTGATTTAGGTTATATATGGGGTGAAGTGGGAGGAATTTATAATGTATTTGGCTGAAGTTGTCTTTTAGTTTCAGAAGAGGTGGCTCATGTCGTCCTGTCTGGGTGACTGGTCCTGATGATACATAGGTGCTCAAATAATCCCATCTATGTGACTTGAGTGTTTATACCTTCCATGAAGTCACAAACATACATGTGGCCCCTTACCTCCAAGTGTCTACCTAGAGCAGCGGTTCTCAACTCTGCCACATTAGAATTATTTGGGAAACCTTAAAAACATAGGTGCCTAGCTTCCACCCCAGATCAAACAAATAAGACTTTCTTGGGGTAAAGTCCAATAATCCAAGTTTTACAAAGATCCTTGAGTGACTCCAATGTGCAGCCAGGGTTGGAAACCACTTACCTAGAGCAGTGTTTCTCAGTAGTGGGTAAGGGAGAGGATTCTGTCCCCAGGGGACATTTGTCATTGACATTCTATTGACATTTGGAGCCGTCTTTAGTTGTCACAACTGGAGTGGAGTTACTACTGGTATCTAGTAGGATGGTGCTAACCATCATCTAATTCACAGGACAACGCCCTCCCTCAAACAGAAACTACCTGGCCCAAATGTTGACAGTATGGAGGTTGAGAACTCTTGACCTAGAGGAGCAGTCCCCAACCTTTTTGGCACTAGGGACCAGTTTTGTGGAAGACAATTTTTCCATGGTCAGGCGGGGGCAGGGGGGAGATGGCTCAGGTGGTAATGCGAGCGATGGGGAGTGACGGGGAGCGACGGGGGAGCGAGGGGGAGCGACGAGGAGCGGCAGATGAAGCTTCGCTCACTCGCCCGCTGCTCACCTCCTGCTGTGCGGCCCGGGTCCTAACAGGCTGCGGACTGGTACCGGTCCACGGCTCGGGGGTTGGGGACCCCTGACCTAGAGGGACAAGATGTTAGAACCGATGATTTATTTGCAGTATATTCTGGCACACTGGTAGGGAAACATACGGTATAAAACGGTCATTTATTTTCAAGCTCTATTGTACTTAAGAATTAGCAGGAGTGCTTGTTTAAAATGAAGCTTCCTGGGTCCCATGCTCTAAGGTATTGATTCATCCAGTCTGGAACGGGGGTCCAGTCAACTGAACGCTTATCCTGATAAAGTTGATTTGAATACAGGTGTTCCACAGAGCACACCTTGAGGAACAGTAACAGAATGTGCCTTGGTCTTATAAAGCTAAATGAAAACCCCAGCTAGTTCATGATTTTGTCTTCCTTGGAGGAAAGATTGTCTGAAGACAGGGTTCCGGTGCACCGAGAAAGCTCTGGGGATTTTACTGACATTCGTTTTTATAGCTGAGGAGGTAATTTCTCTCCTTCCTGTGAGTGCTGGGAGATGAGTCAGGTGGAAAACAAGGCTCCCCAGGAGTTCCAGTTTATTCGAGTCCTTTAATGTAATTGTGATGAGCCTGGTCTGAGCCTCCTAGAAGCTCTGTGGCCAGACTGCGTTTATCGACTCACTGTGGTACCTGAATATGAAACCCCCGGGTACAAGACCCTGGCTGCCCGGGAGACTTGGGGAAGAGACAGGAGGCTTCACACACTTCAGCCATCCACCCTGCCTCTTGGGCAGACCCTGGGCCTCTATCAGAGATCCTGCCCTGGGGATAGACCAGTGCTTCAGCAGAGATAGCTGGCTAGATGCCTCTTCCCTTTGCTGCCTGCATTGTTTTGGCAGAGTTTATCCTAAAAATAGGACAGCGAGTCCTGCCTGGATTCCTTCTGCCTGTATTTTCCACGGGGCTGTGCAGTGCCATCTCACAGAAGAGGCAACATTTTGTAGGAGTGAAAAAAAAAAACCCACTGGGCTTTGGAGACAGAAGACAGCAGTTAAGTTCTGGCTTTGCCTCTGACGGGCCTCATTGGCTTTGGATAAGTCACTTAACGCTTGTGGGTGCCTGTAAAAAATGGGCATGTTCTAAGACCAGTCATGTGGAATCAGTATGAGAGTCAAATCAGATAAAATGTTTACCAGCTCTTTGGTAAAGAACTGTATGCGGGTCCGCATTCTGAGCAGATGGTGGTCGCCATAATACTGAAGATGACTTAAGCCCAACACCATTCCTGGCACATACTAGGCAGTGTATGACACAGAGTTAAATTAACTATTTCTCTTCTTGTCTTTATTTTATTAATGGCTGTCTCCCTGCCAGAATTCCACCAAGGCAGGGGCGGTGTCTAGCTTTTTGCATACCTGTTCGCCTCTACTTTCTAGCCCAGTGCCTGGTTCTATAAATATTTGTTGAGTTAGTGAACAAATGAATGAATGAATGAAAAACCAAGTCAAGTCAACAGAGGTTTTGAGGATGCCTCCCATGTGCTAGGGTTTGGTGGTCAGGAATTATCTCTGGGCAAGAAATAAAAACCCAGCCAATAATGTGAACTGAAAAAAAACATAAGTAAGGCTGGAAGGACAGCCAGGTCTTGAGGGATAAGATGAAAAACTCGAAACCAGCATGCTCCAATCAGCGAGTTCATTTGCCTAGACTATGTCTCCCTCTCTCTACCCCCACTCCTCTCTCATCTCACTTCCTCTCTGCAGTGCGTTTCATTTTCTTTACCTTCATACTGGCTCCTTCTGCTTTGAACATATTTGAGACCAGACAACTCCAGTCTCTCATTTTAAGCAGCAACTCTTATTTAATATATTTTTATTTTTTATAAATTTATTTTATTTTATTTAGTTTGGGCTGAGTTGGGTTTTCGTTGCTGCACGCCGGCTTTGTCTAGTTGTGGCGAACGGGGGCTACTTTTTGTTGTGCTGCGCGGGCTTTTCATTGTGGTGGCTTCTCTTGTTGCGGAGCACGGGCTCTAGGCACGCGGAGTTCAGGAGTTGTGGTGCGTGGGCTCAGTAGTTGTGGCTCACGGGCTCTAGGGCGCAGGCTCAGTAGTTGTGGCTCTCGGGCTCTAGAGCATAGGCTCAGTAGTTGTGGCGCACGGGCTTAGTTGCTCCGCAGCATGTGAGATCTTCCCGGACCAGGGCTTGAACCCGTGTTCCCTGCATTGGCAGGTGGATGCTTAACCACTGCGCTACCAGGGAAGTCCCTGCACCAACCCTTATAAATCAGAATCTCTGAGTGCCAAACCGAAATTTCCCAGAACATAATTAGGAGTGTCTCAGCTTAGGGAAGGAGTTCACCCTAGGTCCAATCAGCCGTGATGGCAGAGGCAGTGTGTGTCTTGGGGGAGATCCTCTGACCCGCCTCTCACTGTGGAGGGGCCCCAGAAGCAGAGGCACTGAGAGAAGATACTGATCGGTTCTGTCAGAGGGGAAATGGAGGCTGAGCAGAGATTATCGGTAGAGATTATTGTGTCTGGAACACAGACAACATGCTGAGCTCTGGGGAAAGTATCATTCATTCATTCCAGAGATATTCACTGGATGCCTACTATGTTCTGGTCACTGTTCCAGGTGCTGGGGATCCAGCAGTGACAAGGAAGACAGTCAAGAACTTTGCCCTCCTGGAACCCTCATTCTATAAGACAAACAACTGTACATTACAGCAAACATGAACACGAGCAGGATACCAGTTCAGAGAGTGGTAAGTGCATGGAGGAGCTGGCAATATGATATAAGGTGATGGGGCAAGGGGTGGGAAGTTATTTTTAATTGTGATTTAGAGTGTTCTATTCTGTCATACTGGCACAAAATATCCAAAATAGTGCCGGGATCTGGTTGTTCTACCTACAAGGAAGGACGTAAGAGCAGAGTCCAGAATGTTCCTTTCAATTCTCCCTGTGCTTGCCATGATATGAGGAACAATGGGGGACGAAGCATGGAACTTCGGCTGGATTAGGGACAACCAGGCCCAGGAGTCACCCTCACTAACCCTCTTTTGGGACATATTAACACAGCTCTGAGTGGTTCAGGACAAACCACATTCCGAGAGCCACCTGCCTCTGCTTGCTTTGGAGGCCTGCCTAGTGCAGGATTCAGGGGAAGTAGAGGGTGTGCAGTGGGAGAGCTGTTCATCTGTGTATCTCAATTTCAAGCCTCTTGGACTTTTCCCAACAGCTTCCATAGAAAGGATGCAGCAAAGGGTGAGTCTATTCTCTCGCCATCCTCAGAAATAACAGCAGCTAAGGTTTACTGAACACATAACGTATGCAAGGCAAATAACTATTCTGGTCACAAATTTCAGTTTGAGAGAAGGTACCCCATACCACCAAGCAATACGGACACCATCTGGGTGTCCAACAATTCAACTCAATTTTGACACTCTCTACCTAGAGATAGTACCAGATTCCACAGGTTAAGGGCTCAGTCCCACACCTTATTAACATAAAAAAAGACACCTTTGTCACTCTTATCCCTTAGGAAATTCCAAGGGTTTTAGGAGCCCTCTTCCAGACATGGAGATGAAGATCAAATATATATTTCTTATTATAAATCACAATATCACAGCTATGTTCTAAAAGCTCTACATGTATTAACCATTTCTGTGAAGTAAATCAGATAAAAACAAATATCGTATATTAACGCATATATGTGGACTCTAGAAAAATGGTATAGATGATCTTATTTGCAAAGCAGAAATAGAGACACAGATGTAGAAATCAAATGTATGGACACCAAGAGGGGAAAGCGGGGGTGGGATGAATTGGGAGATTGGGATTGACATATATACACCATTGACACTGCGTATAAAATAGATAACTAATGAGAGCCTACTGTATAGCTCAGGGAACTCTACTCAATGCTCTGTGGTGACCTAAATGGGAAGGAAATCCAAAAAAAGAGGGGAAATATGTATACGTATAGCTGATTTACTTCTCTGTACGGTAGAAACTAACACAATATTGTAAAGCAACTGTACACCAATAAAAATTAATTTAAAAAATAAATGTTAGGTGATTAGACAAACCAAAAAAAAAAACCATTTCTACAATTATACTATGAGGTACAATTACACTATTCCCATTTTACAGTTGAGGAAATCAAGGCACAGAAAGCTTATATAACTTGCTCAAAGTCTTGTGGTAGGGACTTCCCTGGCGGTCCAGTGATTGGGATTCCACTCCTCCTTCCACTGCAGGGGTCATGGTTTTGATCCCCGGTCGGATAACTAGGATCCCTCATGCCACGTGGCACGACCAAAAAAAAAAAGTTTGTGGTAGCACAAGACTTCAAATCCAGACATTCTAGCTCCCAAATCCATGATTCTTATGAATAATATCTGGTCCCAGCTGACTCAGACCCCTGTCTCTAGCTTACCTCAAAGTAAGTACTGAACAACTAAGTGACTATATCAAGCTTACTCTTTCCACTGAATCTTCTACTAAGTAAGTGCCATGTGCGGGTCCAATATCTTTCAAAGCTCCTATTCAAATACAGAAAGGGAGAGTGAAAAACCATGGATATCAGCTCAAATGCAGAATGAGTTTTTCTTTTTTTGCAACCTTTCCATCAAACCATATAGCCTGAAACCCACTGAGGGGACAAAGAATTGTATTGTATTTGTTTTCATTTAGAGGCAAGACTGGACTCAGAGATTGTTCCACAAATGTGAAAAATAAGAGTAAAGTATTAAAATACTTTGACTAGAATGTAACCACAGTAGAGTGTCAGGCACCAGTAAGTAAGCAGTGACGCAGACTGCTTTGGAGGCAGACAGCCTTTTGATGCTTCCAACTTAACTGTAATCCTTGGTAGGTGTCGTGGAATCTCTCAGCTGAGCCCAAGTCTGATTTTGCTAGAAGGAACTGGAGAGCTGGTGATTCTTTCTTTTCTTCTACTTCTCACTTAAAAATTTTTTTTTAAATTGAAATCTAATTCCCATACCATAAAATTAACCTTTAAATTCTAGTATACTCACAGAATTGTACAACTGTCACCACTAATTCCAGAACATTCTCTTCACTCAAAAATGACCTCCCAAAAGATACCCATTAACAGTCACTCCCCATTCCCCCCCTTCCCTTAGCCCCTTGCAACTACCAGCTGACTTTCTGTCTCTCTGGCTTTACCTATTCTGGACATTTCATACAAATGGAATCAGACAATATGTGGTCTTTGTGTTTGGCTTCTTTCACTTAGCGTAAGTTTAAAGTTCATCCATGTTGTAGCATGCATCTGTACTTTGTTCCTTTTTATAGCTTAATAATATTCTATTGTATGGATGTGTAACTGAAAGTGAGGTCTGTCTGATCGCCGCTCAAAAGCCAATAAAGAAGACAGGTTGGTGGAAAGGAAAGTTTGCTTTATTTTGGATGCCAGCAACTGTGGCAGGGGAGGGCAGATGCCTGTCCAAAGGCCTACTCCCCCCGACTAACAATCAGTGGGCAACAGCTTTTATAGGCAGATGGAGGGTGATACATGCAGAAACAGCACAGTCAGCTCTGACAGTCATCTTGAAATTGGTCATCGGTGGTCTGACCAGCGTCATCTAGATTGTTTTAGGTACAGTTAATCTTCAGTTCCAGGGTCGGTTTGTTTCCATTTCTTGGAGGCCAATTCTTGGAATTGTGGCAGCTATGTATGGCTACAGTCCGGTCATCATGTAGTTCACTTCTTCCACCTGGTGGGGTTTCAGTATCTATAAGACAGCTCACAGGGTGTGGCTCAGAATATTATCTGTAGCCCTTAAAGAAGAACTAAAGGTCCCTGAGTATGCTTACCGACTAAACTATTATTATTTGGTCTCCTATGATTGTTTTCCTTTGTTTCTGCATTTTCTCACTTCTCTAATTAAACTTATTCTTTGGCTAAACTTTTTCCACAGGCAAGAGTCAGGCTGAGGACATGGGGTAGCCAGGACCATAGGGTCCTGCTCCATTTCAGATGTACCCCATTTTATTCATCCATTCATCAACTGACGGGCATTCGGGTTGCTTTCATTTTGTGACTATTATGAATAATATTGCTACCAACATGTAATTAAAAGTTTTTGTGTGGATGGTTATTTTTAGTTCCCTTGAGCACAAACCTAGGTGGTATCGTTCCTCTTCTTGGTTATGTGTATTGATTCTTATAGGTATTTTGTTTACAAATTGTTATATCGGGTAGCTTTTGTTTTATTGGCTAAAGGAAAGTACGGATTTATTTCTCTTTATACGTGAAGAGGCAAGGGGAGAAGGGAGAGGTAGGGACAGTAGAGTTTTGTCACCTAACCTTGTCTCATGAATTGGTCTTGAGTCTCAGGGTGCAGAAGAGATAGATAAGAGCCCAAGAAGTTCCTGAAACACCTGGTAATACACTGTGCGCAACCCAAGGGACTGGGTTCAGCATGGTGGGGACCTTCTCCCCATATATTGACGCTGGAATGAGGGATAGCAGGGAGGGCGCCGAGGGACATGAGCTGGTAGGCAGTGGCCTCCACAAGGAGGCCAGCATATGAGTACGTGCTGTGACATGACGAAGCTCAGGTCCTGCCTTAGGGGGTAAGAGTCAGCCTGATTTGGAAATGAACCTCTGACCCACAGGCTGGCAACAACTGGGACCGCGTCCACATGGCCCTACCTCAAAGGCCCTGTGCAAATTTGAGTTGTTACTTTTTGCCTTTTAGGGAATTCTAGGCCTGACAAGTATAAGTAGGTTTGACCCTGATGAAGAAAGGAAAGATGCAAGCATTCATGACCTTTTAAATCCTCATTTTTCTACAAAGCCCGGTGTTTTTCACGAGTGTTTTACAGACTGGAAGAAAAGAGATTTTGTACCGTGTGAATTATTTTGAATTTCTGGTCTCCGGCAGGAAAGCCAGGGCTGAGTCCTCAGAGTATGTTTTATGCTGGTCCATTAGAACGTGTGCCTTATTGATGAACCAATAAAGCATGCCCTGCCTGAGCCTTGTAATGGAATCTCCTAATTCATAGTTAATATTCAGATAAAGCACCACCCCATTAATCTGATTTCCCTCCTGTGGTAATTGCTGTTTAATTTCTATTTTATTAGCCAAGATTGGTAAACCTTGGGAGCTTCTGGTTCCAGGCATTACTCTGAGTCTGCTGTATCCTTCAGTGTTTGGAAGTTAATGATACCTTTTGGTAAACAAGGAAGCCTGTAACGTCTTCACTTTCTGTGTGCTCTAATCTTTAAGAAGCCCTTCCGCAAGCTGATGTGGGCCCTGTTCCTGATTGGGAAGGGAGGATGAGGCAGGTACCACGAAGCCCCGTATTTAACTTATGTGGAAACGGAGGCTTGAATAGGGCTGATTCTCTCAATTCTACGCAAGTCCTTGTGCTGCCTATATAAGATTTATAAGATGTTAATAATGAAAGTTGTAAGGTGGTTTTATTGACTTAATTTGTCCAGTCAGTTCTGTCTCCCATTTCTCCACACCCACTCCCTCCCTTCAAAGCCAGTGAGTAATTAGAGTACTTCAGACTCTAATGCTGGGAGCCAAAACAGTGTCAGGATGACTGATTTATTCAGTTGAAAGAAAATAAAGTTCTGCCCAATCAAAACAATTTTTAAAAAGCAGACACGGATGTGTAAGGTAGATGCATTTATTCCCATTACACTTGCCCCCCTCTTCCCTTCCAAGACTGCAAAATGGATTATTCTACATGCACAACAGTCTGTGACAAACTTGAATTGACATATTGGGTTAATAAACTATTATGAAAATCAATAGTAATTAAAGGAAACACTTCGCTGACAGAGTTGACAGAGTGGAATGTATTGGCAAGTTCTGAATTTTCTTTTTCTCTCTAACTGCTCCCTCTGGCTGTCGTGGCTTTCAGTTGTTCATTATCCAAATAACAAGAAAGTGGATCTAGCCTGGGTATTATTGGGTGATTTCAATTACTGAAAGCGCAAATTGGGATTTTATTTTCTAAAGAACTTCTCTAATCTTGGGTTTATTCCTTTAAGCTCATCATTTTGTGCTATGATTGGGGGTTACATAGAAAGTGGAGGATTGTGGATTCCTAAATGCACCAAGAATCTCTTCTCTCTCCCATCTTCTCCTCCCACCATCACTGACCCTGACTCCTATGGGGAATGTGAGTGAAATAGAGAAGGAGAAACACAGAACCTAGGTAAATAATGGAAAACCCACCAGAAATTTTTCTTTGACTATTAATGATTCTATGACCAATTTGGGGAACATTTGGAATGTGTAACTTCATAGGTCTAGTGAGGTATAGATACTTTGATTAGAAGTTAGTGAATTTAGGTAAACTGACTAGGAAAATACTGCTCCAAATCCATGTCTTTTCTTCAGTGAGAGAGTTTTTGTTTACCTAAATTATCTGGATAACGGACATGAGTTTTTTCATTCACATCCATCCATCCATCTATGGGAAACATACTGCATGCCTTCTACATGCCTTTAGGCGTTCAGTAGGTCTTGATGATACAGAGACACACGATCCTGGCCTCAAGACCTTCAGTCATCCACCCCTCAATCTGAGCCATCAACCCACACACGCTCACACACTAAGGAGACAGACGTAAAAAGGAGACAATTCGATGTGATAAGTGTTCGGAAAAGGAAAATAAAGGATGGTTACAGAAGGTCATGGCTGGTCTCCTGGAATTCATGGAAGGCTTCCTAGGGTGTATTAGTTTGCTCGGGCTGCCATAATGAAGTACCACAGACTGGGAGGCTTAAACAACAGAAATTTATTTCTTCACAGTTCCAAAGGCTGGAAGTCCAAGATCAAGGTGTCGAAAGTGTTGATTTCTCCTTGGCTTGTGGACAGCCATCTTCATGTGGTCTTCCCTCCATGTATGTCTGTGTCCTAATCTCTTCTTATAAGGACACCAGTCATATTGGATCAGGGTCCACCCATATGACCTCGTTTCACCTTAATGACTGCTGTAAAGGCCCTATCTCCAAATACTCACATTCTGAGTACTGGGGGTTAGGGCTTCAACATATGAATTTGAGGGCCAACACAATTCAGCCCATAACACAGGGGAAGTGCCTTTTAAACTGGGACTTGAAGAAAAGGTAGGATTTAGTCAGGTGAAAAGCTGGGTAAGAGGGAGGCCATTCTGTGCCAAAGGTACCCATGTATCTATCAAGGCAAGTGAGAGAAAGTGGCACATGCGGCAAACCGCATATACTTTGGGGTGGCTAGAGCCTAGATGTGACATGGAAAGCAATAAGATTTGAGGCTAGAGCATGAGAAGAGCTGGACTGTGGGCGTCCTTGCCATCCAAGATTAGGTTGGGACAGTGGGGTACATGGAAAGATTTTAAGCATAAGACTGAGGGCCAGATTTATATTAATCCAATGTCTAGAGGCCACTGATGGGTGCATGTGCACATAGCACGAGACTTTCACAAACAATCGGGAGGCTGTTCACCTTTTGTAGAAGGACACAAGTTGTGGAGGTGATGAGGGTAATAATCCTCCTTGCATACGTAGGTGCAGTTAAGGAAGCTCTTTTATGCAGAGAGAATTTTGTTCAATCCTCCACATTCACATCTGAGAAAACCACGGCTCAGGGAGAGGGAGGGACTTGCCCAGTGAAACTCACAAAGGTAGCAGGTGGGGTCCGGATGGGGCCTGGATTAGAACTCCGGCCTCTTACCTCTTTGCCCCAGGCTCTTTCTAGGAAATCAACTTCCTTTCTGAGCTGTGAACTGCATTCTCTAGCCTCCTTTCCAAAAAGCCCTGCAGCACATATTTCTCTGTGGTCTACTCCAAAGCCTTGTTAAAAATGTTCACCCTTTTAAGGAAGAAAGAAAGCTGTCATTTGAGAAGCATTTACTGCCATAATTACAGCCACCATTTGGTGACGTTGAGTGAGAAAACCCCAGTGACTTAAAAGACAAACCACACTCCATATGCCACAATCTGTCAGGGGCCAGCATTTGACAGAAAACAGTTTGGTGTAAACTTTCCTGCCGTATTTTCAAAAGAGATAGGCATCTTGCAGGGAACTACTCTGATACAGCGATTTTCCTCATTATTGGGTTGTGTTTTTTCAACCACTTTTATGTGCTACCTCCTAATCTTCCCCCACCCCACCGCATCCTTTATCGAAACCTTTGCCCCAAAGGGTTATAGCCTTCCAGAACTCTGGGTACCATTAGCAAGATCTCACCTCTTTCTTTTCATCTTTGTCATCAGACTGTTTGTGGTCCCCAGGACTGTTTTTTCCAAGACCCAGACCAAGAAGCTTTCTCCTTATGTCCCAATAACTCCCACACAACAAAAAGAATCAGAAGAGGAGATGAGAGTGGTTATCTCCATGCCCTGCCAGCCTGAGACATAGCCAAGGTTTCTACCTTGCCCACCTCCTTCCTCTTCCTTTGTCTTTATGGTTCCATCTCCCCCTTTCAATATACCCATTGTCTCCAAGGCCTCTCTGCCTTGACCAGAGTCCGACTGACCCCCACATTTAATCTAAAATTTTGCATAATAAATCTTTTATGCTAGAAATGAATATACTAAGAATCATTCCGTAAGACCAGTGGTTCTCAACCACGAGTGCTTTTGTTCCCCGGGGGCATTTGGAAATGTCTGGGAACACTTTCGTTTGTCACAACTTAAGGGAAGGGGTGTTAGTAGCATCTAGTGGGTAGAGGCCAGGGATGCTGCTAAACATCCTGCAATCCACAGGACAGCCCTACAACAAAGAATTATCTGGCCCCAAATGTCAATAGTGCTGAGGTCAAGAAACCATGATTTAGACAACTAATACTTAAGAATTTATTCTATGCCAGGCCTCACTGTAGAAATAAAGGATTTGTGATAAACATGCATTTTTGCCCTGTAAAAGTTCACTGTCTGGAGGGGAGTATATTAAATTTAGAGTGTTTTTAGCTGCAAGTAACAAGATTCCCAAAGATTAGCTTAAAGATAATTTCAATTTTTTCATGTAACAAAAATATGAAAGTAGGTTGCTTTATTGGGTTGGCCAAAAATTCCGTTCGGGTTTTTCCATAACACCTTATAGAAAAACCCAAATGAACTTTTTGGCCAACCCAATAGGGTTGGTTAATGGAGGAACTCAACGATGTCAGGTATGGGTCAGCTTCTCCAGAATATTTTTGGCCTTCTCCTCATGGTTACAAAATGGCTGCCACAGCTCCATTCTTGCAAGACAACCTCCAACGAAGGATAGATGAAAGGCATAGGGGATCTCCTCTGAAGTATCCATTTTTTTCCTTATGAAGGAAAAAAAATCTTTCCAAAAGCTCTCCAAGCCCAGTAGGCTTTCTCTTTATCCTTCAGGCCAGAATTGGGACACTTGACTGTTCTTAAACCCTTCAGGGAAAGTTGGGAAAGTCTAGGTAGTGACTTAGACTAGGAATTAGCAAACTTTTTCTGTAAAGGGCCATGTGGAAAATAGTTTAGGCTTCGTGTGCAATATATGGTCTGTGTTGCACATTCTTTTAATTTTTATAACCTTTAAAAATGTTAAAACTCTTCTTAGCTCAATGGGTCATAGTTTGCTGATCCCTGGAAAACTTGCTTTCTAATATCTGAACAAAATCAGGATTCTGGGGGCTTCCCTGGTGGCGCAGTGGTAAAGAATCTGCCTGCCAATGCGGGGGACACAGGTTCAAGCCGAGATCCGGGAAGATCCCACATGCTGCGCAGCAGCTAAGCCTGTGCGCCACAACTACTGAGCCTGCGCTCTAGAGCCCATGAGCCACAACTACTGAGCCCACGTGCCACAACTACTGAAGCCCATGCACCTAGAGCCCATGCTCCGCAACAGGAGAAGCCACCGCAGTGAGAAGCCCGCAAACCACAACGAAGAGTATGCCGCGCTTGCTGCAACTAGAGAAAGCCCGCGGGCAGCAACGAAGACCCAGTGCAGCCAAAAATAAATAAATAAAATTAAAAAAAAATCAGGATTCTGTCATCAAGGAGAATGGGGACAGTGACTCTTGGTAGGCAGATAACTGTGTCTGCCACGGGAGGGTGTGCAAGAAAAAGGTAATTATAATACATTGGGACAAGTGCTATGATAAGAAAGCATAAAAGAGGCTGTGGCCATTAGCCAGCCTCCAAGATGGCCCCCAAAGATCCATGCGTCCTAGTATTTATCCGCTTGTATTAGGTTGGTTCGTTGGACAAATGGAAGTGACAGTATATGACTTTAGAGGCTAGCTCATAAAAGACACAGCCGCTTCTACCTCGTTCTCTTGGAGGGTCCATTCTGGGGGAAGCTTTGTTGTGCGAACAATGTAAGTAAACGTTGAGAGACCCACCTGGTGAGGAGCTGACGCTTCACACCCACAACCGGCTCCAGCTTGTCAGCCATGTGAACGAACCTCTTTGGAAGCATCTCCTCCAGCCCCAGACAGACATTCAGTCAGTCCACTGCAGCTCTGGCTGATATCGTGACTGCAACCTCATGAGAGACCCCGTGCCAGAACTCAGCTAAGCTGCTTCTGAACTGCTGACACACAAGAACTGTAAGGTAATACATATTGATTGTTTTAAGTCCCTTAGTGTTGGGGGTGATTAGTTACAAAGCCATAGATAACACAGGTTAGTCTTAAGGCTCTTGGAATGGAATTTCAAATATTAGGAAGACAGTAAGGTGAGGTGGCAGGAGAGGAGGGTGAAAACCCAGCAGACTAGGATTCAGGAAACCTGGGACCTTTAGTTCAGTTGTGAACTTGGGGCAAATTGAATCACTTCTTTGGATGGCATAAGTACATCCTGGGAAGGAGAGAGTAATAATTGTCAGAAAAATGAGAAAACTAACAAACGTTTGTAGAATAACCTCTTTACTGTGATACAAATCTCAGTTCTTTTCTCTGAGGTAGTCAACAGCTTTTTTTTTTTCCCACCATCCATCTTGAAAGCAAAAATACTGAGACACCCATAGGACCAGGAGAGGTTGGACAGGAACGCAAGGGTCCACCATTAGGAAAAGCAAGTTGGCATGGAGGAATGGTTCAGAACCAAGGACAGTAGACTACGGACCTCTGCCACTTCCCCCCACAGAGAATTTGGGGCTTGATATGCATTTTCTGGCATCCATTCTCTGATACGTAAAATTAGAGGAGTTGAATCATACGCTATTTAAAACTCAGCTCTAATCTGTAAATTCATGATTCCAGCTTATTTGCACTGCTCTCAGATCCCTGTCAAACACCTTCAGTTTCTGCTACTGTAGAAGGTCAGCCTTGTCTATCGGATGGACATAGCACTGAGGGTAATATACTGAACTCGCATCAATTTGCCAAGGAAAAGAGGACAAGCAAAGGGTGCTAATTTATTTCTCTGTATTCAGCTGTTTGCTATCATTTGCCAAGCCCTGCAGGGATAAAGCAGGGAGAAGTCACAGATTCTTTGCTCAAAAAGTCTGCAGTCTAGAGGGCAAGTGACAAGGACTCAAATAACTTTCTTACTGCGTTTCTCCTTCCTCCTTCATATACACACTGTATGCATCTCCCTACATAAGACTGACTCTCAGAGGAGGATCTTAGAATGTTTTCTTTCATGTAAGTTTAATTTACTGAGTTACTGTTTACTTTAAACCTCATCTGTCTTATGGAATGAAGGTTAATGAGGCTATGAGTAACAGAGTTTTAAAAGTTTTATTTATTTATTTTTGTTTTTTATTATTTTTTTAACAGACATTTTTTTAATTTGGGCAAGTCCGTTAAAATTTGTTCATTGGCAAAATAGGACTACGACATTGTCCCTGCCTATTTGTAGCTTTTGTCAGCTTAGCAATCCTCTTTCCACTGCAGAAATAGTACCCCCAGCCCTAATTCCATGTGGCTCTGGCTGGACTGTCAATCATGTCTACTGTCTGGTCACAGTAGTGGCTATAGATTTGAGACCAATCAATGGTGTTAAACTGCTCCGTTGTTCACAGAGATTGGCTCAAGGGATGGGTACATGGCCAAAGCAGGGCGGGCCACTTAGAATCTCTCCACATGATCTGATTTCTGCTTCATCTGGAATTGCAGTCTACAAGGATGATGTAAGCTTTAGTTGCCTGTAGGAAGCCATCTACAATAGGAGAAGTTAACACTAATGTGTTAAAGAAGAGTGAAGCTAAGATACAGAGAGGGAAGGAGTAAGAGAGAATGAGAGAGAAAATGAGACAGGGAGAGAGGGAGAGAGAGAGACGTTGTTTGGCCTCTGGATCCAGCCAGGCCTGAATGTAGCACATTTTATGTTTGCCAATACATTCTCTCTTATGCTTATGCACGCTTAAGATATGTATCTTTCACCTGCAACCTAAAAGAATACCGACTAACATGCTAACTCTAAGAGTTATTATGAGGACCAAGTGAAATATTTGAAAGCCTTTTGTCAAACACAGAATATAAAAACTGCCATAATGTTCTCTGGAGCTAATCCTTTAATCTCTCCATATGTCCTTAAGTGCACAATAAATATTATTCCTTCAATTCGGTTCTGCAGCCTCGATGCCCTGATGATGGGGAAAATGTTCAATTCTCCTTCCTTTGATATTAAGCTAAGTGTTTCACTTATCAAATTTCTCAATGAACTAAATAATAACCTGAAAGATCTCTGTGTTCTTTCTGTATGGGTTAAAAACGCATAACTACTCAGAGTTAAGTGCAAACAGCTTTTTGCATTACTTTATAATAAGACCCTTAAGGAAAACGTTGCCCTCTTAGTGTTTTGCTTAAATTGCAGTGAAATGGCTGCCATTTTGGAGGATAGAACACCCTACCGTTCACTGCCCTTGATTCTATCTGCACTAAGATAAATCCATTACAGTGACATTCCTGAAATTCTGAGGCAGGACAAAAACTCTTGCAGATGTTCTCTCAAATTAACCTCTCTTTCTTTTATGGAGGGGGGAGCGCTTTAGAAAAGCTTGCATTTCTAAAGCATTTTTAGGAAGTCCTTTCGGAGCCTTGACTTATAGTCAGAACTGTAATTAGTCTTATTTTTTTCTCCAAACTTGAAATATCTTTGCTGGAAACATGGGACTTTGTCTTTTCTCTAAAAGTAGGACATTTTGGAGTATAATTTAGACAAGTTGAAGATTTGATAGTTGAAGCGAAAGCAGCAGCTACAGTGGGGTCTAAACATTTGGTGGATCTGAGCTTTCCAACTGATAGAGGTGGTTTTGAGCCCTTAGGAAGCCACCTAGCTCAGTAACTTCTAAAAATTGTTCTATAGCCCATAGGTCTTCCTGATACGGTATTTTTTTTTTAATATATATATTTTTTGATGTGGACCTTTTTTTTTTAATTAATTAATTTATTTTTATATTTATGTTTGGCTGTGTTGGGTCTTCGTTTCTGTGCGAGGGCTTTCTCTCGTTGCGGAGAGCGGGGGCCACTCTTCATCGCGGTGCACGGGCCTCTCACTATCGCAGCCTCTCTTTGTTGCGGAGCACAGGGTCCAGACGCGCAGGCTCAGTAGTTGTGGCGCATGGGCCCAGTTGCTCCGCGGCATGTGGGATCTTCCCAGACCAGGGTTTGAACCCGTGTCCCCTGCATTGGCAGGAGGATTCTTAACCACGACGCCACCAGGGAAGCCCCTTGATATGGTATTTAATACTTGAGAAAATACTGGTCTTTTCTTGAATTTTTATAAGGATTTTCGGTTTCCTAGATATTCATTATTGCACACAGAGTCTATTCCTAAAAGCCTATTAAATAGTTATTAAGGGGTTATTAATACTTATTCAAATTTGATATCCAGAAACTAAGCTTATTGCACTATTGAGTTACTGAGGCCTCAAATTCAGTGTTAATTTACTCTATGCTACCTATGCTGGTCCCATCTCTATTCCTCAGTAAGACCACATCCATTACCTATGCAGGGCCTTTGCACTTGCTATTTCCTCTGCCTGGGAACACAGTTTCTTAGTTCTTTAAACACTTGGCTCCACCTTACCACTTAGGTATCAACTCAAATGACTCCTAAGAACCTTCCCTGCCCACCCCATTAAAACAGCCCGCCACCAGTCACTCTTGGTTACCGTATCCCATTTTGTTCTGTACATTGCTTTTTATGTTTATTGTCAATCTTGCCCTTGGAGTTTCAGCTCCCGAGGACAAGGCCTTGTTCATCTTGTTCACATTTGTATCACCAGCTTCTAGAAACTATGCCAGATGCATAAATAAATATTAGCTGGATGAAAAAAAAAATCTGGCTTCCATGCAACTTTACACACTGGTGTACAGCTGTTAGATTCCTACCAGACATTGGGAGCAGGTGGCCTAGGCAGACTATGGTGTTTTTGGCTGCTCTAAAAGATGACTGCGGCCTTTAAAAAGCTTTAGAGTCACTTATCAAGAAGAAGGTTCTTCACCTGGAATTCACAGATGGGTTCGAGAGGCACATGAACCTTCTGAAATTTTACACACGTTTTTGGGGGATAAGGGCAATGATGTTCTTCGTGTTCCCAGTGGGATGGGCACAGTGGTTTAGGCCAACTTGCTGCTAGGCCAGTCCAACCCAATTTTGCAGCGCCAAGCACACACTGGCGCTCCCAGCATCTCTGTGCCTTTCCAGCTTGGGCGCCCTGCCTCAGGCTCCAAGCAAGTAGTCGATCAAGTCCTTTTATTTGCCTTTTTTTCATCGATCATGTATATAGAGAGATTTATTTACGTAAATTTATTTATTTAGTTTATTTATTTTTGGCTGCTTTGGTTCTTTGTTACTGTGAGCAGCTTTCTCTAGTTGCGGCGAGCGGGGGCTACTCTTCATTGTGGTGCGCGGGCTTCTCATTGCAGTGGCTTCTCTTGATACAGACGGAGCACGGGCTCTAGGCGTGTGGGCTTTAGTAGTTGTGGCACGTGGGCTCAGTAGTTGTGGCTCGTGGGCTCTAGACCACAGGCTCAGAAGTTGTGGCGCACGGGCTTAGTTGCCCCGCGGCATGTGGGATCTTCCCGGACCAGGGCTCAAACCCGTGTCCCCTGCATTGGCATGCAGATTCTTAACCACTGCGTCACCAGGGAAGCCCGAGAGAGATATTTAAAATGACTGAAGTTCATAAGAAGTTTGTATAAGGATGCTCAAACATAGAGCAGAAAATATACTTTGAAAACTTGGATCATTTCTTTGTTGCCCAAAACCCTCCATGGTTTTGCACCTCAGGCATAACTGAAGCACTTCAACACAGTTTGCTTCTACTGTCAACCTTGAGGATGTCTAAGATTTTAGGCTCTGGAGTCAGGTGGATTTCTGTGCAAATTCAGGTCCAACCACTTTGTGTCACCAAGCACAAGCTCCTCTCACTGTGCCTCAGTTTCAGCCTCGCAAAATGATACCCTTGCCTTGTAGGATTGTGATGAGAAACACGTGGTACGATATGCCAGTCACTGTCTTAGCTGCTTTATATATAGTAACTCAGATGTAATATAATATAATATAATCCTCATAAGAATCTATGAGGTAGGTCATTTAAAAATCTTTGCCGTGGGACTTCCCTGGTGGCGCAGTGGTTAAGAATCTGCCTGCCAATGCACGGGACATGGGTCCGAGCCCTGGTCTGGGAAGATCCCACATGTCACGGTGCAACTAAGCCCGTGCGCCACAACTACTGAAGCCCGAGCACCTAGAGCCCGTGCTCTGCAACAAGAGAAGCACTGCAATGAGAAGCCCGTGCACCGCAACGAAGAGTAGCCCCTGCTCGCAGCAACTAGAGAGAAAGCCCACGCAGCAACGAAGACCCAACGCAGCCAAAAATAAATTAATAAATAAAATTTAAAAAATCATTGCCATTGTACAGAATGGAAAATTGAGGCACAGAGGAGTTAAGTAACCTGACCAAGAATACAAAGCTATTAAATGTCCCTGCAAAATTCAAGCTACTTCTCCATACGTACACAATTCCACGGTGCCTGACGAGTGGTGGGCCTATCACATGGCCTTTGGAGTGGCTGGAATGACTAAATGGGAGGGCGAACATAGTACATGGGAGCCTAGCACAGAGCAAGCATCTAATGAATGTTATTGTTTCACTGAAGCAGTCACTCATGTTGGAATAACTGGCAGCAGAGCTACCCCAAAAGTAGCCCAATCCCTGAAGACACTATGAATATTTTACTTTTGTGCACCAGAATGGAGTACAGGTAAACCACGCTTGGACTGCAAACTGTTTGTGAAACATTTCTCCCTGTCCTCAGTGACAGTGACAAATGCAGCCCAGACTGTGATGTGCCGTCTTCAGGGTCAGCAGCAGAGGGGTCCTCACATCTGGTTTTGTGGCGTGATTTTGATTACGGTCCTGCGTGCTTGCTCTGGACAGATTCTCTAGTCATCCCAGCAATTATTTCGTTTATTCAATATCCTTTTAATAAGCCCTCTTCTGCCCTGTTTTCGTTAAATATGTGCTATTGCTTGCAGCTAAGACCTCTGAGATTTTCATGTCATTTGTTCATCACATACTTATAAAGCAACTCCTATGTGGCAGGCTCTGGGGATGCAGCAGAGAACCACACAAAAAATGGTCCTGCTTGCATGGAGCTTACGTGCATGCAATAATATTTCAAAGTGGTGCAGAGTCTGGGTTTCTCTATGATAAAATCCCTTTGCCAAATGTAGGAGTTGCAGACTTGCTACTGGCAAGAGTGAAGCAAATGGGTGAGCACGACTATCGTGATGTGGGAGCATTTTCCTCTAGGAGTTCAGTCTTGATAAGTGTCAGTGCAGGAATCGCACTCTTAGGAAGGTTACAGAGTCATCTGACAGGACCTGCGATCCATATCTGGGCAATAATGTTGGCATTATTTGAAGTGGCAGGCAGGATGCCTACGTTCTGATGTACTTGGGTGAGTAGCTGAGCCAACCAAGGAGAGGTTGGATGAGTGAGAAACAAAGGATTCTTGGTTAATCTGAAGACTTCATTTGAGAACCAAAAATCTTTTAACGAATAACTTCTTGGACCTTGAGCCACATATTTCCCCCGAAAAGTATGCATTTTTTTCCCAGCAAATTTCGTTGGGGGTTATATTATTGAGGAATGAACTGAGATGAATATGTGGAAATGTTACTGAATGGCATAGAAATCTGAAGACCTGCAGGAGAGTTAAAAATTCCAACCCTTGGGCTTCCCTGGTGGCGCAGTGGTTGAGAGTCCGCCTGCCGATGCAGGGGACACGGGTTCATGCCCCGGTCCGGGAGGATCCCACGTGCCGCGGAGCGGCTGGGCCCGTGGGCCACGACCGCTGGGCCTGCGCGTGCAGAGCCTGTGCTCCGCGACGGCAGAGGCCGCGGCGGTGAGAGGCCCGCGTAACGCAAAAAAAAAAAAAAAAAAGCACATGAATCAAATTTTAATATGCTGTATGATGGGTGGATGAGGCTGTCCATTGTACCGTTTCTTTCTCTGAATTCTCAGGCATGGTTTGGCGCTCCTCCTTTACTTCCTTCCTGTTAATAGTCATTCTGCTGGTTAAATATCCCCAGCTCCTTCAACCTTCCCTAGTTGACACAGTTTTAGTCCCATCACCATCCTGGTCTCCCCCACTGTCCTAACCAATGCTCTAAGAGGTTGATGGAGTATGTGTGAAGAATCTTAAGTAGCAAGTGAAAGGAACTCAATCATACTGGATTCAGTGAAAAAACACATATGTATATTGGTTGGGGAAACTGAAAGTTCTAGGGCGAGTCAAGTTCAGACAAGACTGGTCAGTGGCTCTGTATGCATGTGCTAGGGCTGCCATAACAAAGTACTCCATGCTGGGTGGCTTTAAACAACAGATGTAGAGATAGAGATAGAGATAGAGAGATATATGTATATAGATATATAAATATATTTAATTTATTTTATTGAAGTATAGTTGATTTACAAGATTGTGTTAATTTCTGCTGTACGGCAATGTAATTCAATTATACATATGCTTTCTCATATTCTCTTCCATTATGGTTTAATCACAATATTGAATATAGTTCCCTGTATAGTGCTATACAGTAGGACCTCGTTGTACATCCATTCTATATATAATAGTTTGCATCTGCTAGCCCCCAACTCCCAATCCATCCCTCCCCCTTGGCAGCCATAAGTCTGTTCTCTACGTCTGTGGGTCGGTCTCTGTTCCGTAGAGAGGTTTATTTGTGTCATTGTAGATTCCACATATAAGTGGTATCTTACAGTATGTGTCTTGCTCTGTCTGACTTACTTCACTTAGTGTGATAATCTCTAGGTCCATCCATGTTGATGAAAATGGCATGATTTCATTCTTTCTTAATGACTGATTCGTATTCCACTGTATACGTGTGCCACATCTTCTTCATCCATTCCTCTGCCTGTGAACACTGTCATTGCTCCCATGTCTTGGCTACTGTAAATACTGCTGCAGTGGACGTTGCGGTGTGTGGGGTTTTTCGAATACTGGATTTCTCTGAATATACCCCCAGGAGAGGGATTGCCGGATCATCTGGTAGCTTTCTTTTTATTTTGTAAGGAACCTCCATAACGTTCTTTAAAGTAGCTGTCACCAGTTTCCATAACCACGAGCAGCTCAGGAGGGTTCCCTTTTCTCCACACACACTCCAGATAACGGCCATTGTGACTGGTGCAAGGTGATACCTCCTTCGAGATTTGATTATGTCTCTCTCATAATTAGTGGTGTTGACCATCTTTTCATGTACTTTTTTCTTAAAGAATGTGAGTAAAAATTACCTCTTGAAATGGGCTTTTTGACGGTCTGCCATGTTCTGCGTTCTTTTTCCATTCCCAACCACAGGACATTTTTTAAAAAAATAAATTTATTTATTTATTTATTTATCTTTTTATTTTTGGCTGTGTTGGGTCTTTGTTGCTCCGCGCGGGCTTTCTCTAGTTGCGACAAGCGGGGGCTGCTCTTCGTTGCGTTGCGTGGGCTTCTCATTGCAGTGGCTTCTCTTGTTGGGGAGCACGGGCTCTAGGCACACGGGCTCAGTAGTTGTGGCTCGTGGGCTCTAGAGCACAGGCTCAGCAATTGTGGTGCACGGGATTAGTTGCTCCGCGGCATGTGGGATCTTCCCGGACCAGGGCTCGAACCCGTGTCCCCTGCATTGACAGGCAGATTCTTAACTGCTGTGCCACAAGGGAAGTCCCACAGGACATTTCTTGAGGGCATTAACAGCCCCCCAGGCCTTGAGAATAGGAAGTGCCCATGAGCACCAATTGTAAAGTTGTTGTTATGGGCAGTGTCCACAAGGCAGCAGCATTTCTTCATGCCCAAGTCGGGTTACTCGGGCAAGTAGAGGCTTAGCCAAAGTTGTCTTCCTGGGTTGTGAATGTGGAATGTGCCAGAGCAAACACCCAAGGGCTTGTGTCTCACTACTTCTTCCCCATTAAACTTCACCCCCCAGACAAATCTGAAGCCCTGACTAACCACCCTGCCAAAGGTGCTGTTGTTTGTAGGTGGGTTGAATCGAAGGAAGGAGACTGAAGATTGGAACCCCAGCGCCAGGAGACATGGAGGCTAGGGGGCTTTTGGAAGCTCCTGCGGGCCGTAGGGTCCACCTTCGTTTGGGTACTCTAGGCTTGGTTAAGCTGTAGGAGGGCCCGCCTGGATCTGCAGATTGTGGTCTTTGACCCTACGGGTTAAAGTGGGGGCTCGTTGGCGGGCACATCCTCCCCAGCCCTCTCAGCCAAACCACAGTCCAGCCACGGGACCCAAGCCTGCTCAGGCTCCAGGGATGGGTTACCAGCCCAAGTCAAGGAGACCGGAGGGGAATATAGTCGGCATTGCTCTGCTCTGCTTTGCTTCACTTTTTGTAATTTCATTTTTATGGTATGTTGGAATATAGTTGACGTACAGTGTTGTGTTTGTTTTCGGTGTACAGCCATCACATTCAGTTATACATATGCATACAGTATATCTATTGTTTTCAGATTCTTTTGCCACAGAGGTTATCGCAGAAGGTCGAGTAGAGCTCCCGGTGCCGAGCATCAGGTCCTTGTGGATTATCTATTACACATATATGTATTTGTGTGTATGTGTTTGTCCCGACCTCCTAATTTATCCCTCCCCCTTCCCCTTTCCTTTAAGCAACCGCACATTTGTGTTTTAAGTCTGTGAGTCTCTTTCTGCTTTGTCAATTAGTTCATTTGTATCTATTTTTCGACTCCACCTAGAAGTGATATGATACGCTATTGGTCTTCCTCTGTCTGAAGTGCTTCACTCAGTGTATGATCCTCCCAGGTCCATCCACGTTGCTGCCAATGGCGTTATTTCATTCTTTTTTATGGCAGAGTAATAGTCCATTGTACACATGTACCGTGTCTTTTTTTATCCATTCATCCGTTGGTGGACATTTTGCTGGGTTCTGTGTCCTGGCTATTGTAAATAGTGCTTCAGTGAACGTTGGGGTGCGTGTGTCTCTTCGAATTACGGTTTTCTCTGGATATACACCCAGGAGTGGGAATGCCAGATATAGGGTAGCTCTCTTTTTAGTTGTTTTCAGGAACTTCAAGACTGTCCTTTATACTGACTGTTACCAATGTACATTCCCACCAATAGTGTAGGAGGGTTCCCGTTTCTCCACGCTCACCTCCAGCTTTATTGTCTGTAGACTTTTGACGGTGGCCATTCTGACTGATGCGAGGCATTACCTTGCTGCAGTTTTGCTTTGCATTTCTCTAATAATTAGGGATGTTGAGCATCTTGTGTTGTTACTTTTTCTTTTCTTAAACAGTGTCAGTAAAATTTACCTCTTGAAATTTCCTTCTTGAGTGTCGGCTGTGTCTTGAATTCTTTTTGCATTACCTACCCCAGGACATTGCTTGAGGGCAGGTGTCATTAACAGTCCCCCAGGCCTTGGGAATAGAATGTGCTTTTGAGCAGCGGTTGTAAATTTGTTGTTACGGGAAATGTCCACAAGGCGGCAGCATTTCTCCAAGCCTAAGTCGGGTTACTCGGCAAGCGGAGCCTTAGGGAAAGTCGTTTTCCCGGGCTGTGAATTAGAGTGAAAGGTGCCAGAGCAAACACCCAAGGGCTTGTGTCTCACTACTTCTTCCCCCTTAAGCTTCTACCCCCGCAGACAAATGCGAAGCCCTGCCAAACCGCCCCGCCGAGGGTGCTGTGGTTCAAAGGAGGGGCGACTCGCAGGAAGGAGGCTAGTTGCTGGAAACCCAGCGCCGGGGACGTAGAGTAGGGGGCTTTCGGGAGCTTCTCCAGGCCGTAGCGTCCACCATCGTTTGGGTGCACTAGGCTTGTTTAAACTGTAGGAGGGCCCGCCTGGATCTGCAGATTGTGGTCCCATGCAGAGCCAAACAGACCCTACAGGTTAAAGGGGGGGCTCGTTGGCGGGCACATCCTCCCCAGCCCTCTCGGCCAAACCACAGTCCAGCCACGGGACCCAAGCCTCCTCAGGCTCCAGGGAGGGGATAACAGCCCAAGTCAAGGAGGCCGGAGGGGAATATAGTAGGCATTGCTCTCCTTTGCTTCGTTTTTCGTAAGTTCATTCCTATGGTATGTTGGAGAATAGTTGATATACAGTGTTGTGTTTGTTTTCGGTGTACAGCCCTCGGATTCAGTTATACATATGCATACAATATATCTATTATATTTCAGATTCTTTTGCCACAGAGGTTATTGCATTAGGTCAAGTAGAGTCCCCTGTGCTGTGCCTCAGGTCCTTTTGGATTATCTATTATACATATATCTATTTCTGTGTATCCATTATCCCGACTTCCTAATTTGTCCCTCCCCATTCCCCCTTCTTTTATGTAACCCCACGTTCGTGTTTTAAGTCTGTGAGTCTCTTTCTGCTTTGTCAGTTAATTCATTTGTATTTACTTTTCGATTCCATCTAGAAGTGATAATCATACACTTTTGGTCTTCCTCTGTCTGAAGCCCTTCACTCAGTGTATGATCAACACAGGTCCATCCGTGTTGTTGCCAGTGGCATTGTTTCATTCTTTTTTATGGCTGAGTAATGGTCCATTGTATTTATGTACCATGTCTCCTTTATTCATTCCTCTGTTGATGGTCATTTGAGTCAAACAACAGATATTTATTGTCACAGTTTTTGCGGTAGAAGTCCACGATCAAGGTGTAGGCAGGGTTGGTTCCTTCTGAGGCTGCCTCTCTCCTAGTTACTGGTGGTAGCTGGTAGCCTTTGGCATTGTTTGGAAGAAACTTCTTAAAATGTTAAGTACCAGAAAACAGATTGGACGCTGCTGTTCAGTATTGTACAAAATGAGACATTAATTCTTCTGTATCAAAGTTCTTCGCTGATTAGCTGCTCTCCCCGGAAAATTCAGGGTCTACCCAGACTCCTCTTCAGCGATAAGGAGTAGTTCAAGAAGTTGTACTTAAATTATGGAGCACAGAGCACCCATGTCTCTGCACTTTAGCATTTATATCCACATTTCCATTTTGAACCAAACTTTCTAGAAAGTCTCTCACTCATATGACAAGGCTCTCATAAGAAAAGACACTGTGCCTTGAGCACTTATTAATATTCATGATTATTCCTAAATGAAAACTAAAATGAAATGATGTTGTCAGGCTTAGGAAAATGCATTATGAAAAGTCACCAAATATGGCTATGCAGAGCATGCCACTGAAAGCTTTAAAGATATAGTCAGTACATTTCAGTTTACCTAGAATCCCACTTTCGTAAGTCCAGAATGTAAGTTGAATTGCACGTGGTTTTCTATGTTAAATGAAACACAGTTGATAGACGGAGCATAAAGCTTATGTGCAAACCTGGCTTTTGAATCATAACAGACCTGGTTCTACTCCCAGCACCAGCCTTTTACTTTCTGAGCAAGTAACTGGGCAAGTATTCCAAGCATCCCTTTCCTCACCTGCAAAATGCAAGTAACTATACCCGGCTCTTAGGGCCATTCTGAGGATTAAATACGTTGACTTACAAGATCACAGGGTACAGCATCCGCTGAAGCAAAGCACTCAGGAAAACGGCAGCCATCGTGAAGGTAAAAACAAAAAAAGCCACGTTTTCCTTTGGTAATTAGAAAACCATAAGTGCACTTGATCCTTTGGCTTGAACGTGATGTTTATATAAGTGGAATCTTTGAAAAGGCATACCTGGATAATTTTCTTTCCATCTTGAAATAGGTACCCTACCAAATTGCAAAGGGAGTGTTTCATTGTGTATTTTGTCTGTCGTATAAGAATAAGGTACACCTCCAGGTAATGGTTTTGAAAAGCCATCTATGCTTACATAGAGTACAGAGTTCTTTAAGGAAAAAAAAAAACAAAAAACTGGAGCAAATATTCTGGGTCTTCCATCAAAGCTGAGAAAAGTGTTGAGGTGCTATATAAGCATAAAACACTAGGAATGATGAACACTGTTAGCAGCCGGGAGGGGGAAACATGGAAGGAGCTGGTAGATGGTGGTATCCTTTACAAGTGACAGTCCTTGTGCCTGTAATACGTTGCTCTAATATAAATTCAGAGGATGCCTTCGAGCTTAGTAAATCAAAAATAGATTTGAACCTTATTGATTGAATTTTAAAAAATCAAATCATTCTTCTCCTGAAACATATTTGTAGTTACAGGATATTGCCTGAAATTTGAGATTATTAAGGAAAAAAGAACAGCCAAAAACAGAGGGTTAGAATTTAGAAGGTGTCGGATTTTGTGTTTACTTAAATTCACCATTTCCAAGTCTACCATGACAATATACCTAACCAATAAAATAAATGCTTTTGCTGAGGACAGGAATCAAAGGACACCATATACTTTCTTTTCTCTTTTTTAAATTGAATTATAATTGACACACAATATTATATTAGTTTCAGGTGTACAACATAGTGATTTTATATTTTTATACCTTACGAAATGATCACTATGTCTAGTTACCATCTGTCACGATACAGAGTTATCACTACACAGTATTATTAACTTTGTCCCCTATGTTGTCCATCACATCCCCATGATTAATTTATTTTATAGCTGGACGTTTGTACCTCTTAATCTCCTCCAACTATTTCACCTGTCCCCTCACCCGTATTATCCTTTCTTCTTAAGGGACCCCTCATAATTTGTAGGATCTGATGAGGACTTCATTTTTGGTTGCTTTAATTGGGGAAGGAGTGAAAGGTGGTAAAGCGAAGTGAGGGCGAGGATGCTGAGAAATCTACCCCCCATCCACAGAGCATGAAAAGGAAGAGGTGTCTGAGATCTTTTTGTACCAGATAATTGAGCTTATTATCCTGATGATAAATGACCTTCTTAGATCTGTTTCTAGCCCTATAATTTTGTAATTCCAAGAATAATGTCTCCCTCTAACTATCAAGGTAAGGACCACACTTAGGCAAAAGTGAGATTATGGTGGGAGTCATCCAGATAATTGCTGTGATCCTCTGCTTTCCCTTTAGCGCTGGAAGTCTGGGATGTTTAATCAAAAGATAGGCCCTCTTGACTGAGTGAACGGACGGCTAACTGGGTTCACTGAGACGTGCAAACACGCTAGGTACCACAGTGAATGGCAGCTGGTGCTATCTCCGCCCTGTGGAATTTTGGAAGTACTGACGTAGCTGGACTGAACACAGTAAATTGTCTTACAGGTTTGGGCAATCTTACTGATAATGACAAGTAACAAGAAGGCTCTGAACAAAGGAGGTATTCCAGAAACCACTGGAATAAATTGCCTTTGACAAAAGGAGAATCACAGTGGACCCCCAGCAAAACTGTGAAGATACAGAAACGTTGTTTCAGCAACAGCTCACAACACTTGGTGGAGAGTAGCTCTCAGCCTTTGAGCTCCTACCCTTCCTTGCCAGCATCTTCTCGCCCCTTGGCTCATATTGAATCCCCACTGATGCCTTTTGCCCTACAGAGAGCCAACGCAATGGATCCCTTTATTTCTTTGATGTACCCATCCTCTGTCCTATGATTGCCCAGGGAATGGGAATGAGTGAGATCAATGGGTGACATGGATGGTATATGAAACCCTCAGGTTATGGACTTATCCCCTGAAGAGTCATGCTAGTTAAAGCTGGCATTTTAGGCAGAAAGAGGGGTCAAAGGTTCACAATGCATTTACTGAGCATCTACTATGTGCTGGAATTTTAGACGCAGCTGTGGCTCATTCCCTTTAACTTTAGTCAACTACAGGCCCCCAAGGAAGATATTGTTGACTATCTCACACTGTTGGGCAGCTGCTCTTCCATTCTGCTTCTGGGAAAGAAAGTGGTAAGATGAGTGGACTAAAGAGAATTGATTTTTTTTTTTTTTTTGGTTGGCTTCTAGGCTGTAAGAGATGGGTGACTTCAAAGATGGTGACCCCTTGTTTGGAATTTTCTGACTGAGACAGCTCTTGAGACTTGGAAAACTTGCTTTTCCCAACCTTTGTTGAATTTCAGGAAGCAGCCTACTCTCTCAAAGTAGGCTCACCTCAAAGTAATTGAGGTGTCTCTCAATTACTTTGAATTATTAAGGTTATGAAGTGTCTTATCCTGTTAATTAAGTTTAAAAATGCAAATTGTTAAAAAAAATAGTAAATATTTTTTGGGACTTCCCTGGTGGTCCAGTGGTTAAGACTCCACGCCTCCACAGCAGGGGGCCTGGGTTCGATCGCTGGTCAGGGAACTAAGATTCTGCATGCCGTGTGGTGCAGCCAAAGAAAAAAAATTAATAAATATTTTTAAAATGCCAGCAAATAACATAGAAGGAAAGCCTTCAGGAGAGCATAATGAGGGGACTTCCCTGGTTGTGCAGTGGTGAAGAATCCGCCTGCCAATGCAGGGGACACAGGTTTGATCTCTCTTCCGGGAAGATCCCACATGCCGTGGAGCAACTAAGCCTGTGTGCCACAACTACTGAGCCTGTGCTCTAGAGCCCGCGAGCCACAACTACTGAGCCCACATGCCGCAACTACAGAAAGCCCGCACGCAGCAACGAAGACCCAATGCAGCCAAAAACAAACAAACAAATAAATAAATTTATAGAAAACAAAAAAGAGCATAATGAGGATGCAAAATTAAGGTGAAGAATGATAGAGTAAGACGTATCTATAACTGTTTAAAGACGTACAAAGCCTACTCTGTGTAGTCAAATCAGATTCATTTGTAAGGAAGAAAGAGGCCTTCCACTGCCTGTTGTCTAGCTTTTATGGCCCCATCTGGAGGCCCGGGTTCAGAAGACCCAGCAATTCTGGGTGAGCTCAGGCCCACCCTGGCTAGCCACATCCCACTGGAGCGTGCACTGTGTTTCTGTCTCGTTCTGCTTTGGAGACTTTCCTGAGGCCCTCATGGCCCCCATGGAAGGTACAGCCCAAAAGTGTCGGGGAAGCTAATGCCCTGGGGTCCATCTTCAACCAGTGGGGAAGAGGAGCTTGCCTATGAGTCTGCCATCCTCCATTTCTTTAGGTGAATAGTCCTGGGCAGCGTCTCGTGTGCTTTTCAAAATGTCCTGGTGGTACTGAGGCCCTGTTGCCCCCAACCAGTGCAGTCTGAGCAAAGGTACATTGACACTGGCTTTCTCAGCCCCACCGCCTTGCTCACTTGCGCTTCCTGGGACTCTGCCGATAGATGAATTGCACCGAAGTCCTTGTCTCAGAGGTTCCCAACGACAGCCACCCAGGGAGTGGCAGTCTCCGATAATATTCTGTAAAGTGCTGGGACTACAGGTGTCTCTCAGTTACTTTGACTTATTAAGGCTAAGAAATGTCTCCTCCTGCGAATTAATGTAAATTGTTAAAAATTTAATAAACATTTTAAAAATGTCAGCAAGTATTAGGAGGAACGCTTTTTTTTTTTTGCTGTGCGCGAGCCTCTCACTGTTGTGGCCTCTCCCGTTGCAGAGCACAGGCTCCGGACGCGCAGGCTCAGCGGCCATGGCTCACGGGCCCAGCCGCTCTGCGGCATGTGGGATCTTCTTGGACCGGGGCACGAACCCGTGTTCCCTGCATCGGTAGGCAGACTCTCAACCACTGCGCCACCAGGGAAGCCCAGGAGGAATGCTTTTAAGAATGCACATGAGAATGCAAAATTAAGTTGAAGGATGATACGGTAAGATGTTTATACAATGGTTTAAGGACACACAAAGCGATATCTTACGTAATTGATGGGCCACATATGCTTATGGCTGAAGGATGTGTTCCAGATTCACAGTAGTGGCCTCCTCTGGGGAGGTAAACAGAAACATGGGGCTTGTAAGGGCTGTAGAGAGGATTTCAATTTAATCTGTAATTTTGTCAGGCATTTTAAAGAAAAGATTTGAAGAAAAGTGGAAACAATGTTAACATTTGTGCATTTTGGTTGGAAAGTATGCAGACATTTATTCTATTTTCCGGTGTTATGTATTTAAAAATTTTCCCAAATTAAAAAGTTAAAGCAGTTTTAAATGTTTTCTAATAAGTCAGTGAATTCAAAACTTTTAAAAAGAATTAAGGTGACCTGCATAAAGTCAGCTCGAAGCAACAACCAATATTGCCAATTTGATGTATTTTCCTCCAGATTTTTTCGTAACTTACAGTTTGTTGACTTGAAATGCAACTATTAGTCTTGTTTTCTTTAGAAGCCCAGAACTTCTATTGTTGACTGTGGTAACCAGGGAGGAAGCACTGGTAACAGAGAAATTTTTAAAATATATTAATTTCTTCTCCAGAAAATGTGAGATTAGCACTATGAGAGTAAAGGTGGAGTGTGACTGATTTCATGGTCACATAGGAAAGAACGTTTGTTCTTGCCCCAGATGGCTGACCACCCAATCCAGAGTTTTTATTGGGAATAAACCAAGTTCAACCACATTTCTACCCCTCCTCTACCATCCATCTGTAAAAACTGTAGCATACAAGCTTCATTCTATCTTCCATAAGTACTTCTGGCTGCTGAGCTGTCTTTTTTTTTTCTTCTTATGATTACAAATAACCTTCATTAAATGTGCAAACTGAACTTACAGTCTGGAATCGCGTGCATGGCTGCCGCTTGGAATTATTCAGTATTATTTTTTATGAATATATGTGTTGGGGGACAAGAGAACGTTTTGATAAATTCTCCTGAAATGTGCCAGATCATTGCATATTTAGAGAATCTACTTGCACAAAGCAGTGGCGTGAACACATGGCTCACAAGTTCTGAAGCCTGATCCTGTTAGATAGATGAATGCTGGTAATTTATCATGTGCCTCCAGGAGTAGGGAGATGAATTGTAAAACCCTGTAATGGTTTCTGGCATCCAGGCAACAAACCTTTCTGGCCTTTCTCTGTCTGCCTTTGGATTCATCAGTATCTCTGTGCAGTAGGATTCAAGGATGAAGTCCACGTGAAACTTTTGCTCTAAGTTTCTTTTTTTTTAAATTAATTAATTAATTAATTAATTTATTTTTGGCTGTGTTGGGTCTTCGTTTCTGTGCGAGGGCTTTATCTAGTTGCGGCAAGCGGGGGCCACTCTTCATCGCGTTGCGCGGGCCTTTCACTGTCGCGGCCTCTCTTGTTGCGGAGCACAGGCTCCAGACGCGCAGGCTCAGTAATTGTGGCTCACGGGCCTAGTTGCTCCGCGGCATGTGGGATCTTCCCAGACCAGGGCTCGAGCCCGTGTCCCCTGCATTGGCAGGCGGACTCTCAACCACTGCGCCACCAGGGAAGCCCTGCTCTAAGTTTTAAGGAACAGACTGACTGGGAGCAAACCTAAACAGAAAACATTACAGGCAGAAAACCACAATGTCTTTTCCTCTGAGGTTTTTTTTTGGTTTTTAAAAGAGCTTGCAGCTTCGCATACTGCAAACCTGTCTTTTTGTTTCCCTTCTCCCCTCACCGCCACCCCATGGGAACCAGGAATAATAATTTCTAACGACCCAGGAGAAGGGGGTGGGAAAGTATGCTGCAAAGCCATGGAAGTGATTTGAAAACTCTTGACTCCCTTCAAACTCGCCAGAAACTGTAAATAGGAACGCCTGGCAAGAGGGGAACAAGGGACAGACCTTTCACTTCTTCAGAATGCTCTTGAACAGGAGGGAGGGAGAGAGCAGGAATGTTTCAGATATTTTGCACGAAACCCGCTTCATTCATTTTACAGCAGAGCTGCTTGGCTTTATGGGGGAGCAGTTATCTGGGCAGGACTCAGAGCTGAAGAATTTTGCTGCAGTGGCTGCTGCTGATGGGATGGGATTTAAAAAAATTCCTCCTTGGGGAGAAAAAGTCGACAGAATATTTGTTTTTTTGGAGTATGTGTCTATTATATGTCTGTTATGGACTGCATTATGTCCTCCCCAAATTCATATGTTGAAATCCTGACCCCCTCCACCCCCCCCAACCATGTGACAATATTTGGAGATAGGGCGTTTAGGGAGGTAACTGGTATTGAATGAGGTCATAAGGGTGGGTCCCTAATCTTACGGGACTGGCGTCCTTATAAGAAGAGGAAGAGACACCAGAGATCCCACTTTCTCTCCACACGTACAGAGAAAAAGCTACGTGAAGACCCAGACACAAAGCGGCCGTCTGCAAGCCAGGAAGAGATCTCCCACCAGAAACCAACCCTACCAGCACCTTGATCTTGGACTTCCAACCGCAGCACTGTGAGAGAATACATTTCTGTTGTTTGGGCCACTTAGGCTATGGTGTTTTGTTCTGGCAGCCCAAGGTGACTCACGCAGCGTCAGTTAACACCGGGAGGTGGACTTCATCTCACGTGGGTGTGTTAAATGGCTCTGGATACATATTAAGGTCTGAGAGGTGGCGGCGTGATTAAGGGAATTGGCTGCTGGACTCAGGCAAGCCTTATTTGAATCTGTTAACTGCTTCCTGGGTGCGTGCCCTTCAGCAAATTACCATCTCTCTGTGTGTTTCCTCATCTGTAGAAGAGGAATAATAATAGTTTATACCTGCAGGACTGTTGTGAGGTTAAACGCTTTAATGTGCGTAGAGCGTGTCACAGTGGCTGGGGAACAGCTCTACAAAATGCCGGCTCTGTCGAGGTGGCTCAGAGCCTTGTGTGTTGACAGTTTTTTCACTTTACAAAGAACGTCCATAACCATGATTATGTTTGATTTTTATAGCCATCTTATGAGATTAGTTGGAAAGGCAATGCTACACCCGCTTGAGGGAAGAGGAAGCCCAAATTCAGAGAAGCCAAGAAACTTTCCCGAGCTCGAATTTCTAACAAATCTAATAAATCGAGCAGAGCCAGGCTTCAGATGAAAGTCCCCTGACTCCAAGTTCCGAGCTTTTTGAACTAAATTTGCTACCTCTCTGAATTCCTCCCTTCCCCGCTTGTTTCCTCTTTTCTGGTCTTCTTTTCACCAAACATGTATCGAGTTTCTATTATGCTCCTGGCATTTCCCCTCTTTCCCTGGACCTGCGTTTCTTTTCTCTTTATTCATTTTGACCTGGATGCTAAGTGTGTGCTGCGTGTGCGTGCAGGCACGCGCACGCCTGCCTGGGGACACGCCTGCGTGCCCACGCTGGTGCTTCCCGTGCTGTCATCTCCGTGGGGATGACCCTCTGCCTTGAGTCTCTCCTCCTAACCCGCCAGTTTTTTAGCTCTAGGAAGTCAACACTCAGCTTTCAAGGACATTATAAATAGAGCCTTAACAGTACTCTCTTTTCTTATCTGAAAACTGACACCAAACACAGGCTACCAGGACAAAAAGAAGGAGAACAGGGTAGTGGTCGAGCAGATAATCAATATCTTTAAATGATATGAGAGCAGAAAAAAAAAAAAAAAATGATATGAGAGCAGAGATTTCCAAAAGGGAGGTGAAAAGAGACCTGAAAATGACAGCCTGAGAAAGCTTGCTGGGCTCTTCTAAGGGAGTGAGGGGTAGGCTGTTGTTTGAAAAAGCAGATTTCATATTACAGTTTTCATAGTTGGGGAGATGTCAAAAATATCTCTTATCCTCATAGCACAAACTATAGAAATAGAAACAGAATCTCCCTGACCCCTGCAGCTGTGTAGGAGGTGGGATCTGAATTGTGAGGTGAGATCGGTACCCTGCATTTTTGGGCCATTTGGGATGCGAATTTTCAAAGCTGGGAAATGTTATTCTGCAGGCTTCAGAAGAGAAGCAGGACCTGAAAGCTAGGAGTCAGTGCCTGAAAGGTTCCCATGGAGTTTGAACAGACCATCAAATCCAAATCCCCGATTTTACAGATGAGACAACTGGGTCACAGCAAGAAGTCTCTGGCTGGAGGGCTAGTGGTTACAGTGTCTCATCCAGCACTTGCTTCTCCCTGCAGGTTGGGGAATATCGGTGAAAGGCCAGGGAACTTGCAAGCAGCCATCCTCTCATTCCAAGATAGAGAATTAAAATGTGCCTGGAGGAGGTTGGGACCCAACCCAGAGCACTGGCTCCCTGGGCCTGAAGGAAGCCATGCAGTGGAGGACTGCAGCTTTTTCTTATTGTTCTAGATGGGTTCTAAGCGTCCACAGCTTTTCAGGTAGGTCTTTCCAAAGACCTGAAATGGTGGACTGGACAGTAAAGCTGTGGAGGATCGTGAAGTAGTTGTTGGCTTTCTGTGCATAAATAATGCCCCTCTAAGGAATAGCGTATTTTATCCTGTATAATAAGCCACCCCCAAAGTGTTGGTGACCCTCGCCCTCACCCTTACCTTGACTCTGATACACACCCTGACGTTTTCCTGTCCTTTAGCTTGAAACTGAACTGAATCCTTTCCTTGATCCTTCCCCTAAACCTGCCTCTGATCTTCACCATGTCCATGAGCCTGATACCCTGACCCAGACTCTCACCCTGATCCTGACCTTGACACTAACTGATTCTCATCTTCACCCATCACGTTGAACTTGTCAAAGTCACCATGTTCCTGATGCTGACCGTGACTTGCACACTAACCCTGATTGTTCACCCTCTTCAAGACCCTGACGTTCAGGCTCACCCTCACCTTCATGTTGATAGTACCCTGACCCTGACTCTAAAATGGGCTCTGAATCTGACCCTCAATTTGTTCCTGACTATTATCTAATCCTCTCCATTGACCTTCAAACTAAATCTGACCATGATGACACCTTGAAACTGATTCTACTACTAACCCTACTCCTGAACTTGACTTTCAACCTGACCCTGATTTTCACCCTGATTATCCTCAACATGACCAACACCCCGACACTGATCTTGAACCTTACCTGACCTTGACCATCACCCTGACATTGACCTTCAACGTCATCCTTACCCTAAACCTGACCACGAATTTGAACTTCATCATCAACCTGGCCCTGACCACAGATATGAAACCAACTGTGACCCTCACCATGACCCTGAACTTGATGCTGACTGAACAACCCTGATCTATATATTCACCCTGACTACTCTTTACTCTGAAAACCCCACACTGAATCTCTCCCTAACTCTGACCCTAAATGTAACAATGACATTGTCACTGCCCCTCAACCTTGCACATAACTCGATCCTGACCATAACCCTCACACTTACACTCTGAATCTGACCTTTACCTTGTTCCTTACACTCACATTCCTGGTAGCCGACCCTCACCCTTATCTTTTTCTGAACTTGTACTGAACTCTACTCTTACCCCGATCCTAATCACGAGCCTCACAATGACCTTGTCCCAAAATGTGACCTGACACTGGCCTTCAACCTGACCCTCATCCTCCATGACCATCTCCCAAATTGATCCTGAGGTCACTCTAATGCTGGCTCTGACCTTCCCACCCTCAAGCCTTACTTGAACTTGATTCTCAACTTGCCCCTACCTGTAACTGAACCTGATTGCCATCCTACCTTGAAAACCTTCACCCTGATCCTGAAGCAGACCCTGACTCAGACACTACTCTCACACTGACCCAGAAACTGAGTTTGACCCTGAACCTTACCTGATCCTAACCTTTACCCTGACTTTCACCATGTCCCTCAGGCTGACACTGACCATGACCATCAGCAAACTCTTACTCTGACCATCCACCTCTCTCTGAATGTGACTTGACCTTCACCCTTATTACTCTGACTCTCATGCTGACTCTGACCCTGACCTTCGTTCTGAATCTGACCCTGACCCTGAACTTCATCCTTATTCTCACCATGTCTGGAACCTTGACCCCTACCCACATAAGTGCACAGAGCCTCGCCTTCATCAACCTGATCCTCACTCTGGTCCTAAAGCTCATATGTACCCTCTTCATGACCCTTATCCTCAAAGTGACTCTGACCTTGACATCACCCTGACACTGTATCTGACTTCCTTGCTCCTCAAATATTACCCTGTCTTTGATGATCAACCTGACCTTACCCTGTTCATCATTCCAAACCTGACAAACACCCTGACCTTGACCCTTCTATTACTCTCACCCTGAACCCTACCCTCACTTTTTTGTTACCTTGATCCTCAACATGACCCTAATCCTGATCATACCTTGATTCTTTTTTTGTTTGTTTGTTTTGTTTTTTTGCGGTACGCGGGCCTCTCACTGCTGTGGCCTCTCCCGTTGCGGAGCACAGGCTCCGGACGCACAGGCTCAGCGGCCATGGCTCATGGGCCCAGCCGCTCCGCGGCATGCGGGATCTTCCCGGACCGGGGCACGAACCCGTGTCCCCTGCATCGGCAGGCGGACTCTCAACCACTGCGCCACCAGGGAAGCCCATACCTTGATTCTTACCTCACACTGACAGTGAACCTAATTGGAATCCTCAACCTGACCCATATCCTCGTCCTGTCCCTCGCCTGAACAATGACTATTACTCTGAGCCTCATCTTCACTTTCACCCTGACCCTGATCCTAACCCTCACCCTGACCCTGATCCTAAGCCTCACCCTGACCCTGATCCTATGCCTCACCTTGACCCTGATCCTAAGCCTCACCCTGACCCTGAAGTTCATTCATATGTTTACCTTAACTCTTATCACCACCCTTAGCCTGGCCCTGACAGTGACTTTGATCCTCAACCTTACCCTCACCCTGACTCTGAAATGTACACCCACCGTCACTCTGAACTTGTGCCAGACCTTCTCTTCTCTCTAACCTTGACACTAACTCCCTCACTGACCCTGACCCCCGACTTGACCCTGACGTACACTCTGACCCAGATCCTGACACTGATCCTGACCCTCACCAGGATCCTAAAGATCAGTGTCATCATGACTTTGACCCTCAACTTCACCCTGTCTGACCCTCAATGTGACTCTGACTCTCATAATGCTTTTCAGAATTGTTCTGACCCTAACAATGACCTACCATCACAAAGCTGGGTTTGAACATGAAATGTTGTACACTTACACAGTAGTTTCATCTAGATTTCTTATAACTAGCAATAAGAACACACTTTTGAGAACAATGTATAATTCTGAACTTGCTTACACTTGTACTCTGTGTTTTCAAATGTGCTGCTTTGATTTATGTCAATATGGTCTACTTTTGAGAACGGGTGTTTCCCGTTGATTTGCCTCAGTCAAAGCATGGGTTAATTCTAGCAGTCAGTAAGAATTTTCTTTAGAGACTAGCATCTGATTTCTTCTTTACTGCTAGTCTGTCCGCACAGATACGATTTTCGGTGATATTTGCTTTAACTCACAATAAGAAGTTACTGTGGAGAACAGTGTATAAACATGAACTCATTTTCACGTATATGGCTTAGATTCCTCTTATCTTGCTCTAACTAAGAGGAAGAAAATGCAATGGAGATAAGTGTGAGTTTCTGAGGTATTTTTTCTTATATAAATCTTATTTACATCTCAGTGTAGGCAAACAGAAAGTAGAACTGGAAAAAATTTGTATTAATGGAAAGAAGCTCAGTCTCAGACATTTCTCACAAAAGAAACTCCTTAGTGCTCCTTAGAGTAAACCAAGATGAACACAAACGTGGATGCTCATCTCAAAGGCACATCCTTACAGCTGATGAGGAAGAGTCTAGGTAGTACAATAGTAATGAAAAGAATCCGTATTAGTATAAACAAACTCAGTCTCAGACATTCTTTTCAAAAATAACTCTGTATTGCTTTTCAGAGTAAAGCAAGATAAACGTAAGTACAGCACAACAGTTTATTTATTTACTTATTTTTAAATTTATTTTTAATTTATTTTTGGCCGTGTTGGGTCTTCCTTGTTGCACGCGGACTTTCTCTAGTTGTGGCAAGCGGGGGCTGCTCTTCATTGCAGTGCATGGGCTTCTCATTGCGGTGGCTTCTCTTGTTGCGGAGCACGGGTTCTAGGCGTGTGGGCTCAGTAGGTGTGGCTCGCGGGCTCTAGAGCGCAGGCTCAGTTGTTGTGGCGCATGGGCTGAGTTGCTCTGCGGCATGTGGGATCTTCCCGGACCAGGGCTTGAACCCATGTCCCCTGCATTGGCAGGTGGATTCTTAACCACTGCGCCACCAGGGAGGCCCAAGTATAGCACAACACTTTAAAAGGCACATTCTTATTAAAAAGTGGAAAGAAAAAAATATACTGCTAACTAAATAATTTTAATTGACCCTTTGTTCTTAAAATGTCCATGGATTAAAAAAAATGCAAATAGGGCTTCCCTGGTGGCGCAGTGGTTGAGAGTCCGCCTGCCGATGCAGGGGACACGGGTTTGTGCCCCGGTCCGGGAAGATCCCACATGCCGCGGAGCGGCTGTGCCCATGAGCCATGGCCGCTGAGCCTGTGCTTCCGGAGCCTGTTGCTCCGCAGCGGGAGAGGCCACAACAGTGAGAGGCCCGCGTACCGAAAAAAAAAAAAAAAAGCAAATATCTTCAATTAGTAATAATCATGGGTTATATCTTTGTACTTGCCTTCTCACAGCTTTTAATATGAGATATATGTTCATAAAAAATTACCTACAGAGCTTTTAACTTTCTGTTCTTTAGGTGTCTCTTATGTCTAGAGAAAAGAGAAAGGAGTGATTTTTAAAAAAAATAAATTTATTTATTTAATTAATTTATTTTTGGCTGTGTTGGGTCTTTGTTGCTGTGCGCGGGCTTTCTCTAGTTGCAGTGAACGGGGGCTACTCTTCGTTGACGTGTGCGGGCTTCTCATTGCGGTGGCTTCCCTCATTGTGGAGCACGGGCTCTAGGTGCGCGGGCTTCAGTAGTTGCGGCATGCAGGCTTAGTAGTTGTGGCTCACGGGCTTAGCTGCTCCGCGGCATGTGGGATCTTCCCGGACCAGCGATTGAGTCCGTGTCCCCTAGCATTGGCAGGCGGATTCTCAACCACTGTGCCACCAGGGAAGCCCTGAAAGGAGTGATTAACTGAAGAAAGTACTTGGTGTAGACAGGTGATTATCTTGGGTACAAGCACTACAGAGATACAGGTATATACATGAGGTGATTTTCTGTTTATTTTTAAAAGTTGTGCACTTTATTCACATAAATTTAAGATGATATTTTATTTAGTATACTGACAATTATATTTTAAAATTATAGTTTAAAACTTTAAATTTTTACCTATTTATATGTTTTATATATATGTATGTCTTGATGTATACAAAAAAGGTATATATCCTTTACTATAATTTGTTACACAATTAATGTGCCAAAAGAATAAAATTGAAATTTGGGTCTTTTGTGTAAAATGATTCATTATTGTATGCCCAGATCAACAAAAGCTCCTTTTTGTCACCAACTGTTAACTGTTGGTTAACTATTAATGCTTATGCTTTTTGCATACTCATCGAACATTTTCTCAGCGAGTCCCTTGGATAGCCTTGACCTAATTTGTTCAAAGTTAAAAATGCTATCACAGAGTTAAAGTCATCCTTTAGACAGACAACTTCCAGAAATTAAATCAGTTCAGATGACTAGCATAATTGTCCTCACTCAGGGTTGCCTGCTCACAAAAAATAAAAGTGCAAATATTTATACAAATGTGCTCACATTCAGAGTCACTTAGAAACAAAGGTGTTTCTAATCTTGAAAGTCCTAAATAAATTGGACAACACATTAAAGAACATTTAGGTAGTTTGTTAGTACTTAAGAAAATAGCTATAATAAAAAATGAAAGGTCAAAGACTTAGAATCTCACAGCAATGCCTCAGCTGACCACTATTATGTTTAAAAAAAAAATGTTAACCTAGATAAATACTCTTATAATCATACAGACAAGAAAAGTCTTGGAGAAATTCAAAGAATGTCAGAAACAAGTGCCTATTTCAACTTAGCATGTTCATTACATTTTCCGGAGGGCTGATTATATGCCGGAACACTTGCAAAGGGCGTTTAACAACAACTCTACATGGCTTTGCCCATAAAGCAAAGACAAATCAGCAACAATATCAGACCAACAGCAGTAGCCTAATTTTACATGTAGACGTCAAGGATGTTTCCAAAGCAAGTCCCACCTGCCAACCGCACCATCCTTAAACTGTCAAGGTGGGTCCTGGACAGGAACCAAGGGCCCTAGGGCCCTTTAAGCACCTCCAAATGGACTTCATACAAATCCTTTTTTCAGTGAGTTAGAAATATGTTCCTTCCATTGTGTATTTATTGTCAGGGTGCATCTAAGTTTTTCCTTGCTGGAGAGCTGCGCCCATACTTGGGTGGCTCGGTTTTGTTTTCCCACCAAGGGATTCCCACTTACTACTTTAATGGCTGAGATACTCGTTTTACTATTGCTGCGATTAAGTACTTTTACGCAGAAACTCCACTATCCTTATTACCTACCAGTCCTCAAGAACAACTCAGAGAACTAATGGAATTTTAAAAGTAAAATTAACAAAGCTCTCAAAACCCCTTCACTGTTCGTGAAGTTCAAGCGCGAGGGAGCCCCCGGCAGCCCCAGGAGCGCCTGCTACGGCGGCCCAGCCAGGACAGGGGTTAGCAGGGAGATCTGTTGCATCTTCTTCTTTCCTCAGAAGGAAGAACAACACAGGAGGCAGGGTCGGGGCTCAGATAAACATCAGATTGCCACTACCTGTTCCTTCAAGAAAGTACCCTAGCGCTGGGCAGGCCAGCGGGCTCGCAGTTCAAAGGGTGACGCTTCGGCTTCTGGAGCGCATGCGCTCCGTGTCTCCACCTGCTGGTACCGTGGTCCTTATTTTAGGGGTGAATTAAAGTGTGCGATGGTGTTTTATTTTTATTTTTTTTAAACATTAACAAGTAAAATTAAAAAACAAAAAAAAACAAGTAAAATTAGGTCAGGTATACCCAAGGGAATTTCAAAAGAATAGTTGAAGCGTATGCATAAAACTTTGAGAATTAACAATAATTTGGTGATAAAAGGAACCTCTGTTGATCCGGGCGTAAAATAATAATCATTTTTACATGAAAGACCTAAATTCTAATTTATTTCTTTGAGACATCATTTATGTAACAAATTTTAGTAAAGGATCTATTAATACACATTTATTTGTATGAATTCAAGCACACCTATATATGCAAACATATAAATAGGTGATAATTTAAAGTTTCTGAAAATACCATTATCCTACATGTAGACCTGTGATCTGTGAAATATTAAACCTAGTATAATCAACATTTATAATAATTAGTATCTTTAATTAAAGTAAGCAACCTTTTTTTTTCTTTAGAGAGAAGAGATGCCCAGAAGCCCAAAAGTTTAAAACCACCCAACTTTTCTTTTTTTAATAGTAAATATTTATATCCTATTATTTTAACATATTGAAATGGCAAAAATACAAGGTATTCTAACTCTAGCAAAGTTGACTCCACAGGTCCTGTGCCCATGTGTGCATTTGACTTGTCAGTGCCTTTGAGTCAATGACTCCTGGGAACATACCTGTGATTGAATAAACTGGGCTTATTACTGGTTGCATCGAGGGAGAACACACAGTTGTGGTGTGCCAGAGGGTGTCTCAGTAAGAGACTATTATAAAATAACGATTATAGAATTTGGTCTTTTGTTGGGTGATTTGGGGAAGGTCTATGGAAGTGAAGGGTTTGCTCTGGATTAGGTGTTGTTAGAAAGCAGGGTCAATTCTATAACTGGGTATTTTTGTGGATATACAAACACATAATCAGGTAGTAATTTAAAGTTTATACATACAGCTGGAAAATGTAATTTAATTGCCTGTTTACTAAATAAAACAGTATATAGATCGGGTTACGTTCATTATGTGAATGAACTGCAACAACTTTTTAAAGTAAACACATAGAAAATCAAGTAGAATCTCTCTGTAATTCTTGTTCCTAATGTAATCAGCTCTCTACGTTAATTACTGTCTGTAATTGAAGTAATCGGTCTTTTCTTCCTTTCTCTGCAGACATAAGTGACACCTGGAGGACAGAGAGTTAAAAACCATCCAGGTAATTTTTGTGTGTGAGCATTATCTCATATTAATTAAAAATTCTGAGAAGGCAAATACCAATATATAGGTATTATCATCCAAAGGCATTTGCATATTTTAAATCACTGATAATTTAAGAAATAAGGGCTCAATTAAAATTATGGTTTGTAAACAGGGTTTTATATCTTCTTTTTTTCTTTAAGTAAGACTATGCCTTTGAAATGAATATGTTTTGCTGTCCTTATGTTTATCTCACGTTAAGGAGAAATGAAGACTTTCTTATGAAAGGAATGTCTGAGGCTGAGCTGATTTGCACCAATATGAATCATTTTCAATACTACTTCTTGTTTGCCTAAACTGAGACATGTGTAAGATTTATGTGAGGAAAAAAAAACAAAAACAGAACTCAAATACACTTTATCTCAACTGTTCTTTCTTCTTATGAGTTTGAACTGGGTAAGAATAACCTAAGCTGTGTATGTGAAAAGGAGGTCACATTTACACATTGTTTCCAAGAGTTACTTCTCATTGTGAGTTAAAGCAAACATAGTTAAAAATTGCATATATGTGTACAGACAAGCTGTAAAGAAGAAATCAAGTTCAGAATCAAACTTTCCTCTCTAAAGAAAATTCTTAATGACTGTAAGAATTAACAGACTTGAACCCAGGCTCTGTCTGAGGCAAATCAATGAGAACTACATGTGCTTCTCAACTGCACTTCTTACTTTGAGGTAGACCATATTAACAAATCAAAGCAGCGTATTTGAAAGCATGCAGTGCAAGTGTAAGCAAGTTCAAAAGTATACATAGTTCTCAAAAGTACATTCTTACCATGAGCTACAAGGAATCTCAATAAAACCAGAGTATAAGTGTACAAGATTTCATATTCAAACTCATCTTGATGATGGCAAAGCTCACGTCAGGGCCAAGGTCAAAACAGGGATTAGGGTCAGTATCAGGGTCAGTGTCAGGCTCTGGTCAGGGTCAGGGTATTGATCAGATGTTTAACGATGATAGAGTGTCAGGCTCAGGATGAGGGTAGGGTTCAGTTCAGGGTGAGGTTAGTAATGAGGGTCAGGACCAAGCTTTGGGTCAAGGAGAGGATCACAGACAGGATGCGGGTGAGGTTCAGGGTCACTGTCATGGTGAGTGTGAGCTTCGGGTCACCGAAAGGATCAGGATCAGTTTCAGGTTCAGAATCAGGGTTAAAGTGTGTGTCAGGGTCAAAATAAGAGTCATGGTCAGTGAAAAGTTTGTTCTCAGAGTGAAGGCAGAGGTCAGAGTCAGGGTGAGGAGTGTACTTTTAGGTCAGTGTCAGGGTGATAAGGTCAGGTTGAGAGTCAAGGTTACTCTTGGGTTCATTGTGAGAATCAGAGGTAGAGGGAGGTCAAATAAGGGTCAAATTTTGGGTGAAGTTTAGTGTCAGTTTCAGAAACAAGATGAGTATTAAGATCAAGGACAAGGTGAGAATGTAGGGTCATTGTTTAGGGGAGAATCAGGGTGAGGATCAGAGTCAGGTTCAGTATCAGTGTGACATAAGAGTGAAGGTGTAGGGGCTTCCCTGGTGGCTCACTGGTTGGGAGTCCGCCTGCCAATGCTGGGGACATGGGTTCAAGCCCTGGTCCAGGAGGAGCCCACATGCTGCAGAGCAACTGAGCCCGTGCACCACAACTGCTGAGCCCATGTGCCGCAACTGCTGAAGCCCGCGTGCCTAGAGCCCGTGCTCCACAACAAGAGAAGCCACCGCAGTGAGAAGCCCGCGCACCGCAACAAGGAGTAGACCCCGCTCACCGCAACTAGAGAAAGCCCGCGTGCAGCAATGAAGACCCAACACAGTCAAAAATAAAAAAAAAAATAAATAAATTTATTTTAAAAAAAGGAGTGAAGGTGTATATGATCAGGGTGAGGGTCATGATCGGAGTCAAGGTAGGGTGAGGGTGAGCTCCAGGGTGAGGGTAGTATAATGGTTAGGGTGAGCATCAGAGTCAAGATCTGGGTATTGGTCAGGGTCAGGATGAGTATCAAGTAAGGTACAAGGGTGAGGAGGTCAGAGACATTGTCAGGATATGCCATCCATATCCCTTATTACCAGGTGAGCATTACAATGTCAGAGAATGAAACTTAGTCATCTTTGTATCCCCATCCCTAGTTTAGCACATGGCACATAGTTGTCATGCAATGTGTTGGAAAGAAGTAAAATAAGGGATACTCTACCCAGTTTATGTACCTCTTTCTCCTGTGTCCGAATTTTTAATCAATAATGAGAAAATTGACCTAATGATACAGTGCTAAAATTGCTTGTCTTTTTTTTTTTTTTTTTTTGCGGTACACGGGCCTCTCACTGCTGCGGCCTCTCCCGTTGCGGAGCACAGGCTCCAGACGCGCAGGTTCAGCGGCCATGGCTCACGGGCCCAGCCGCTCCGCGGCACGTGGGATCTTCCCGGACCGGGGCACGAACCCGTGTCCCCTGCATCGGCAGGCGGACTCTCAACCACTGCGCCACCAGGGAAGCCCCTAAAATTGCTTGTCTTACAAGTGGAAACTTTAATGAAAATGTCAAGACCAGTTATTTGATGGAATATCAAAAGCAGCCATACCATTTACTCTGGCACCTTAATTCTTTAGGGTGTTCAGAGTTTTCTGTTTTCAAAAGCACTTATTAAAGTGCTGATGCCCCAAGAGCATATTGTCTGTTTTGTTCACCACTATATCATGTCATCAAGGACATTGCTTTTTCATTACTGTCTTCCTGAGTGAGAACAGTGACTGGAACATCGTTGGAGTTCAGTAAAGAATAGTTGAAGGACAGACTTTCTTGTACCAATTCTTACTGACTGCTGCTGTCTGCTGGCAGCAGTGCGATGCTGTTTCAGCAATAGATTAGCAATGTGTGCCATGTGCACAGTCAGACAAAGTGAGGGCTTTTCTAATATGTTTGCCGTGTTAAACCACTCTTCTTGCCTTAGCTATCAGCTAACGTTTTGGAAAGTTAGTTGACTGCAGAGAGGAAGACTGTGTGGTACTAGGAGGTGGGGAAGGGTATTGACCAGGGCGACTAAAGGTGCTGTGAGGTGGAAATGAGAATTCTGGAAAGCAGATTCTGCTGCTTCCATGTTTGGCTGAGTACTTTGCCGGAAACAGAAGAATTTCAAGCTTTTTTTATCCACTAGCTTTTTATTTGTTTTATTTAGTTTTTCCACAAATTAAGAGGTTAGGTTGTACAATGCAACAGTGTTTTAACATTTCACTAATTGAATGAAGCTAGCCATGTGCAACGAAAAGGTTTTCATGTTTATTTATCGAGATTGTGCATACACTCTGTTAATTTCACACTCTTTGCACATGTATTCCTCCCTGAATTAGAGAGGAAAAAGCGTTGCTGAGGCTCAGAGATAAAGGAATGATTTTAAAGAACAAAGAAATGGATTTAAAATTCCCCGTCCCCAGAATCTTATATCTTTCTCTGGTTAGGAAGCAGATGCACTCATCATTTTTCCAAAGCTAGGTTATCTCAAGGCTTTGTGTCCAAGATCAGAATGGGGGTGTCTGCAGGTATTTTATTAAGAGCTTGAAGAAAATTTGAGGGGGGGGGGAGAGAGACTTTTTATAGCATAAGTACAAAGGATCTTATACTTCTCCCTACTCAAAATTACAATGTGAACTATGCAGGGCTGGCTAAAGGAGCAGTCGTTTGCATCTGCAATGGAGCAACGCTTTGCTGCATTTGTGAGGGGCAGTTGAGTTTTCTGTCATGTTGTCACAGATGCAGTTTGGTGCATGAGAACTCACTGCCTAACACGGTCTTCTTACTTCCCACCTTCATGATCAGTGGAGGCAGACCGTTGCCCTGTACAAGAATTATTCATTTATTCATCCAACGTGTATTTAGCCCTGGACCAGCAGTCAGGTTACGGAACCAACTAAGGTCACTTGTTCCTAATGGCATCTGTCTTAATTTCTTCTAAAATAGACCCTGAGACAAAGACTTGGGTGCAGGTAGTTTTTTTGGGGGAGACAATTCCTGGAAAGCACAAATGAGAAAGTGGAAAAAATGAGACAGAAAAGGGCAAAAAGGCAATAAAGTGTGCATAAAACAGCAGTTTAGGGCTTCCCTGGTGGCGCAGTGGCTGAGAGTCCGCCTGCCGATGCAGGGGACACGGGTTCGTGCCTCGGTCCGGGAGGATCCCACATGCCGCGTAGCGGCTGGGCGCATGAGCCATGGCCGCTGAGCCTGCGCGTCCGGAGCCTGTGCTCCGCAACGGGAGAGGCCGCAGCGGTGAGAGGCCCGCGTACCAAAAAAAAACCCCAAAAAAACCAAAACAGCAGTTTAGGGCTGGAGGCAACTAGGGCTCAGTTCTCCTGGGGAACCTCTGAGAAACAATGTGGAAAATGTACAAAATCTCCCTATTAGAGTGAGGGCTGGGGCATTGATTTACCCACATATATTGAAGGTTCCAGCAAAGCTCCCAGCCCAGGAGAGAGCACTCAGGCGGAGGATGAGAAACACTGATTCCTGAGTTGAGACGTTGTCGGTGTGCCAGGGACTGTTTACCATAGCTACAGGTGAACCAAGGAGATATGGGGCAGGGCATCAGTAGCATTTACTACAAAATCCTTGCTTTCTCTGCTCCAAGGCAGGGTCCATTTTGGAGCCAACAAACTTCAGACTGAGATAGAGCAAGGGTCGCCATGTAAGGCGGTGTGGGTTGTGCACTGTAACACTCCAAGGGTTGCCACTTGCGTAGAATGCAGTGTAATTTTTGTCCCCCAGAGCTGTGCAAGGAAAAATCTGTGAAACATTCACATGAATTACACTGTGATTGGCACCCCTTGGAGCCATGCACCACCTAGTCCGCAAAGCTGTACACACAGTTTCTCTTACAAAAAAGTCCTCCTATGAAGGGTAGATATTATTTTTGGAAGAGTGAATAAATTATTTTAAAACATTAGACAGAGGACATTTCAGAAAAAAGGGACTTCAGTTAATATGTTTGTATCAGCCCCAGTGATAGTTATAGATTCTAAATGGCTATCAGACTTGAGATCCAGATGGCTTTGCCTAACAGCATCTTTCCTTAACTTTTTAGATGGATACAGACCACACACACAGCACCTGCACCTGCACCACACACACAGCACAGGCCCAACTGCTACCCAAATTCATAGCCCTCTGGCCTTCCTCACCTACACAGGACAGGTATAGCTGCCGTGCATACAAGGTATAGGTGTGTCACATTAGCTCAGAGAATTTGCAGTGTCAGTTTCCTACCATTTCCTTAGACCATTCTAGTCCAGCGTGGTCCCAACAATTAGTGGTTTTACAGTAAATGAGGCATACGCAACCTTCCACATGTATCCTAATTTGTCATTTCCAATGAGACAGAACTACAAGAAGGCAGACTCTTAATTTGTTTCAAAGGCTGATCCTGGTTCAGCCCAGGGATTGATGCAGTAGTCTACATTATTTACTTGCAATATTCTGCATGATTCTTTGATGAATAAGAACACAATGCATATAAAACAATGGCCCCCATCTCCGAATTCCTGCCCAAAGCAATTATAAACTTTCATATAAACAAATGCATAGTTAAAACCAAGTCTTCGCTACGCGGGCCTCTCCCCGTTGTGGCCTCTCCCGTTGCGGAGCACAGGCTCCGGACGCGCAGGCTCAGCGGCCATGGCTCACGGGCCCAGCCGCTCTGCGGCATGTGGGATCCTCCCGGACCAGGGCACGAGCCCGTGTCCCCTGCATCGGCAGGCGGACTCTCAACCACTGCGCCACCAGGGAAGCCCGAGGTTAAATCTTCTATTGCATACGAAAACACTTTATAACACTATAGAAAAATCACTTTGTTTCTGAGGGATTACTCAACTGTATTCTTGTTTTTTTGAAGCATATTTTTTAATGATTCTTTCTCTAGATTTACTAAGGTAAAATGTAGGTTCTTCTTTAATCTTCTCTTTTTATATCTGCAAGCAACATATATTCTCACTGATCATCACAATGACTTTTGAAAAGAGAAATGATTACCTGCTTTTGTGAAATGGCCAATCTATATTGCCAACTGGGTCACAGCAAAACTGATTTCTCATTGTCCTGGTTGGATACAGCTGTGTTTCTGAGCAAGCTCTTTTCTTGAACGGATACCTTGGCAGGCCAACGGCAGTGAACTCTGGGGGGGTCAGGAATCAGAGAAATTAGGATAAGGATCGTCATATGGAGTCCATATGCTCTTTGCCAGGAGCACTTACTGTGTTTTGACATTGTTTGTTTTCCAACTCTCAAAAGTAGAGGAGGAATGTTTTTCTGGAGGAAAGGACACCTCAAGATTCCCACAGCGTTACAAACCCTCTAGAATTGTTCTGCAGAAGTCCTGGCTGCCAGATGAACCTTCCCAATGCACACCAGCTATGCTATAGGACTGAAGGTGCAACTGTGTCTTCATTCCCTCCTTCATTCCCTTCCTCCCTTTCTCCTCTCTTCATTTTTTTTTTAACATCTTTATTGGAGTATAATTGCTTTACAGTGTTGTGTTAGTTTCTGCTGTATAACAAAATAAATCAGCTATATGCAAACGTATATCCCCATATCCCCTCCCTCTTGCATCTCCCTCCCACTCTCCTTATCCCACCCCACTAGGTGGTCGCAAAGCACCCGGATGATCTCCCTGTGCCATGCAGCTACTTCCTACTAGCTATCTATTTTACATTAGGTAGTGTATATATGTCAATGCTATTCTCTCACATCGTCCCAGCTTACTCTTCCCCCTCCCTGTGTCCTCAAGTACATCCTCTACGTCTGTGTCATTATTCCTCTCCTGCCCCTAGGTTCATCAGAACATTTTTTTTTTTTTTAGATTCCGTATATATGTGTTAGCATACGGTATTTGTTTTTCTCTTTCTGACTTCACTCTGTATGACAGACTCTAGATCCATCCACCTCACTACAAATAACTCAGTTTCATTTCTTTTTATGGCTGAGTAATATTCCATTGTATATATGTGCCACATCTTCTTTATCCATTCATCTGCCGATGGACACTTAGGTTGCTTCCATGTCCTGGCTATTGTATATAGTGTTGCAATGAACATTGTGGTACATGACTCTTTTTGAATTATGGTTTTCTTAGGGTACATGCCCAGTAGTGGGATTGCTGGGTTGTATGGTAGTTCTATTTTTAGTTTTTAAAGGAACCTTCATACTGTTCTCCATAGTGGCTGTACCAATTTAAATTCCCACCAACAGTGCAAGAGGGTTCCCTTTTTTCCACACCCTCTCCAGCATTTATTGTTTGTAGATTTTTTGATGATGGCCATTCTGACTGGTGCGAGGTGATACCTCATTGTAGTTTTGATTTGCATTTCTCTAATGATTAGTGATGTTGAGCATCCTTTCATGTGTTTGTTGGCAGTCTGTATATCTTATTTGGAGAAATGTCTATTTAGGTCTTCTGCCCATTTTTGGATTGGGTTGTTTGTTTTTTCGATATGGAGCTGCATGAGCTGCTTGTATATTTTAGAGATTAATCCTTGGTCGGTTGCTTCGTTTGCAAATATTTTCTCCCATTCTGAGGGTTGTCTTTTCGTCTTGTTTACGGTTTCCTTTGCTGTGCAAAAGCTTTTAAGTTTCATTAGGTCCCATTTGTTTACTTTTGTTTTTATTTCCATTTTTCTAGGAGGTGGGTCAAAAAGGATCTTGCTGTGATATATGTCATAGAGTGTTTTCCTCTAAGAGTTTTATAGTGTCTGACCTTACATTTAGATGTTTAATCCATTTTGAGCTTACTTTTTTGTATGGTGTTAGGGAGTATTCTACTTTCATTCTTTTATATGAGGCTGTCCAGTTTTCTAAGCACCACTTATTAAAGAGACTGTCTTTTCTCCATTGTATATTCTTGCCTCCTTTATCAAAGATAAGGTGACCATAGGTGCATGGGTTTCTCTCTGGGCTTTCTATCCTGTTCCATTGATCTATATTTCTGCTTTTGTGCCAGTACCATACTGTCTTGATTACTGTACTTTGTAGTATAGTCTGAAGTCCGGGAGTCTGATTCCTCTAGCTCCATTTTTCTTTCTTAAGATTGTTTTGGCTTTGGGGTCTTTTGTGTTTCCATACGAATTGTGAAATTTTTTGTTCTAGTTCTGTGAAAAATGCCATTGGTAGTTTGATAGGGATTGCATTGAATCTGTAGATTGCTTTGGGTAGTATAGTCATTTTCACAATGTTGATTCTTCCAATCCAAGACCATAGTATATCTCTCCATCTTTTTGTATCATCTTTAATTTCTTTCATCAGTGTCTTATAGTTTTCTGCATACAGGTCTTTTGTCTCCTTAGGTAGGTTTATTCCTAGGTATTTTATTCTTTTTGTTGCAGTGGTAAATGGGAGTGTTTCCTTAATTTCTCTTTCAGATTTTTCATCATTAGTGTATAGGAATGAAAGAGATTTCTGGCATTAATTTTGTATCCTGCTACTCTACCAAATTCATTGATTAGCCCTAGTAGTTTTCTGATAGCATCTTTAGGGTTCTCTATGTGTAGTATCATGTCATCTGCAAACAGTGACAGTTTTACTTCTTCTTTTCCTGCTTGGATTCCTTTTATTTCTTTTTCTTCTCTGATTGCTGTGGCTAAAACTTCCAAAACTATGTTGAATAATAGTGGTGAGACTCTGATACCAAAACCAGACAAAGATGTCACAAAGAAAGAAAACTACACACCAATATCTCTGATGAACATAGATGCAAAAATCCTCAATAAAATACTAGCAAACAAAATCCAACAGCACACTGAAAGGATCATACACCATGATCAAGTGGGGTTTATCCCAGGAATCCAAGGATTCTTCGATATACACAAATCAATCAATGTGATACACCATATTAACAAACAGAAGGAGAAAAACCATATGATAATCTCAATAATGCAGAAAAAGCTTTTGACAAAATTCAACACCCATTTATGATAAAAACCCTCCAGAAAGTAGGCATAGAGGGAACCTACCTCAGCATAATAAAGACCATATATGACAAACCCACAGCCAACATCATTCTCAACGGTGAAAAACTGAAACCATTTCCTCTAAGATTAGGAACAAGACAAGGTTGCCCACTCTCACCACTATTTTTCTTTTGTCTGCCCTAGTTTTTTATTTTTTTTTAACATCTTTATTGGAGTATAATTGCTTTACAATGGTGTGTTAGTTTCTACTGTATAACAAAGTGAATCAGTTATATATATACATATATCCCCATATCTCCTCCCTCTTGCGTCTCCCTCCCACCTCCCTATCCCACCCCTCTAGGTGGTCACACAGCACCAAGCTGATCTCCCTGTGCTATGTGGCTGCTTCCCACTAGCTATCTATTTTACATTTGGTAGTGTATATCTGTCCATGCCAGTCTCTCACTTCGTCCCAGCTTGCCCTTCCCCTCTCCCCGTGTCCTCAAGTCCATTCTCTACGTCTGTGTCTTTATTCCTGTCCTGCCCCTAGGTTCTTCAGAACAATTTTTTTTTTTTAGTGTCCATATACATGTTAGCATACAGTATTTGTTTTTCTCTTTCTGACTTACTTCACTCTGTATGACAGATTCTAGGTCCCTCCACCTCACTAAAGATAACTCAATTTCGTTTCTTTTTATGGCTGAGTAATATTCCATTGTATATATGTGCCACATCTTCTTTATCCATTCATCTGCCGATGGACACTTAGGTTAAAACTAAGCGGCTAAAACTTCCAAAACTGTGTTGAGTAATAGTGGTGAGAGTGGAGAACCTTGTCTTGTTCCTGATCTTAGAGGAAATGGTTTCAGTTTTTCACCATTGAGAACGATGTTGGCTGTGGGTTTGTCATATATGGCCTTTATTATGTTGAGGTAAGTTCCCTCTATGCCTACTTTCTGGAGGGTTTTTATCATAAATGGGTGTTGAATTTTGTCAAAAGCTTTTTCTGCATTATTGAGATTATCATATGGTTTTTCTCCTTCTGTTTGTTAATATGGTGTATCACATTGATTGATTTGTGTATATCGAAGAATCCTTGGATTCCTGGGATAAACCCCACTTGATCATGGTGTATGATCCTTTCAGTGTGCTGTTGGATTTTGTTTGCTAGTATTTTATTGAGGATTTTTGCATCTATGTTCATCAGAGATATTGGTGTGTAGTTTTCTTTCTTTGTGACATCTTTGTCTGGTTTTCGTATCAGGATGATGGTGGCCTTGTAGAATGAGTTTGGGAGGGTTCCTCCCTCTGCTATATTTTGGAAGAGTTTGAGAAGGATAGGTGTTAGCTCTTCTCTAATGTTTGATAGAATTCACCTGTGAAGCCATCTGGTCCTGGGCTTTTGTTTGTTGGAAGAGTTTTAATCACAGTCTCAATTTCAGTGCTGTGATTAGTCTGTTAATATTTTCTATTTTTCCTGGTTCAGTCTCAGAAAGTTGTGATTTTCCAAGAATTGGTCCATTTCTTTCTGGTTGTCCATTTTATTGGCATATATTTGCTTGTAGTAATCCCTCATGATCCTTTGTATTTCTGCATTGTCACTTGTTACTTCTTTTTCATTTCTGATTCTGTTGATTTGAGTCTTCTCCATTTTTTGCTTGATGAGTCTGGCTAATGGTTTATCAGTTTTGTTTATCTTCTCAAAGAACCAGCTTTTAGTTTAATTGGTCTTTGCTATCGTTTCCTTCATTTCTTTTTCATTTATTTCTGATCTGATCTATATGATTTCTTTCCTTCTGCTAACTTTGGGGGTTTTTTGTTCTTCTTTCTCTAATTGCTTTAGGTGTAAGGTTAGGTTGTTTATTTGAGGTGTTTCTTGTTTCTTGAGGTAGGATTGTATTGCTATAAACTCCCCTCCTAGAACTGCTTTTGCTGCATCCCATAGATTTTGGGTCGTCATGTTTTCATTGTCATTTGTTTCTAGGTATTTTTTGATTTCCTCTTTGATTTCTTCAGTGCTATCTTGGTTATTTAGTAGCGTATTGTTTAGCCTCCATGTGTTTGTATTTTTTACAGTTTTTTTCCTGTAATTGATATCTAGTCTCATAGCATTGTGGTTGGAAAAGGTACTTGATATGATATCAATTTTCTTAAATTTACCAAGGCTTCATTTGTGACCCAGGTTATGGTCTATCCTGGAGAATGTTCCATGAGCACTTGAGAAGAATGTGTATCCTGTTGTTTTTGGATGAAATGTCCTATAAACATCAGTTAAGTCTGTCTTGTTTAATGTGTCATTTAAAGCTTGTGTTTCCTTATTTATTTTCATTTTGGATGCTCTTTCCATTGGTGAAAATGGGGTGTTAAAGTCCCGTGCAATGATTGTGTTACTGTCGATTTCCCCTTTTATGGCTGTTAGCATTTACCTTATTTATTGAGGTGCTCCTATGTTGGGTACATAAATATTTATCATTGTTGTATCTTCTTCTTGGATTGATCCCTTGATCATTATGTAGTGTCCTTCTTTGTCTCTTGTAATAGTCTTTATTTTAAAGTCTTTTTTTTCTGATATGAGAATTGGTACTCCAGTTTTCTTTTGATTTCCATTTGCATGGAATATATTTTTCCATCCCCTCACTTTCAGTCTCTATGTGTCCCTAGGTCTGAAGTGGGTCTCTTGTAGACACCATATGTATGGGTCATGTTTTTGTATCCATTCAGCCAGTCAGTGTCTTTTGGTTGGAGTATTTAATCCATTTACATTAAAGGTAATTATTGATATGTATGTTCCTATTACTATTTTCTTAACTGTTTTGGGTTTGTTTTTGTAGTTCTTTTCCTTCTCTTGTGTTTCTTGCCTAGAGACGTTCCTTTAGCATTTGTTGTAAAGCTGGTTTGGTTGTGCTGAATTCTCTTAACTTTTGTTTATGTGTAAAGGTTTTAATTTCTTTTTTTTTTTCGGTTTTAATTTCTTAATCGAATCTGAATGAGATCCTTGCTGGGTAGAGTAATCTTGGTTGTAGGTTTTTCCCTTTCATCGCTTTAAATATGTCCTGCCACTCCCTTCTGGCTTGCAGAGTTTCTGCTGAAAATCAGCTGTTGACTTTATGGGGATTCCCTCATATATTATTTGTTGCTTTTCCTTTGCTGCTTTTAATATTTTTTCTTTGTATTTAATTTTTGATAGTTTGATTAATATGTCTCAGCACGTTTCTCCTTGTGTTTATCCTGTATGGTACTGTCTGTGCTTCCTGGACTTGATTGACTATTTCCTTTCCCATGTTAGGGAAGTTTTCGATTATAATCTCTTCAAATATTTTCTCAGACCCTTTCTTTGTCTCTTCTTCTTCTGGGGCCCCTATAATTTGAATGTTGGTGCATTTACTGTTTTCCCAGAGGTCTCTGAGACTGTCCTCAATTCTTTTCATTCTTTTTTCTTTATTCTGCTCCTTGGCAGTTATTTCCACCATTTTATCTTCCAGCTCACTCATCCGTTCTTCTGCCTCAGTTATTCTGTTATTGATTCCTTCTAGAGTATTTTTAATTTCAGTAATTGTGTTGTTCATCACTGTTTGTTTGCTCTTTAGTTCTTCTAGACCCTTGTTAAATGTTTCTTGTATTTTCTCCATCCTGTTTCTGAGATTTTGGATCATCTTTACTGTCATTACTGTGAATTCTTTTTCAGGTAGGTTGCCTATTTCAGCTTCATTTATTTGGTCTTGTAGGTTTTTACCTTGTTCCTTCATCTGTAACGTATTTTTTTTTTTGTTTCATTTTTTTCTTTTCTTTGATGGGTGGTGCTGTATTCCTGTCTTACTGCTTGTTTGGCCTGAGACATCCAGCACTGGAGTTTGCAGGCAGTTGGATAGAGCTGGGTGTTGGTGCTGATATCAGGACCTCCGGGAGGCCTCACTCTGATTGGTATTCCCTGGGGTCTGAGGTTCTCTGTTAGTCCAGCGGTTTGGACTCGGAGCTCCCACCACAGGAGCTTGGGTCCAACCTCCAGACTGGGAACCAAGATATCACAAGCTTCTTGGTGAGGTATAAAAAAAAAAAAAGCAAAGGAAGAAAGAAAGAAAAAAAGGAGCAGTACCATATAAAAGAATAAAAAATAAAATAAAATTAGAAAGATAAAAATATATATTAGGAAAAATAAAACTATAATTGAAACAACTGCAACAAGGTAAAATAAAACCACAACAGAAAAAAGAAAAAAATAAAACGTGGGTGGGGGAACAAGCCAAAAGGAGAGATCACTAACAAAGTATAAAGAATAAAATAAAATTAGAAAAATAAAAGATATATTGGGAAAAATAAAAATATAAAGGAATCAACAAGGTAAAACAGAACCCCAATCTAAAAGAGTAAAAAAGAAAAAAAAAGCCTTGGCATGGGGTGGAGTTTAGGCAGGGGGTGGAACTTAGGCAGGGGTGGGGTTTAGGGTGGGTGGGGCCTGGGCGGGGTGATGTTCAAGCGTGGGTTGGGGTCTCTGCTTAGGACCTGCGCACAGTCGGGTAGAGGCAGCACGTGGAAAGGAGGGCCTCTGGCGTGTGGAGTTCCGGAGTTTGGAGGTAGGGCCCTGGGGGAGGGTGTGTGGGTGGGGTTTAGGCCCAGCTAGTTGGAGGGTGTCTCAGAGGAGGTTTTTGAGTGTAGAGGTGGGGTGCTGGGTGAGGGTGTAGGGGCGGGGCTTGGGCTCTGCGAGGCAGGAGGGAAGCTCCCAGGGCAGAGGATTAGGTCCGGTTGCTCAACAGGCTTCCCGGTGCCTAAGTGGGCAGGGAAAGCACTGTCCCCATTCCTTTCCTTTCCTTCGTGCCCCTCCCCTACTGTCTCCCCCAGGGTCTCCCCCGTTGCTGTGGGTGGGTCCCGCTGGGATGCTGGTCCTGTAGGTCCAGCCTTTACTTTTGCTCCCCCTTCCCTCCCTTCCAGCCCCTCAGGACTCATGCAGCTGGAGGGGGCCTAGGTGGGCAGAGGATCAGGCCCAGGATCTCAGCAGGTTCCTGGGGGCCCACGCGGGCAGGGGAAACCTGGCCACGCTCCCTTTTGATCCTCTGCCTTCCCAGTGGTTCCCCAATTTCCCCCTTTGGGCGTGGGATCCCTTCCCCTCCCCCAGCCACCCCTCAGGGGCGCCAGTCCCGTCCTGCCTCCACTTCTCCTCTCCCTTCACTCCCCCCCATGCCCCATGTCCTACCCGGTCGCTGGGGGTTCCTCCCGTCCCCTTAGGTGTCCGTGGTCACCCACCGGTGCCTGGTAGGTGCCCTAGTTTTGAGGAGATACGAATTCTGCGTCCTCCTAGTACGCCATCCTGACTACAGCCCCTCTCACTTTCTTCATTCCAGCGATTAAACTCCTCCTATGTGCCGGCACTGAGAACAGTGGTGAACTTGTTAAGACATTGACTCTGTCTTCATGGATTTTATAATCTAGTGGTGGAGAGTGATGAGCACACACACATAGAATTACAAATTATGATAAGTGCTGGGGAAAAAATATGATGCTACAGGAGAAATATGGGAGGGGTAGGGTGATGTGAGGGAGAAGACAACCTCTGAGGAAACCACATTGAACTGCATTGTCAGTAAAGGTGAAGTAAGAAGGAGAAGTGTGGATGTGGGCCTGTGCCCAAGCCCTGAGGCAGAAAGTATGGAGGTCAACTTCCCTGGGGAATCAAGCGCAGAGAAAGGTAACTGGCAGGCCATGAGCTTGAAGCAATAGTCTGGGGCCCGATGATTCAGGTAAAAATATAAAGTGTCTGTTGACAAATAAAACCTGCAAGAGGAACTAAAAATTAAGAGAGGATGTGGAACTGCACCTGAGGGACACATTACCCTACAGAGGGTAACATGTTCTCTCGTAATTATTTGTGGGAACTGTGGCCATTTTGCAATGTCAGTAGCATTGGACCTGAGAAATGACAAAGGTATTAGCTCACTTTTTTCTAGTGATTCTTTGAGCTCTAATGGGTTCACCTGGGGGACAGCTGGAGCAGATGAATGTTCGGCCTGTAGCATGAAGCCTAAAGTGTTCATTTAGGACCCATGCTGGTAGCTCAGAGGAATGAAAGGTCATGCCCTTTTGAATGAAGGACTGCTGTTTGACGGAAGGTAATAAATAAAAAGACCGCAGCGCCAGAGAGCTCTGGGAAGGTTTGCAATGAGGAAGGTATAGAATGGCACACTGAGCGGGGGGGGGGGGGCACATCATGATGAGGAAGTCGGTGAATGGGAATTCAAAGCCATATATTTCATTCTTTTTTTTTTTTTTTTAAACATCTTTATTGGGGTATAATTGCTTTACAAGGGTGTGTTAGTTTCTGCTTTATAACAAAGTGAATCAGTTATACATATACATATGTTCCCATATCTCTTCCCTCTTGCGTCTCCCTCCCTCCCACCCTCCCTATCCCACCCCTCCAGGCGGTCACAAAGCACCGAGCTGATATCCCTGTGCCATGTGGCTGCTTCCCACTAGCTATCTACCTTACATTTGTTAGTGTATATATGTCCATGACTCTCTGTCACCCTGTCACAGCTCACCCTTCCCCCTCCCCATATCCTCAAGCCTGTTCTCCAGTAGGTCTGTGTCTTTATTCCTGTCTTACCCCTAGGTTCTTCATGACATTTTTTTTTCTTAAATTCCATATATATGTGTTAGCATACGGTATTTGTCTTTCTTTCTGACTTAGTTCACTCTGTATGAGAGACTCTAGGTCTATCCACCTCATTACAAATAGCTCAATTTCGTTTCTTTTTATGGCTGAGTAATATTCCATTGTATATATGTGCCACATCTTCTTTACATATATTTCATTCTTAAAACATTTTACGTATCAGTGAATGAGCTGGGGCCCTGCCCCGTGGAATGGAGCTCTTCACTTCCTGCTGCCTCCGCCACCCCCTCTTCCCTCCAGACACTCTGACTTAGGAAGCAGAATAGCATCGAAGGGGTAGGGAGAACTTTGATTACTGGTTGACTGAAGATTACTGGTTGTGCATCAGCCTTTTCGTGAGCCTGAGAATCATTTCATCTTTGAAATGAAATGCGTTAAATGCGTTCCATCTCCTATGAAGAAAAAGTGTCTTGTTTATGTTAGTAAAATATACATAACATAAGAATGACTGTTTTAACCTTGTTAGGTGTACGGTCCGGTGGCATTAAGTACATTCACATTGTGCAACCATTACTACCATCCGTTCCCACCATCCATTCCCAGAACTTTTTCATTTTCCCCAACTGAAATTCTGTACCCGTTGAACACTAAGCATTGCCCCTCCCTCCAGCTCTTGGCAACCAGCTTTCTACTTTCTGTCTCTGTGAATTTGACTACTCTAGGTGCCTCTGTAGTCAGAATCCTACAGTATTTGTCCTTTTGTGAAGGGCTCATTTCACTTAACACAATGTCTTCAAGGTTTGTCCGTGTATCAGAATTTCTTTCCTTTTTAAGGCTGAATAAGATTCCATTGTATGTATAAGGCAGGAGATAGATGGGCTCCAGGCTAGACATTGACAACTGGCCTCCTGTTCACACTTCCTGGGGTGAGAAGAAGATGGGCTCCAGGCTGGACATTCATTACCCAGCCCCCTGTTTACATTTCCTGAAGCAAGAGACAAACGGGCTCCAGGACTACATATTTATAACCAGACTCCTGTCTATATTTCGAGATCTGCACCTTGATATAAAAACCAGCAACAGAAATAGGGTATATAACCAGACATTGGACATTTTTATGGCAGGGACGGAGTGGGACTAAACCCTGTTAAAAGATCAAGAGGTCTGGGCATCCCTGGTGGCGCAGTGGTTGAGGGTCTGCCTAATGATGCAGGGGACACGGGTTCGTGCCCCGGTCCGGGAGGATCCCGCATGCCGCGGAGCGGCTGGGCCCGTGAGCCGTGGCCGCTGGGCCTGCGCGTCCGGAGCCTGTGCTCCGCAACGGGAGAGGCCGCAGCAGTGAGAGGCCCGCGTACCGCAAAAAAAAAAAAAAAAAAAATCAAGAGGTCATACATTTCCCATCCTTAGGGCAAGGGAAATACTGCACATGTGCAGAAAGGCTCCTTGGGGGTCAAAAGCGGGGGGCACACCCCGTAATACGTGATGCTAAGGCCGTCCCATAGACCTCTGGGCTGCAATCCATCTGGGAAAAGCGTTGCGCACGCATGTTGGGTAGGGTCCTAGGGCAGGGCAGGTGTGGAAAAAGAAACCAGGTAATTGGCCAAAGGTAAACAAAGACCCGGAAGAACTGCTCTGTATGAATGACCTAACCACCGCTTTCCTGACTCCTCCTCATTCGGGAGGACGCCCACACCCTTCCTCTCCGGTGTGCATCTCTGCCTTGCTTCTGTCCTAACTAAACAAACTGTTTCTCTGTGTGCTCTCCCACTTGTTGTTGTGCTGTGTCTCTAATAATAAACTTTGTACCTGTTTTTACAGTTTTGCCTCTGTGAGAAATGCATTTTTCACTGGAGGCCAAGGCTAGGGGGTGTGGTGACTGGGATTCCTGGTTTTCATCCAGGCTCCCCAGGTTCAATTCTTGGGCAGGGAATTAAACGATCTTGCTTCATGCCACCACCCACTGCTGCCTCTCCGAGATCATGTATACACCCCATTTTGTTTATCCATTCATCTTTCTGTGAACATTTGGGTTGGAGGAAAAGTATCTCCAACCCATGGAGCAGAGACAAGATATTTTTCTTTTCATATATTGTCTTATTTTTCCTCTTTTCTTTGCACACTCCGTGCTCCCTCTCTCCTTCTCTCCCTCCCTCCCCCTCTCTCTCCTTCCCTCCCTCCCTCCCTCCCTTCTCCCCTTCCTCCCCAACCCCAGCCCCTGTAGAAGGAGGATAGAACCACTGCCGTGATGGAGGCATTTCTTCTGTATTTCAAGTACGAGGAGATGGAGCTACCTTTCCTTTCTCAGTATAAGAGGGGGTCCTGGGAAAGTTTTAGAATCTGAAATTTAGCTGTAAATGACGTAATATGCTTTTGTACCACTTCCAAACCAAATGCTGTTCAGATATAAGTTTTTTTTTTTTTTTTTTTTTCGGTGCGCGGGCCTCTCACTGCTGTGGCCTCTCCCGTTGCGGAGCACAGGCTCCGGACGCGCAGGCTCAGCGGCCATGGCTCACGGGCCCAGCCGCTCCGCGGCATGTGGGATCTTACGGGACCGGGGCACGAACCCGTGTCCCCTGCATCGGCAGGCGGACTCTCAACCACTGCGCCACCAGGGAAGCCCAGGAGGATAGAATTTGACTGAACTTTGTTATCATTGGGAATCTCAGGGTAGAGTACAATGAGTTCATTTTTTTGAAATTATTGCAATAGAAGTTATCTTTCGGAGCATATTTAGATTCACAGTAAAAGTGAGCAGCAAGCACTCCGTTTGGAGCACTCAGTGGAGCGCTCCCATATACTCCCTCCTTCCCCTCTGTCCACACCCACAGCCTCCCCTACAATCAGCATCCCTCACCAGAGGGGTATGCCTCTTACAAGTGATAAATCTACATTGCAACCTCGTTATCATCCCAAACCCATGCTTTACACTGGGTGAATCACTCAGTATCGTACATTCTATTGGTTTTGACAAGTCTGTAACGATATGTATCAACCATTATAGCATCGCAAAGAATAGTTTCACTACCGTAAGAATTCTCTGTGCTCCACCTACTTATCTCTCCCTCTCCTTAACCTTTGGCAACCACTGATCTTTTTACGGTCTCCATAGTTTTGCCTTTTCCAGAATGTTGGAATCATACAGTATATAGCATTTTCAGACTGGCTTGTCTCACTTAGCATTGTACTATGCATTGAAGGTTCCAACATGTCTTTATTCACGGCTTGATAGCTCATTTCTTTTTAACACTGAATACCATTCTGTTGCCTGGATAGACCACAGTCTACTTATCCATTCACTTACTAAATGATGTCTTGGTTGCTTCCAAGTTTTGGCAATTGTGGTTATAGCTGCTGCAAACATCCATTTGCAGATTTTTGTGTGGACATAAGTTTTCAACTAACTTGAGTAAATACCATGGAGCACAATTCCCAGATCATATGTTAAGACTACGTTTAGCTTTGTAACAAACTGTCTTCCAAAGACAGTCATGGAAGTCAATGACTTCCGTTTGGGTTTTACAGGAAACCAGGAGTCCAGGCTTGATTATAATACCTAAGTCGTCACAGGTTGACAGATTGGATTAAGTGAGAAAATAAATAGGCACATGGTCAGTCATTGACACAGAGCCTGATATAAGATGGTTCCTTTTTTTTTTTTAACTCTTGCAGAGCTGTCCAGATGAACTAGAAATGGGGATACGGAGACAGGAGAAGGTTTTTATGACTGGTTTAGTCATTAAGTTATGGTTTTTGAAGGCTCAAACCAGAGCCTTCAGTTTTGCAGAAAGGAGAGGAGGAAAGCCTCTGAAGGATTAGGCAGTGGTATAGGCATCAAGGATAAATACGAAATTGGACAAGAGGCAGGCTTCTTAAACCAGACGATTGTAAGAATCATGGAACACCGTGATAAAAAATGAAGTTGGGAGGGTCAGATGTTTAGAAAGAAAAAAGGCCATTATGGACACACAATAACTGGTTAGCACTTGCTGATGGAATTAATTTGAAGAATAATAAAGGTTCTTATTTGTGATTAGCCAGAAGATTGTTGTTTAATGGTGGACAGTTTTGTTTTAAATTCCTGTAATGGGAAGATCATGAACCCCATTTCTGTTTTCCCATTATTTCCTCTACTGCAGAGAGAAAAATAGCTCGATTTGCCCTTCAATATGACAATAGTCAGTGACTGAGAAAAATCATTTGCTGTCGTCATCTGTGTCAGATAAGTGTCACAAGGGCGGCCTATGGTTATCAGTTGCCACTTCAACAGAGGGGAGCGATTACAGCAAGGGCAGTTTGGTGTTATATATCAGTGTGACAGGCTTACCAAACTGATGGGTGGTAAATGCACAAGGCACAAGGTTTTAGGTTAATTCCCACGTCCAAAAGAGTGGAGATCTTTGTCAGAGAATGTCAAAATTAGCTGAGCAAATTTCACCCTGATTATTTTCATATATGTTTTGGAAACCTAGCCAGAGCTTCATCTGGGGTCAAATATTGAACAAAACCCAATTATGGGAGATAACTGATGCACGCTTAGTAAAATCTAGGCAGGTTGATATCAACTTGCTCATGGAAAAGGCAAAGAAATTAAGCAATATCATGTGAGTGGCTGTCAGCTGGAGGTAGGTCAGCAACAATCTCTGATGGTAATAGCTGCAGCAGTACTATTTATTCGTTAGAAATGGCCAGTAACACAAGAAGAAAACAGACATCATTTTTAATGGCCCCAAAGGTAACTCGTCATCATATAGATTCTTTTCTGTGCATTTGTAAATTATATATATTGCCTCTAAGATTGTCCCCACTGATTGCTGCTGCCTTATATTCATGCCCTCGTATAATCCGCTCCCCTTGAGTGTGATGAGGTTACAAAAGATTGTGGCTTCTGTCTTGGGTGCTCTCTCGCTCTGATGGAAGCCAGGGGCTGTGTTGCACACTCCCACACGGAGAGGCCCTCGAGGCAAGGAAGTGAGGGAGGACTCCAGTCAACAGATATTGAGGAATTGAGCCCCTCACTCCAACAACCGGTGCGGAGCTGAATCCTGCCAACAGCCACGTGAGTGAGCTTAGAAGTGGATTTCCATTCGAGCCATCAGTTGGGACTGTAGTGCTGGCTGACAGCATAACTGCAGTCTCATGAGAGATTATGAGCCAGCCAGGCCTAGCTAGGCCCAGATTTCAGACCCACGGAAACTCTGACATGGTACATGTTTGTTGTTTTACGCTGCTAAGTATTGGGGTAGTTTGTTATGCAGCAATAGAGAACTAGTATGTAAATGTTTACAAAAATTGGGTTAGAGTGTCTTTTGTCAGTCAGAGTTCTAGCAGCAAACAGAAGGCACCCACCCACCTGGGATTTTGAAGAGAAACTTGGGCAGTGTTAGGAAAATCAATAAGGTACGAAGAGGCAGCCAGGGTTTACAACAGTGGGAAGCCATTATCCTCCCTAGACCTAAAAGAGAAAGGGAGCCAGAGAGGAGGCTGTTTCATAGTAGCAGTGTTGTAGAGGAATGCAACACCTGCCGGAACTGGGTTGAGGCAGGGAGGGAGCAGAGAAGAAATACCCTGACCTCTTTCTCTGGCCATCCTCAGATCTGCCGATGACTCTCATTGGCCAAACCCTACTGGAAACCAGGGGGCAGTTCCTACTGGTCAGCTTTCTAGGACAGAAAACAACAGAAGAGAAAGTAGGGAGTGGATCTGCTGGGGGGCATAAGGACAGAAACCAGCATATGCTAATGCTCTTGTGCAACTGTTTTTATTTTGACCATCCTTCTATATCATTAAAGATTCTTCTACATCATGGTTTTAAATAGCTACATATGGATACTATAACCAAATTATCTCAATCATGCAATGATGAACATTTTTGGTTGTATAAAAATTCGTCTTTTGTTATGAAAACGGTGAAATGAATATGCTTATAGTCATATTTCTATGGATTAAAAAAATATAATTCCTTAGAGTACAATGCAATAAGTAGAACAATTGAGGACAAAGAAGATTTTTTATGGTTTTGATATATCTTGTCATATCACTCACCAGAAAAGTTGCTTTGATGCTCCCCCTATAAAAATCTTTGCCTATTTGATAGGTTTGAAAAGTGCTGTATTGTTTTAATTTTCATTTTGATGTTATTAAGGAATTTAAAATATTTTCACATGTTCATTAGCTACTTATTTTTCTTCCTTTGTGACTTTCCCCATTTTTTTCTATTGGTATTGGTGTTTTTCTTATTGATTTATAGGAACTATTTAGAATTAAAAATTCTTTGTTGTCATATGTGCTGCAAATATTTTTCCTAGTTAAAAAAAATCTCATACATAAACCTGTTTCTTTACCTCAAGAATATTAAAAGGGCTTCCCTGGTGGCGCAGTGGTTGAGAGTCCGCCTGCCGATGCAGGGGACGCGGGTTCGTGCCCCGGTCTGGGAGGATCCCACATGCCACGGAGCGGCTGGGCCCGTAAGCCATGGCCGCTGAGCCTGCGCGTCCGGAGCCTGTGCTCTGCAACGGGAGAGGCCACAACAGTGAGAGGCCCGCGTACCGCAAAAAAAAAAAAAAAAAAAAAAAAAAAAAAAAAAAAGAATATTAAAATATTTACCTTTTCCTTCTAGTATTCTAATAAATTATATCAAGTGAGAATTTTAATCTATTTGGAACTGTTTTTGGAGGTAAAGTGTGAGACAGGGATGAAACATAATTTTCTTCTAAATAGTTATCTAACTGTCCCAAAGCCATTTATTGAAAGGACAGTCTTTTTTTGTTTTCCTCACTGATTCAAAATGGAAACACAAATCCACATGGAAAGTATAACCTTGATTTTATTACTTAAGGGGTTCCTTTCCGTTATATATATTTTTGCATATGGGTTAAAATATGCATATGGGTTAAGATACATGAATATTTTTATTGCAAATGATTCTATTATTTTATTTTTCAATAAAGATCAGTAACAGGAACTTGGAGCTTGGGTCTAGTTCTGGCTAAAGATTATGTCCTTTATTTCCCCTAAGCTGGACCTAATTTGTTTTCTTTGATGTATTGTTTTTGACCTCCTGATAATTTTTGTAAATACTACGAATATTTCGGAACTAAAGTGAACTTGGCTTACAGTGGTAGATTTAATTGAGGAAGACAATATTATTAGTATAATTTCACATGTTTAGTGCAAACCAGTACTTATCTCATTTGGTAGATTTTTTAACTAGAAGATCTGAGGATATACTCTGCCTGCAATGTGGTGACAATGATAGTGCATTGTAATGTTCCATTTAAAAGGCATGCACAAGTGGTAATGGATCTTTCTGTAAGCATTTCATGAAAGGAAGGCCCCAGGTCATGTTTGTACATCTATATTTCCTAAACGGTTTCCAGTGGCATCATGTAATACCTGATGAAGCTTTTACCTCTGAACGATAGAAGAGAACATAACATTTCTGTCTTGCTCTCTTAGATCACTCACTCTGGGGAAAACCAGCTGAGGACACTCAAGCAATCCTCTGGAGAAGTCTATGTGGTGAGGAACTGAGGCCAACTGCCAACAGCTAGCACTAATTTGGCAGGTATGGAAATAGGCCATTCTGGAGGTGGATCCTCCAGTCCCAACAACTCTTCAGATATAGCCCTAGCCGATGCCTTGACTGCAACCTCATCAGAGAGACCCAGAGCCTGAACTGAGACAGGCTTGTTGCCGAAATTAGCCTCTGTACACCGGTGCCAAATTAAATCTGGGAGACAGAGTTTTGGGTGAAGTAGAAAGAAATCGCGTTATTGCTTTGCCAGGCAAAGGGGACCACAACAGGCTAATGCCCCTAAGACTGTATGTCCCACCCTGGACGGGGGTAGTGAGGAGTCTTTAACAGTGTTCAGGGAGCAGGGCGTGATCAGCTCGTGGACATTCTTCTGATTGGTTGGTGGTGAGGAAATTGGGAGTCAGCATCATCAACCTTCTGGTTCCAGCCGGTCTGGGGTCTACGTGCTTGTGGGCAGCATACGGTTAACTTCTTCCACCTGGTGGCGGTTTCGGTATCTGCAGAACAGCTCAAAGGACAAGGCTCTGAATATTATCTATAGACCTTGGGGAAGAACTAAATGTCCTTGACTTTGTTTAATGGCCAAAGTATTATTATTTTGTCTTGCATGACTGTGTTCCTTTCTTTCTGCATTTTCTCACTTCTCTGATTAAATTTATTCTTTGACTAAAGTTTTTCTACAGACAAAAGGCAGGCAGGGGACATGGGTGGGGTCTATTCCAGGAAGGCCTTGTAGTGTCCTGCTAGGTTACAGGCTGGGACCTGGGACCTGGGACCCTTTGCAGCAATGCTTGCACCTGGACAAACGTCTCGTCAAGCAACAAATACAAAGAAACTCCAAGGGCTAAAAACAACTGCGTGCATGCGCATTTGGGGCAAATTATGAACAAGATACAAAAAGCCCCAAAACCTAACTTCCACATCTGAGGAGTCGGGAGCAAAAGCATGGTAGCGCACATGATCCTTGCACACAGCACTACCAAGAGGATGGGCACCCCACCCAAGCCACCCCTGCAGCCTGACCCCCGGACCTGCCCCTACCCTCGCCCCATGTAAGGGACCAGCTTGCCCTCCCCTCAGGGAGCAAGCAGGGCCACCTGTTACTTGTTTTCGCACCGTCATGCTACAGTACGAGTCCCAATAAAGCCTTGCCTGAATTTCTCGTCTGGTGTGTTTTCAATTTCTATTGATTAAGGAGTCCAAGAACCCTGGCCGGTAACAGAACCACTCAGGTAAGCCACTCCCAGATTTCTGGGGGTTCAGAATTTGAAACCCTGAAGGCATTCTGCTAATCATTTCTAGAACATCTCAACTAGAAGACAATATTGACTATAGAAGTGGTATGAAAGACATTGAAGAAAGGCAAAGAACCTAAGGCTGTTGCAAAGGTTTTGAAGAAATATGATGAGGTCATTAACTAAAATTTCAAGCCTGGGTCTGCTATGTTCTCTGTAGCTTTGGGTTGGTTAGTGGACCTGTTGGAGCATCAGGATTCTCTGTAAAATGAGGATGCTAACGGTGCTTACCTTACAGAGTGGCTGTATTAGAGCACCACATCTGAGATGCAGTTGGCTCTTAATAGAAGGAAACTTAGAAGGTATTTGTTTGAAAAATGTAAAGGCAAGTCCACGGCAAGGAACTTTAAGTACTTAAAGTGGTCTTTGAAGTGTGCAACTGATACTACAGCTGACAAGATGAGCAAGTAAATAACCGAACAAATGAATTATATTAAGTGCAAAAACTGCTGGTAAGAAGTAGAGGACATTAATTTTTAGCTCGAGTAAGGAAATTTTTGAAATGTTTTTCTATATTTAATAATTTTCTGATAATGAGTCTGTTTTATGGAAAATGAGACAAAATTTCTACGGGTGAAACCAACAGATAAATGCAAAAACTCATTGGAATCCACAGGTCTCGCCCGCTGAAGCTAGTCCTGCCTCTCCACGGCCCCGCCTTCCACTATAGCCACGCCTCTTTTGGGTTTACGGTTGGACTTCACCCTTTCCTCATCATCGGGTTCGCTACGCCTGGTTCCCAGTCGAGGCTCGTTTGCTCGCGAGAGTTCCTCTACCTGGCCCACTCAGAAGCTGTAGGAAACGGAGGCAGAGAAGAGTCGCGAGACTTGATTCGACCACACTTTCCAGGCTCCGCCCCTCCTTCCTGGCCCTCCTTCTGGCCCAGCTTCCCCGGTTGCACGTGTAATTGTGTACTTGTTGTGGTTCAACCTCACGTGGCCACGGTATTGCCGGCGTTACATGCCCCGCCTCCAAGATGGCGGCGCCCAGCGCAGCGGCCCACGACCTGAGTCGGCTCAGCTTTGAATTATAACCTTGACTGAGTCTATGTGGCCATGGACCGGCCTGGGTTCACAGCCTCGCTGGTGGTGAGTACCGGGCGGTAGAGTGGGGGCGCTAGGGGTGCCGGAGGCTTCCCTGTCCTAGCACCTCCTTCCGGTTTTGCGCGCTGAATCATCCCCGGGTCACCGGTCACCCGGTCTGGGAGGAAGCACGGGGCTCCTGGGCCGCGCTGGGCCTCGTGTCAAGGTTCTGAGTTTCCTACCTGTGTGACAGAAAGAGACGGGGGTGGGATAGGGGTCCGCACCGCGGTTTACCTAACGGGAAAACAAAAGTTTCAATTGTATACTGTAACCATACTCTGGAGAGCTTGGCAATGAATGAAATATATGTAACAAAACTCTTGAGTCGCTCACAGACCTGGTCAAGACTGTGGTTTCGTTTTGCTGTATCTTTTTTCAGTCTCGGAAAATGACGTATCCATTCATTCATCTTATATATAATCTGCTTAGTTTGCTTCCGAGCATTTTTCTAGGCTTTGGGTATGGTATATACTGATGAGCACAAATAGCCGCGCGTTGAGCCAGCGCGTTAGTGGTGTTTAATTCCTTAGAAAACAACGAGAATCAACGTGTCTTAACATCAACCCCCATCCCCCAAATCCTTTAATAAATACTTTGAAACCTTTCTTAGGACAGGCTCAGTAGGGGATACTAGATACAGTAGTGAACAAGACAGATTGGCTGCCTATGTTTTCACTGTAGGAGAGCGGGCAGAGGCAGAAAATAGACAAGAACCTTTTCAAAAGCTTTTCCTGAGAGATGGAGCCCTAGAGGACTTTCTTCGTTTAATTATCAAATGTTTTTGCAGGTGTTGGAGATAACATGGTGAACAAGATAGACCTGGCCGCACGGGTCAGGTGGTGGAGGCAGAAGGGGTAAAATGAGTGTTATCGTAAATGACGATGAGGGTTAGTTTCAGAGTGTATGGAAAGATGTGGAAGGGGGATCTTACCCAGACTGGTGGAATGATGGTTTTAAATCTAGATTGATATTGTAGAATTGATATTGTAGATTGATATTTGTAGAAGCTAGGTTTTAGAGATGCAAAGAAATATGTTACCCCGTTGAAGACGTTTTCCTGTCCAGCTGGTGAGATGGCAGTAGTACTTATGACAATCCACATTGCTCTGACGGGAACTAGGGTAGGCTCTTTACATACATCATCTCATTTAAGCCTGACAAACAATTGAAGTCTTATCCTAGTTTTCCAAATGAGGGAACTGAGGAATAGTACGTTAGATAATTTGTCCAAAGTCACACAAGTGAGATACATTTCGTGTGTGTAAGTGTTGGAGCTCAGATTCCAAGCAGTGTAACATGGGATTCCATTTACTGCTCCTTGAGACTATCGCTGAAGTCAGCAACAGTAGCAGTTGCTAAAAACAGGTGAGTGTCAGAGTTAACAAAAAAAAAATTGTATTAAAATTTATTTTATTAAAGAAGGGTACACATGCATACTTCCTTTTTCGTAGTTACAGAGGGTAAAATTGGGATCGATTGGTAGAAGTTTCAAGGAAGTTAGATCTCATTCCTGGTGAATTCATTTAGCATGCAGTTTATCTGCCATGTGTTCTGTCTACTGGTACTGTGATTGCCCTTGGAGATTTGATGGCAAACAAACCAAGGCTATATGATAAGTACTGTGAAAGGAATGAACTGAGGTGGGAGAGAGAGAGAATAATATTGGAAAACCTACTTTAGATGGAGTGCCCTAGGAAGGCCCTGAGGAGCTAACGTTTAAGCTAAGACCTAACAGGTAAGGGGCTAGTCATTTTGATGAGCAGAGGGGAAAGTTCAGAGGGAGCAGCGCGTGAGAAAATCCTCAGGTGGAAAGGGTTCAGGATGTGAATGTGGTGGCTGAGGCCTAGTGGGTGAGGGTAGTGTGACAGAGGCTGCTGTTGGAGAGCTAGACAAAGCCTGCGGAGGTGAGTCTTGGTGGGCAGTGGAAAGGAATTTGGATTTTATATAAAGCATAACGAAAGCCATTAGAGGGTTTTATTATTGAAGTAGTCCGGAAATGGAAGGGCCCCCTTTTTTTTTTTTTTTTAATGGTTGGGAGCGTCTTTGAGGAGGCTAAGCACTCCTCAGGGAGTTCTGTTTTGTTTACTACCGTGTGACCAATGCCTGACACTTCGAAGGCACTCAGTACTTGTTGGGTGAATGAATGCAGCTTCACGTTTGCAGAAGTCTTGAGCCTCGGCTTCTAAGGATTAAGTGAGATGTAGTACGGAGCCTGACGTAGAGCACATATTTACCTGTTTCCTTCCTGAAGTTTCTGGAGCAGGATTGAAGGGCTGTAGAGCTGAATAGGGAGAGAGCTTCTGGCATGTTAAGTTTTCTTTTGGAGCACAGAGCAGACTATTCAGAAAAAAACCTCCAAGAGTACAGTCACGGGTGCATGCTTTTAGGAGAGCAGTTTGAAATAAGTATTAGTGACCTAAAGATGTTCATAACATTTAGCTCAGTGAAGATAATAGGAAAACATGAAATAAAAGAGGAGTGGTTAGGTAAATGATGATAGATGCATTTCATGGACTATTTAGGGGCCATTGGTAACAGTGCTTGTGAAGAGTATGTGCTATAATAGTAACATGGAAAATGCTTATGAGATTAAAAAAAAAAGAAAAAATACAACACTGTACCTGTATACATCTGGTTCATGCCTAATGAAAACTTGGTAGCCAAGGGGAGTTGGTTCCAGGTCCGCTGTGGATACCAAAATCCACAGATGCTCAAGTCCCTTATATAAAATGATGTACTATTTGCATGTAACCTATGCACATCCTCCTGTATACTTTAAATCATTTCTAGATTACTTATTATACCTAATACAAGGTAAATACTGTGTAAATAGTTGTAAATACAATATAAATGTTATGAAAATAGTTGCCTGCATGCAGCAAATTCAAGTTTTGCTTTTTGGAACTTTCTGGAATTCTTTTTGCAAATATTTTGAATCTGCATTTGGTTGAATCTGACGATGCGGAACCCCAGGATATGGAGGGCTGGCTTTATTCCATTCCTTAAAAAAACAAAAAAAGCTGTATTGAAATCCTCCAAGATGGAATGAAATAATTTTGATAGTAGCCTTACTTTTTTCTACCTTTTTTTTTTTCTTTTTGCGGTACGCGGGCCTCTCACTGTTGTGGCCTCTCCCGTTGCGGAGCACAAGCTCCGGACGCGCAGACTCAGCGGTCATGGCTCACGGGTCCAGCCGCTCCGCGGCATGTGGGATCCTCCCAGACCGGGGCACGAACCTGTGTCCCCTGCATCAGCAGGCGGACTCTCAACCAACTGCGCCACCAGGGAAGCCCTCTTCTACTTTTTTCAATGCAAAACAAACAAACATCCCTCCAAACCACTCTTTCCCTCCAGCCTGACTCTTCTCTCCCTTTCAGTACTTAGCAGTTTCATCGACCTTGTAGTTCATCTGGGTTGTTACTTGAGTGAAACCGAAAGCATCCCTGTCTCAGTTACTTTATTTTTTAAAATTTAAAAAAAATTTTAATTTATTTTACATCTTTATTGGAGTATAATTGCTTTACAGTGGTGTGTTAGTTTCTGCTTCATAACAAAGTGAATCAGTTATACATATACATATGTTCCCATATCTCTTCCCTCTTGTGTCTCCCTCCCTCCCACCCTCCCTATCCCACCCCTCCAGGCGGTCACAAAGCACCGAGCTGATATCCCTGTGCTATGAGGCTGCTTCCCACTAGCTATCTACCTTACGTTTGGTAGTGTATATATGTCCATGCCTCTCTCTCGCTTTGTCACAGCTTACCCTTCCCGCTCCCCATATCCTCAAGTCCATTCTCTGGTAGGTCTGTGTCTTTATTCCTGTCTTACCCCTAGGTTTTTCATGACATTTTTTTTTTCAATTCCATATATATGTGTTACAATACGGTATTTGTCTTTCTCTTTCTGACTTACTTCACTCTGTATGACAGACTCTAGGTCTATCCACCTCATTACAAATAGCTCAATTTCGTTTCTTTCTGTGGCTGAGTAATATTCCATTGTATATATGTGCCACATCTTCTTTATCCATTCATCCGATGATGGACATTCAGGTTGTTTCCATCTCTGGGCTATTGTAAATAGAGCTGCAGTGAACATTTTGGTACATGACTCTTTTTGAATTATGGTTTTCTCAGGGTATTGTCTCAGTTACTTTTAACTGGGTTACAGGTGAAGGAACTTCGGCGAGTGTTGGTGCTCTGCAGTGTGAAGTGCAGGCAGTCCTTTGCGTGTAATTTGGGGCTGGAAAGATGAATGTGCGAGTGGACGTCATGCAAAGTGATCTTAATAATTGATGAAAATGATTATTTAACGACCTTTAAAAATTCTTGTCAATGTTAATGACTCTCTTACTGTAGGTTGTGGAAGTAGAGGGAAACGGAAAAAAAGAAGTAAAACTTACATTTAGTACAGTGGAATTTAAAACATTAAGATTGTATTTCTTTGTAAAAAAAAAGTATCAGAAGTAATTTTAAGTCATATAACTTGCAATACAGAACAAGTGTTCCTTTAACGTGGCGTTTTTTGCTGGCACAGCTTGCTCTGGGACATCTTTGTGCTTTTCGTCCCAGCCTCTTTCCCCGTATGTGGTAAGTTCGCCTTCACTCATTTTCCTCTGGCTGCATGTCTGGAATCTCTCCAATGACGGCAGTGTCGATATTCCCACAGCTAATTCTTTTATAACTCCTTTTACATTTGATTTGAATGTCACTTTCAGTGTTAACCACTTGTCACTTACTTGCCCTGCTTTCATGTTTGTTGGCCAGTTCCCTCTTTCGATTATTCATTTTTGTGAAATGTCACTGTGGTCACTGTAATTCAACTGTCCTGTTAGAGGACTTGTGTTCCTTATGGCAACTGAGATGCATGCGTGTCGGTGCTGTGCAAAGCAAGAACTGCTTGTACTGTTTTTTTTTTTTAATTGTTATTTTGTTGTTTTCTTTTCTTACTTTAGGGAGGTGGTTCTGAAAAAGCTTCTTCATAATATTTGTGTCTTCTCACGGGACCTGCCGTTCTGCTGAGAAACACTGGCAGAAAGGGACTTGAGGGCAGTGGCATGGATTATGTTGCCAAGGCTTCTTAGGTGGGGTAAGAAAACAGAAGAAGAGATAAGAATGAAGTTGAAGGGACGTTTTCAGTGTTTATTGCCTCATACGTTTCTTTTCTGGAAGGCAGCTTCCTAGTTTGCTTTCTGGAGTCAAGGAAGTTAGTATCTGATGATGAAGCATTAACTCCGTATCTCTAAGGGATTGGGGATTATGCTGCACATTCTCGAGCTTGCTTTGTGTGACTTGTTTCTTTCTGTCATTTAGGTCACAGTGGGCAGGTCTTCCTTTTTTTGCTCATTTTTGTGTTGAGTAGGCAGTCACCTAGACAGAGGTATATTCTCAATTTTGATCCATCAGTGGAGCATGCAAGGCACCCTTGGAGACCACCAATTGTCTGGGGCCACAATCGAGAACCACTGCCGTGATGGAGGCATTTCTTCTGTATTTCAAGTACTAGGAGATGGAGCTACCTTTCCTTTCTCATTTTTCTTTCAGTATAAGAGGGGGTCCTGGGAAAGTTTTAGAATCTGAAATTTAGCTGTAAATGACTTATATGCTTTTGTACCACTTCCAAACCAAATGCTGTGTGTTCAGATATAATTTTTTTTTTTTTTTCGGTGCGCAGGCCTCTCACTGCTGTGGCCTCTCCCGTTGCGGAGCACAGGCTCCGGACGCGCAGGCTCAGCGGCCATGGCTCACGGGCCCAGCCGCTCCGCGGCATGTGGGATCATCCCCGACCAGGGCACGAAACCGGGTCCCCTGCATCGGCAGGCGGACTCTCAACCACTGCGCCCAGGGAAGCCCCAGATATAAGTTTTAAATATTGAAATTTTAATGGTACACACAGAATTTGAGTAACAAAATGCCAAATAGAGGGAAGATAAATGTTGTACCCACAGTTTTTCCACCTCCATGCATCAGGTATTGTTACCTGTTTAACCAGACATACGTGTGAGCCTTTGCTCTGGTACTTGGGAAGAGCAAGAGCCTGGAAGATATGGTCCCTACCCTCAGGGGTGTGCAGTCAAGTGGGAGCAGACATTTAACAGAAAATAAAACAAAAATTAACCATGTAATTATGCATGGTGATAAAAAGTAACCATTTACTGAACACTTTAATGTGTGCTTATGCAGTTTTTTCAGAGCAGAAATCATATGTTTACAATTTTGTCTTCTCTTTTTTTTTTGTATTCTGGTTAAAAAAAAATAACCCATAAATTCACATCCAAGCATCATAAAGAAATTTGAACAGTAGTGTTTCTCAGTTTTTTGAGTTTGATGCTGAATCGTTCCTGCACATGTCGTGTGATTTGGTTTTCTGTTGTGTGAATCCATGGGTGGTTCTTGTCCAGGGAGCAGAAATTGAGGAAAGCTTTTCATTCATTATTGGTAAGGAAAGACTTGAATTTATCGATTTTGTATATACATTTATAGTTCAGTTTAATATAGGAATGTAATCTTCAGTCTTTGGTCAAGTCCTCCTTTGTCTTTCACATGGTTTTTAATATTAGCCTGTCAGAAATACGGCATCAGCAAACTTGGAAGGATATTTACAGTAACATAACACTAAAAATGATAACTCATACTTATTGGTAATTGAGGCAGGCATTTTGCTAAGCATGTAACAGGGTCATGTAGTTGTAGTTAATTCTCATTTAATCTCACTCAGTTCTCAAAAACTCTGTGAAGTATAGGTACTATTATTTTTCCCCTTTCATGCATGAAGAAATGTGGGCTTACCTAGGTTTAATAGCTTTCCTAGGGAGACCCAGTTGAGATTGAAGCCAGGTCTGCGTGTCTGTTGCCAAAGCTGTAGTCTAAGGCAGTATTTAATCTGAAAGAATTTCTGGAGAAATGGAAGAAAACTCAAGTCAAATTCTAGAACCATTATTGTGTTCCTGAGAATAGCCTTACCAAACAACACTGATCCTGCGCAGTCTTTTCCGTCAGGAGGTGATGAAAGGCACAGGATTTCTGGAAAAGACACCCTGAATATACCACAAAGCTGTCACTGGAGCTGTGGAATGCCAAGAAGTATAGCAGCAGGTAATGCCAGGTTTCATTTGTCACAGTGCTATGGCAGACTGCAGCAGGGACAACCAGAGAGTGATTTACTGCAGTTTTTCTTGTGAATGTTGAATCTTTCTGTAAAGTGTTTTCTCATCATCTTACATTTCCGTGTGATTCAGACCAACAAACAAGTGTGGAAGCCCTGCTCCATCCCAGGCACTGGGTTATATATTTAGGAGGGCCAAGGTCACTGACCTGGCTTCTACTCTGAAGGATCTTAGTGTCAGCCATGGTGGTTAATACTGAAAGTGAAATGTAAACAAAGTTATATGGGGGAGTTAAGGAAGTAGCCTTTAATTCTGACTGGGAGACTGGGAAAGGCTTCAGGAGGGATATGGCGTTTGGTCACAGTCTTAACAATGAAATGGAGTTTGGCAGGTGTGTGTGTACGTGTATGTATTTGTGTGTATGTAATGGCCGGGGGGGGAGCAGGTGGTCTGCTGGCTGTAGTATACAGGAGACAAGAGGCATTGGAAGGGCCTTCCAGGCTGAGAGAAAAACCTAAGCAGGAGCACAGAATTGATAAGTTTCAGGATGTTTTTGGGAAACAGACTAGTCAGAGTGGAGGAGGCTCAAGATCAAGAGTGTGCCTATGAAGCTGAACAGGTAGTTTAGGGTCCAGGGGTCGAGGTTCTGAGTTACCCCTTACTGAGTGCCTACTGTATCCCAAATGTGACCAGTGAATTTGGGTTGTTGTTGTTTTTTTTGTTTTGGTGAGGGAATATTAATTTGAGTAGCTTTACTTTTGTATGTTTTTAGTACTCATTGCAAAACTTGAACAATACAAAAATCAACAAGATAATAATAAAAATACTCCTCATCCCGAATGTTTTTCCACAGAGATTATAACTTCTAACAGTTTGGTGTGTGTGGTTCCAGACTTCTGATTATGCATAGACAAAAAAATAACACATTTCTTTGAAAGGTGGGATTATACAGCATATATTGTTCTGTAGCTTATTTGATTAATTTAAGAATATAACATGTTTCTGTATCAGCAAGTTCAGGTTGATCTCATTCTTTTAAAGGCTGTGTAGCAATCCGTTATTCTGATATAATACAACTTATTAGGTTATTTCTAGTTTTTTACTGTTAGAAAGAATTCTGTAGTAAACATTCTTGTATATTTATGAACTTATTTTTGTGGAAGAAATGTTTAAAAATAAAATAACTGGATCAAGTATATTATAGTTTAAAATTTTCATTTTGCCAAATTGTCCTTCAATAGATTATAATAATTTGTTTATGTTAATACCCATAACTATTTCCATATCTTTAATCTTTTATAATGTAATTGGGAAATTTAAAATTTTGTTTTTATTTGATCACTGACGATGGGGAAGCATATTTTCATAATTTTGTTGGCTGTTTATATTTTTTCTTTTGGGAATTGTTTGGTCCTGTGTTTTGCAATTTTTAAAAAATGTGATGTACCTTTTTTAGGTTGCTTTGTAGTACCTTCTAAGATATGGTTAGTAACCTTTTGTTATAGTCATTAATTCATGTGTTTTTCAAATAGTTATTGAGTGCCTACTATGTACTGGGTGCTGGGAACATACTGGTGAACAAAACAGGTACGGATCTTATAGTTTCGTGGAACATACAGTCTTTGAAGAAATGGTCAGATGCTCAACTACAGAATTAGAATTCTGATCAGTGTGTGGAGACATGAGGGTGTAAACCTAGACTGGGGGATTAGGGACACAGTCCTAGAAATGAGGAAAATCAGATGACTTGGAGGAAAAGAGAGATCAAGGTGGTAAGAAGGTACCCAGCAAAGGGCTAACGATGGAGTTAAGGGTGGAGAGGTAGATGGGGGACAGAACTTCTAGAGCCTTGTAGGCTGTACTGTGATTTTGTTCTTCATCCTAAGGGCTTTTGGAAACTTTGAAGAGTGTCAAGATGAAATTGAAATTTGTATTTTACACAGACAACGTTAGTGTAGAGGGTGAAGGAGCGCTGCGGGGAGAATGGATGGTGGAGGGGGAAGAAGGCAAGTATCACAGGAAGCAGAAGCCACAGCTCTCCAATGAGGTGGTTAAAGTCACTGGTGGCCACTTTGTTGCGGGGGAAACTGAGAATGTCAGGGAGGGATGTTTCCCCGAGAAGCCATGTTAATGTTTTGCCTGGTTCTTTTTAGTTGTGGTCTAGGCCGGGGGCCTGTGATGATTTTGCTTAGTTAAATTAGACGGATGGTTTGATTTTGTCCTGTAGTTGAGCAGGAGTGAGTTTTTTTGTTTTTGCTTTGTTTCTTTCTGTTTTGCCAGCTTCATGTAATCTTGACTTTTTTTCAACTCCCAGAGGAATTTCAAAGGGTCTAATTTCACTAATTATACACTTCCTCTCTACAGCCTGCCAGCACTTTTTCCATTTTTAAATTAAGGTGGTGCTGTGTATTTTATCTATATGATATCAAGGTCTCAATAAATTGTTATGCTGTGGTAAGGCTTGGTGGTTATCTGGTTTATGTTCTCTTTCTTTGGATTTTGTCTAGCACTTAGGATTTTCAGTGTAAGCTACCATAAATCTTGAAACTAACCCTTTGCCTGATAACCTTTTTTAAAAATTTTTTTTTAATTTTTAAAGATTTTTTGGCCGCACTGCATGGCATGCAAGATCTTAGCTCCTTGACCAGGGATCGAACCCATGTCCCCTGCAGTGGAAGCATGGAGTCTTAATCGCTGGACTGCCAGGGAAGTCCCGCCTGATAACATTTTTGATAAGTGATCATAGGTAAAACAAATTTCTCAGGCTAAAGAAAAAAAGAAATTAGTAGAGTCCCTTATAATTCAGTTGATGCTGGCTTGATGAAAAATTATAAGCATTCCTTAAAGTTTTTGTTTAAATCTTAGATATGTTGCTATGTGTCTAAATACATAGGTAATTCTTAATGTTCTTTTAGCAGCATTTTTTTCAGTCTCATGAATTTAAGTGACATTTGAGTTATAGAAGTTTGAAATCCACAGAAGCAATTAGTAACTCTTGATTCATGATTTACTAGATAAATAGGTTCAATCTGGTCATTTTATTCTCAGATGATTAGAATTCTGATGAAAGGAGGGCTGGAGAATCAATGCATGCAAAGTAGCCAAATAGATTAAAAGAGTAATTCGCTTATTGATTACAATTTAGCAGTAGATAGCAAGCATCTCTCTGAACCCTCTCCTAAGATTAAAGAGAAAATTAGAATGAAGTGCAGCTATTTTTAAAGAAACCAGTCATATCAGTCATTCTCACCAAGATTTTAGTTGTTGTGTTTTGAGAAAATGAAGAGTCAGGTAAAATATTTTATTACCTACTGAATTTTATAAAATCCTTAAAGAATAAGTGAGAAGAGTGTTGAAAAAGTTGGCTTTTTTTTTCTTTTTAACTTTGCTACGTTACTTGTGAACTTTTTCCCTTGACTTAGAAAAGGCCACCTTTATATCTGGGAAGAAACCCCACTTTGTCATTCTTTTACTCCCACTTGTGGTGCTCTACTGGCACATCTCTGTGTTCTTTTGGTGACAACTTTTTAGGTCATTTGCAGAGTATCCCGCATGGTCTTTGGGGTTCTGTCATGCCTTTCAGGCTGATCATATGGTATTAACGTATATGGTAATGTACTTTGCTCTTTCTTTTTCTTTTTTTAAAAATTTTATTTAGTTTTGGCTGCGTTGGTTCTTCATTGCTGCGCGCAGGCTTTTCTCTAGTTGCGGCGAGTGGGGGCTACTTGTTGCAGTGTGTGGGCTTCTCACTGCGGTGGCTTCTCTTGTTGCGGAGCACAGGCTCTAGGTGAGTGAGCTTCAGTAGTTGTGGCTCGTGGGCTCTAGAGCTCAGGCTCAGTAGTTGTGGCACATGGGCTTCAGTAGTTGTGGCTCGTGGGCTCTAGAGCGCAGGCTCAGTAGTTGTGGCACACGGGCTTAGTTGCAACGCGGCACGTGGGATCTTCCTGGACCAGGGCTCGAACCCGTGTCCCCTGCAGTGGCAGGCAGAGTCTTAACCACTACGCCACCAGGGAAGTCCCTCTGGTAATGTACTTTTCTAGTGTACACTAATTTTTAATAATTACCTATAGTAATTGAAAAATAGACATTGTTGCGTTTCTCATCAGGGTAATTTCATTTTTCCAATGAAGTTTTGCAGTGTTTTTTTTTGCTGTATGCGGGCCGCTCATCACTGCGGCCCCTCCTGCCGTGGAGCACAGGCTCTGGACGCGCAGGCCCAGCGGCCATGGCCCACGGGCCCAGCTGCTCCGTGGCACGCGGGATCCTCCCGGACCGGGGCACGAACCCGCGCCCCCTGTGTCGGCAGGCAGACCCCCAACCACTGCGCCACCAGGGAAGCCCCTTGCAGTGGTTTTATGGTGAGTGGCAAGTAGAGCAGAAAGTGTTTGCTAGCTACTAACCTTTGTACCACTTGAGCATTCTGTAAACCCAAAGGATGGAAACAGCGTATCATTTTGAACTCTGCCTGTATGTTTAAATAGTACTGATTCTTCTTTTTCTGTGTCATGGAATATATAGTTTTTAATGTCTGCTTTTACTTTTTGAATAGGTAATATTTTCACATGGTTCAAAATCCAAAAGATAGGAAAAGTTAGCAATTCAGTTTAAAACTTACTATGTAGGAACCGTATTGAGAGTTGCCTCTGTAGTTCTACCTGCTTACTGTGAAATGGTATTGATTCATATCTTTAAATGATGCCTTTAGACCTTGTGTGTTGACCTTTCTTTGACAGTTTCTGAGTTCATATTTTTCTGAGTCTCTTTTTGCTTTGACTAAGCTGTAACCAGATTTTAAAATATTCTACATATACTACTGTAATCATGAGGTGAAAACTTAGTTTTTAATCAGGTTTTAAAGTGCAGCTTCTCCAAAGCAACATGGTATCTCTTGGGAGATGACTAGTTTGGGTCAGGTTTTAATGTCCTCTAGGAATTTAGCTCTTTTTTTTCCCCTTCATTTATTCACTTAAAAAGTATCAAGGGATTTTCAAATATACACAAAGTAGAGAGGATACCATAGGAATCCTTACATGTGTGATTCTTAAAATATGGATCTAGATTCACAAGGAGCATTACCATTTAGAATGTAAGTCTGAAAACAATTTTTTTCTTAATGCAGATTTCACTAATTAGTTAAAAGGGCAAAAAATATAACATTTGGTGTAATTTGGAAAGATCACTGAGATAAATTGTCAAATGAAAAAAACAAGGTGCAGCATACCACCTTTTACTTAAAAAAAAAAAAAGGTAAAATAAAATACATATTCATATTTGCTTGTATATGCCTAAAGTAACTTGGGAAGAACACAATAAGAAACCAAAACTGGTTACTTGGGTTTTTAGGGACAGGGAAGGAGACTTTGAGCTCTTTACCTTTCTGAGGTTTGTTTGTTTACTTTTTTGAACCCTATGAAATCATTAAAAATAAATTTGAAATTTATTTTAAAATTATTAAAAATCATTAAACATTTTTTTAAAAACAGAATATGTAATATAAAATTTACAAATTGAAAATATATCACAATAATGGTTATTTTCCCAGGACAGTCTGTGGATTTAGGTAAGAGGTGTTTTGACTGTACCAAAGTAGTCTGTGGTATACTTTAAAACCATACTTAAAGAGATATGCTTTAAAAACTACTCCATCCCCAAAATGGCAATTTATTTTATTGTAACCTTTTTTTTCTTTTTCTTTTTCTTTTTTTTTTAAAGGCTGGTGGGGTAGCAGGTGTCTGTGTTGACTTGATATTATTTCCTCTGGATACCATTAAAACCAGGCTGCAGAGCCCCCAAGGATTTAATAAGGCTGGTGGTTTTCGTGGAATATATGCTGGCGTTCCTTCTGCTGCTATTGGATCCTTTCCTAATGGTAAAAATTATATTATCACTGCTTTATATAAAGCCAAGATAATGGGATTTATTTTCAGAATGGTATGTGGTCCAACCCTATATAGAATTCCTTATATGATTGTGTAGTTGATCTCCTGAATTTATTTTCTATTCATTAATCCATTATTTTTGACTCAGCTGGTGCTGTAGATTCCATTCTAGTGTATTTGTAATAAAAAAATGAGCAATCTTTAAATGAGTGGTTTTTGTTGTTGTTAAAACTCCTTGTTAGAATCCTTAAAGTTGTTCCTGTAACATTGATTGTAATGTCTTACAGCACTTCTTAACCTTGCCTGCACGTTGGAATCTCTTGGGGAGCTTTACAAAATACTTATGCCTGTGTCTCCATGCGAAGTTTAATTGGTCTGGTCTTTGCCTGGGTATCAGGAGTTTTAGTAACTTCCCAGGTGATTCAGATGTGAAGCTGAGTTTAATAACCACTGGCTTGGAGATTCTTGTGGAGCAGATGAACCTAAGAGGCATTGAATCTTTGTCTTAACTAAATTGCTCTCAGATGATGCAACCCATTCCCACTAACGTCCTCTTTCCATTGTCTTGCTTTTGTTTTGGTTTTGAAGTTGTGTGATTTATGGCCCTTTTATTCTATAATCAGTATAATCTGTTTCATTTAATCCACCTCTTTTCAGATACTTATTTAAATAATTGTTTACTGATGCTTTGATTGGCACTCAAAAGCAGACTAAGCAAACAGAAAACCACCACTATCAAACACACACACACACACTCTCTCTCTCTCTCTCTCTCTCTGTCTCACATACTTACACACTCACACACTCACTCACAAAACCCCTGCTCCAGAAGATTCTTAAATTCTGGAGTTTGATTTCTTTTTTCTCAGTATATGTCATTAGAAATTCTTTCTTGTTAACTTGACATTAAGATGTCTGTCTATATCCATCTGTGAGCATAACATTCACATAAAGATTTGTAGAGCAAATCTTTTTGGTCCTTTAGTTTATCTTCCTGAGCCATCCTTAGAGCAGCCAGCTGTTTTGAGGTTATCCTTGAATTATTTTATGTCTTAATTTTCAGTAATTGATCATAACAAGTCGCTATTGAGGACCCACTCCATGCCAAGTATAGCTCTATATGTGGGAGATGCGCCTTGGTTCCTAAATTTGTCTGTGTTGCAATCACCTGATCACCTGAAGAGATTTTTTTTTTTTTTTTTTTTTTAAAGAAAGTACTGCTGTCCCACTCCCAGAGATTTGGGATTTAGTTGGCGTGAGGTGTGGCCTGGGCTTTGGAGGTTTAAAAAAAAAAATCCCCAGGTAATTTTAATATGTAGACAAGTTTGGGAACCTCTGAACTAGGGAATTGCAAAGAAATATGTTACTAAGTCCCTGTCTTTTGGTCATCCATTCTTATGATGCCTCCCTCATCATTGTAAATATTCTTTTTTCTCTTACGTATTACATAGGAATTGTTGGTAGATGAAGTATTAGTGATGGTCTACGGGGTACGTGGTGCTCCATTAAGCTCATGGGGCTGGTTTAGATTCTTGTCAGCAGGACTTTACATACAGAATATGGTTTTGAAATTTTGTATGTTTGAGAAAGTGGTGTTCTTCTTGCCCTGCTTTTCTTTTTCTTTTTCTTTTTTTGACATCCACAGAACATCTTTGAATGGGAGATGCTGGATAAAGAGTCAGAGTGTCAGCATTTCAGAAATGGCCTTTCTGTTTTTCTGCAAATTTTTGGTGAATTGAAACTTTTTACGTGGCACTTTAAACAATTTTTGCTATTGGTTAAGGTTTTAGACAGAGTACAGTGCACCAGTGTAACATTCAGAGGCTTGTAGACTTTTTTGAGAACATATTGTGCAGGGGGTATGAGGGTCGAAAGAAGAGAGGAAAAGACCTGTATTCAAGACCCTTACTTCATGTTGAGAAGGGAATGTAGAAAAACCATAGTTTTTTGTTTTGTTTTCACTCCTGGCGGGTGGGGGTGGGTGGGTGGAACGTGTAGCAGGTAGAACTTACAGCCGAATGCGACTGGAGATATTCTAGCCTATTTAGTGAGTAGGCCAAAGTAGGAACAGCCTAAATAAGAATCACAAGTGGGAATTGGGACCTGCATTAACTATATACAACTGCTTGCATGGTCATTACTCATCCAGGGACAGTGTGCCTCCTCATTTGGCCTGCTGTTTGTTTGTTAGCCACTGGGGTGTTTACAAGCTTGTTGGCTTTAACTGTGGAGAACTGATTTTCACTACCAAGCTCTTTTCCTGAGTGTTTCAGACTTTACTGTGTGACATGTTCAAATGCCTTTCGAAAGGTGAATTTGCCATTTATTTATCTTTCGTGCCTCACCTTTTACGTGAGTGATGCACATCTTTTTATTAACAATACGTGGCAAGGCTTAAAGCCTTCCTGTGCAGCTAAGATTAGTTCATGGTGATAGGGGTAGCTTTTTTTTTTTGCGGTACATGGGCCTCTCACTGTTGTGGCCTCTCCCGTTGTGGAGTACAGGTTCCGGACGTGCAGGCCCAGCGGCCATGGCTCACGGGCCCAGCCGCTCCACGGCATGTGGGATCTTCCCGGACCGGGGCACGAACCCGTGTCCCCTGCATCGGCAGGTGGACTCTCAACCACTGCGCCACCAGGGAAGCCCTAGGGGTAGCTTTTTAGAGATTTTGATTTCCAGTTTTAATACAGTAGTTGATTGTTTCCTTGATGTAAAAGTGAGTTGATGTAGTAAAAAGTAGCCATGGTTATTTTGAGTAACCAGCAACACAACATTATGGAATAGATGCTTTATTTAGTTAAGATATGTGTTTGCAATTTTAACCTGTCTAGAAATCAGTGTAGCTGATTATTTTATGACCATATATAAAGACGTTTTGCATCACAGAAATTCATATCCTTTTCCAAAAAACTTAACTAAAAAGTGTTAAGTGACTTATCAGTACAAACTGGTAAATGCCAGGTTAGCTGTTAGTCTTCCTCAGGGCAGGGATCTGCATGTTTGTAAGTCCAAAGTCAGGCATGTAACATGGGCTCAGTCAAATCTGCAAGAGTGAAGGGGTTGGGGGGGAATAGTACATATTATTACTTTATCTTTATTTATATTTATTTATAGTTATAAATATATACATATATAATATATACATATATAATATATACATATATAATATATACATATATTAAATACATATATACATATATTTAATATATATTTATAAATATTTATAGTTCAGTAATTATATTTATTATTTATACTTATTTATATTACTTATATTTATTATCTTTATCTGTTATAATTTAATAACTAGAGTTGTAATTTTTTTCAAGAAACATATCTCTTAACAGTTTACATATATATTTAAACTTTGTGAAAGACTGGTTTGTTTTAAATTTCAGCTGCTGCCTTTTTCATCACCTATGAATATGTGAAATGGTTTTTGCACACTGATTCATCTTCGTATTTGATGCCTGTGAAGCATATGTTGGCTGCCTCTGCTGGAGAAGTGGTAGGTAATAAGTTATGTGTATAAAATACTTCAGAAATGCAAAGTATGCAGATATCTTCAGCACAGGTATTACTTCATTTCAGTTTTAAAAGACAATTCTTTTTTAAATTATGAAAGTCATAAATCCCAATAAATGTAAATGGATTAAACATGATAGTTGAAAGTCTATATAGGATGAAAGAAAAATCCAGCTATCTGCTATTTACAAGAGACACACCTCAAACATAATTATACAGAAAGAATAAAATTAAAGAGGTAGAGGAAAATATCCATGCAAATTTTGGTGGCTTCATGTTGGGTCAGCATAATTGAGCTGGAAGTCTATTTCCTAGAACACCCTTTCCAGGAGGGTTCCAGGTTAGCCTGGCTACAAGAGAAAATTGCTCAAGATTTGTAAGGTGGAAGTAAAGCAGCAGTTGTATTCATGCTCAGAAGGTTGGTGGGAGGTCAGGCACTGCTGCAGTTCATACACCTCATCCCTGATCTGTTGGCTTCAGGCAGCAGTCAAGCCTCCAGCTCCTCCAACTCTCACTGGGTCTTCTCCTTCAGCTTCTCTAAATTTTGAGTCAGTTGTGTGGGCTCTGTCGTGAAGGGTGCCAATTTATGTTGTAGGTCACCCACATCATTGAGATTGGTGAGGGAGAATGCGAGTTCCAGTTTGTCCTTGCTCTTCCCCATTTCACATCCATGTTTCCTTCCTGATTGCATGCCTTCTAAGTTTCTGTCCCAACACTAGATGCAGAAGCAACAGTTCTACATAAGTTGCTTAACCAGCTCCCACAATTACTGTTTATATCCCTGTAATAGCTTCTTATTCTTACCATTCTTAGTGGTTCTACTTCTCTGATCAACCCTAACTGATTCAGAAAGAGTAGCTGAAAGAGAGCTGATAGTAATGTTAATATCAGATCAAGAAAAAAAAAAAGACAAAGCAAAAAAACAAGGAGACCACTGTATAATGATATGAGGAACAATTCTCCTGGGAGATGTAGTAAACCTGAACTAAACAGCATAGTCTCAAGATATAAAGCAAAATGTTGCCAGAATTATAATGAAAAATGAATACAATTACTATCTTCATTGGAGTTATTCACATCTATCCGTAAAAGTCTTAGGACCAGGCAGGTAACTTGTTAAGACCATAGAAGATTTGAGCAACACAATGGCAAGAATGGTCTAATGGATGTGTATGGAGTTCTGCACCTAACTGCTAAAGATGATTCATTTTTTTCAAGCACACTTGGAACATTAATAAAAGCGTGTGACCCAATAGTCCACAAAGCAACTTTCAACAAATAGTGTAGAGATAATGTCATACAGATCATTTGGTGTCTGATTATAATGAAGTAAAATTGGAAAGCAATGACAAAAACACAGGCAGTCCATCCCTCCTGTGTGTTTAAAAAATTATCCAACTCTTCTGTAAATAATTCATGAGCCAGTAAATCATAATGTATGTGGTAAAATATTTGTAATTAAAAAATAATACAGGAGGGCTTCCCTGGTGGCGCAGTGGTTGAGAGTCCGCCTGCCGATGCAGGGCACACGGGTTCGTGCCCCGGTCCGGGAAGATCCCGCATGCCGCGGAGCGGCTGGGCCCGTGAGCCATGGCCGCTGAGCCTGCGCGTCCGGAGCCTGTACTCCGCAACGGGAGAGGCCACAACAGTGAGAGGCCCACGTACCGCAAAACAAAACAAAACAAAACAACAACAACAACAAAAAATAATACAGGAATATATATTTTTTCTAAACTAACACAGAGAAGAGTATAATACAAATAAGAGCTTTCCCACCCCCTCACCCACTTACCTTTCTCCAGTTCCTCCTGCCTACTACTAATGGACAACTTCAATTAAAATTATTTTTGTGTATCCACCCAGAAATTGTCCTTTACTATTGTTACTTTCAAATCACATTTTCTTGTTTGTTTTGTATGTATGTATCTATGTATCTGCTTATCTCTCTATCTAGTCTATTTTAATAATCCCAGAACGTTGTTAGGGGCAGGGTGCATTAATAGGAATGGACAAGAAAGAGAAGAGAAGGGTCTCGGTTTATAAGTCTTTTATCATTTTGTCAAGTAGTATATATCGTTTTTCATTTAATAAAGTAGTGGTATGTATTTATGTTAGGAAGTTAGAAAAATGAATCAGCCTTTATAAGATTTACATAAGAAACAACTGTGATATATTGTGGTTTTGTTTTCTGCGCACTATTTTCCTTTAGAAAATTTGGATGAGAATCTACAAACTGTTTTGTAACCTAATTTTCTTCTCTTGAGAATATGGTGAATGAGGGTGATGAAAGAGAGAGATTGCACTTTATGGAATTCCCTGGCGGTCCAGTGGTTAGCACTCTATGCTTTCACTGCCGAGGATGCACGGGTTCAATCTCTGGTCGGGGAACTAAGATCCTGTGAGCCGCATGGCACGGCCAAAAAAAAAAAAAAAAAAACCAGAAAAAAGGAGAAAACAACTAAAAAAATAATAACTGTTTTGAGATGTAATTCACATACTGTATGATTTATCCATTTAAAGTGTACAGTTCAATTTTTTTTTTCTGTACTCACAGCTGCAGCCATCGCCACCGTCAGTTTTAGAGCATCATCATCGCCCCGACAAGAAACCTTGTACCCATTAGCAGTCACTTCCCACTTCCCCCAACGTTCTCACCTTAGGCAACAACCACTGACCTGCTCTGTCTCTATAGATCTGCCTATTCTGGACATTTCATATACATGGAATCCTACCAAGTTTCTTTCTGAGGTGATGAAAATGTTCTAACATTGACTAGGATGATGGTTGCACATGTCTGTGAATATATTAAAAACCATTGAATTGTATCCTTAAAATGGATGAATTTTATAATATGCAAATTCTGTTGTATTACGCTGTTAGAAAGGAATACGAAGAGAATATTATGAAAACCGTATGTTAATAAATTTGACAAATTCTTGAAAGATAAAAACAAAAAATGTGGAATCCTTACAATCTGGTCTTTCATGACTGGCTTCTTTCACTTACATTTTCAAGATTTCATCTATGCTATAGCAGGTATCATCAATTGCCTATGTTTTTGATTTTCTTGGATACATACCTAGGAGTGGAAATATCAGTGATATGGTAACTTTATTTTTAACCATCTGAGGAACTCGCCAAGGCTGTTTTCCGAAGTGGCTGCACCATTTTACATTCCCACCAGCAGTGTGTAAGAGTTCCAGTTTCTTCTGCACATCCTTGACACCACTTGGTGTTACCTGTCTTTTTCTTTTTTTAAACATTTCTTTTAAAAAAAATTAATTAATTTATTTTTGGCTATGTTGGGTCTTTGTTTCTGTGTGAGGGCTTTCTCCAGTTGCAGCGAGCGGGGGCCACTCTTCATCGCGGTGCGCGGGCCTCTCATTGTCACGGCCTCTCTTGTTGCGGAGCACAGGCTCCAGATGCGCAGGCTCAGTAGTTGTGGCTCACGGGCCCAGTTGCTCCGCGGCTTGTGGGATCTTCCCAGACCAGGGCTCGAACCAGTGTCGCCTGCATTGGCAGGCAGATTCTCAACCACTGCGCCACCAGGGAAGCCCCTACCTGTCTTTTTAATTATAACAAACAAATAGATATTCAGTGGTATCTTATTGTGATTTTGACTTGCATTTCCCTGGTAACTAATGATTTTGAGCATCTTTTCATGTGCTTATTGGTTATTTACATATCTCCTTTGGAGAAATGTCTATGCGTCTCCTTTGCTCATTCTTTAATTAGGTTGTATTTTTGTTAATAAGTTGTAGGAGCTCTTTATATATTGGCAAAACTTTTTCCCATTCTGTGCATTTTTTTCACTTAATGGTGTCCTTTGAAGCATAAGTTCTAAATTTTGATGATGTCCAGTTGATCTGTTTTATCTTACATTGCTTGTGCTTTGATGTCGTATCTAAGAAACCATTGCCTAATCTGAGATCATGAAGATATTTATACCTATGTTTTCTTTCAAGAGTTTTATAGTTTTAACTCATATTTTTAGGTCTTTGATCCATTTTGAGTTAATTTTTTATCTGGTTTGAGGCTGTGGTCTAACTTTATTCTTTTGTGTGTGTATATCCAGTTGACCTAGTGCCGTTTGCTAAACTACTCTTTACCCATGGAATTGCCTTGGCACCCTTGTCAAATACTAATTGACGTAAAGGTGGGGTTTATTTGTGGACCCTGTTCTATTCTATGGATCTCTACGTCTATCCTTATGCTACTACCACAGAGCCTTGATTACCACAGCTTTGTAGTAAGTTTTGAAATCAGAAGTGTGAGTCCTCCAGCTTTGTTCTTCTCTGTCAGGATTGTTTTGCCTCTTCTGGGTCTTTTGCATTTTTATGTGAAATTTTTTTTTTTTTTTTTTTGCCTCACCTCACGGCTTGCTGGATCTCAGTTCCCCAACCAGGGATTGAACCCGCACCATGGCAGTGAAAGCCCGGAATCCTAACCACTAGGCCACCAGGGAACTCATTATGTGAATTTTAGAATGAGCTTGTCAATTTCTTGCAAAATGAGCTTGCAAAAAAAGCAACTGAGATTTTGATAGGGATAACATTGAATCTGCAAATTAATTTGGGGAGCATACCATCTTAACAAAAATGCTTAAATTTTCCAATCCACAAACATAGGCTGTCTTTTCATTTCTTTAGGACTTCTGTAATTTCTTTTAACAGTGTTTCGTAGTTCCACAGTATACGTTTTACACTTCCTTTGTTAAATTTATTCCTAAGTAATTTATTCTTTTTGATGTTATTGTAAATTGAACTTTTTCATTTCATTTTCAGTTAGTTTATTGCTACTGTATAGAAATATATTCATTTTTGTATGTTGATCTTGTATCCTCCGACCTTGCTGAATTAATTAGTTCTAAAGTTTAGTGGATTCTTAAAGATTTTCTGTATACAAGATCGTATCATCTGCACATAGAGCTAGTTTTACTTATTTCTGTACAATCTATATGTCTTTTATTTCATTTTCTTGCCTAACTGCTCTGGTTAGAAGCTGTACTACAGTGTTGAATAGGAGTGGTGAGATTGGACATCCTTATCTTGTTTCTGATCTTAGGAAGAAAGTATTTAGTGTTTCAGTACTATTTCTGTCATAAAAGGTTACATTTTGTCAGTGCCTTTTGTTCATCTGTTGAAATAATCATGTGGTTTTATTCTTTATTTTACTGATATGGTGTATTACATTAATTGATCTTCAAATGTTAAACCACTGTTGCATTTGCAACCCAAATGTTAAAACTCACTTGATCATGGTATATAATACTGTTTATATAGTGCTAGATTTATGTACTAGTATTTTGTTGAGGACTTACCTTGTTCATAAGAGATACTGGTCTGTAGTTATCTTTTCTTGTGTCTTTGACTGGTTTTGGTATCAAGGTAAAACTGGACTCATAGAATGAGTAGGGAAGTGTTAAGATAATTTCTTTATAAATTATTGTAAAGAAAAGTCATATTAATTATATCATTTTGGTTGATGAACACATATCAGATACTAATATATTTGGCAATCCAGGAGAAAAGGAATTATGGAGGATATAATCTCAGTTTTAAAGAAAAGCGAGGGTCTCCCTTTTCATGTGATAATTTGAATTGTTGAGGTTATGATGTGTAATACGGAAAAAAAGACCTCTGGTCTTCTTCAGCATTTTTGCATTTATTTATTTATATCTGGGATATATATATATAATTTTATACTTTCCCGTTACTATACAATGAATTCCTTGATCTAAGAAATCATTTGGATGGTTCCTTGAAGAGAATGTTGAAAGAAATTAGCCTGAAAGACACTAAATTCACGGAAGTGTTTTCTATAAAACTTCCTTTTGTCATTGGTTTAAAAATGATTTTGCAGAACCTAAGCTAACTCTGGATTAAAAAAAAAATTGCCTTCATAATTTACTGAGCTTTTTAGTGTGATGAGACTAACAATATATTAATTTTTAAAAAATTTTTTATTAATTAATTTGTTTTTGCTGTGTTGGGTCTTCGTTTCTGTGCGAGGGCTTTCTCTACTTGTGGCAAGCCGGCGCCACTCTTCATCGCGGTGCGCGGGCCTCTCACTATCGCGGCCTCTCCTGTTGCGGAGCACAGGCTCCAGATGCGCAGGCTCAGTAGTTGTGGCTTACGGGCCTAGTTGCTCCGCGGCATGTGGGATTCTCTCAGACCAGGGCTGGAATCCGTGTCCCCTGCCTTAGCAGGCAGATTCTCAAGCACTGCGCCACCAGGGAAGCCCACAATATATTAATTTTTGAGGAGCAAGGAGCATAAAGTAGTAGTTCCTTTATGAGCCAGAGACCCCTTTAGGAATCTAGTGAAATCTGTGGTTGTCTCTCCAGGAAAGTGAACATACGGACAATTTGTGTACAATTTCTGGGAATTTTCATTCCCCCCACTCTTACCCAAAGTAAGGACTCCAGTGCTTGAATTCTGCCTGAATATTGGTTTAGTCTGTGATTTAAAAGCAATATATATTTAATGTAAAAAAATCTTTGAACCTATTATCCTTGGTTTAGATTGTGTTTTTGTGATTATGTTCTGACATTAGAACCTCATTGCATTCAGTTATTTTCAAGTATATATACTCAAGAATAACAAATGGTGTGTTAGAGTTTCATTGTCTCCCAGCTTGTAAAAATTCTGTCCCTTCGACTGCTCTTGCCTCTATTTTAGAATTGCCTGTTGCTCTGATTTAGTTTAAATATATCCTCGTAAGTTCACTTGGTTTACGTTTTCTATTACGCTGCTGAGAGCAAGCAGCAAAAAGAACTTGGCCACTTTTTTTTCATTTCCCACAGGGCCATCTTGCTTGAAAGCTGGTTTGCCATGTTGGAGGATAGACTTTCTTCAATTCATAAAATTTCTGTCTCTTAGACTTTGGAAGAATATATAAAGTGGTATAATTACATAGGGCAAAGGGTAGCTGTTAGATTCGTCATGTTAGTGATGCAGCTTTCCATTTGTAGAAAACACTGTATTCCAATATGTTAATATCTGTAACTGGTATTTTTTTAAAAATTGGACCCTTTTAAATGTAATATTCTGTGTGAACTGTTGGGCATAGAAAGTGGCGTAGGTAGACTTTAGAGTTACGAAATAGGTATCTGTAAGACTGGAAATAAATAATTCTAGGACATTTTTATCTTTATTGTGTCTCTTACGGTTTCCATGGTCCGTTAGGCAGTAAGGCCTCATGTCAGATGCCTTTTTATAGTTTCTGTGATGCCTGGAGAGCCTTCAGAGGAGAACTGATCAGCAGCAGGTACATAGATTGAGGATTTCACCTGTGAAACATCTCTTGCTGTTGACTTTATTTGATTTTAATTCAGTTACAGTTTAGTATGCTAAGAATTTTGTTAGATTTATGAAGTTTGTGAAATGTGGTTCTGGTGCTCCTATAATCTTTAAACGTTCTTAAAAAAAACTTCCTGCAACCATTCAGTATCATTGTTCTTAATAAATGCTTCAGACACGTACCTACTGCCTTTCTGTTTTAGTAATTTGCTTTCAGTTTCATAGAGCATAAATTGGTTGCAGACTCAGCCAAGTGTGGTCGCTGTAAGTAAGAGAAAGAAACAGATGAATTTAGGAGGAACAAATAAGGAATATAAAACAAAGAACATTTATTTCTGTCAGTGATCAGAAAGGTATAAAGAGACCAAGAGAAAATCAGATATAGCTTAGTGAAGTCATTGTTCTGTAACACATCTGCGCTAATATAAGATGGTTATGTTGCAGACACATTCCTTAGAAACAATACTATATTTTTGTTGGCATTGAATGTGTCCACAGTTACTTTGTTGTAGTGATGGTAAGTGTGTGAAACTTAGAAACAAAAGAACACTGCTGTAATAACCATTCCCTGTAGCAGCAGCTTGATTAAAAGTTAATGAGAAATCAGTAAAACTATAATTACAAGCTTCTACCTTATGTTTGTGATTTGGAATACAGTAAAATCGATCAAATAAGATTTAATATGTAACAACACTGAGAAGAGTCCCGTTTGTGCCATTTTTATTAGGTTTGCTGTACCAAATCTCTAAATCCCTGCCTCAATTATTTTACAGCTCCGTTTTCATCAGACACAGAAAAAGCCCTGTGAGAAGTAGAATCTGTAATTAGATCAGAAGGGTTGGGGTGGGTTTACTTTAGTATAACAGATGCTATAACATTGCAGTGGTAGTGTTTGTTTTTTTTTTTTTTTTTCAACTTTAGGATTTGACTTTTTCTGGGTCTTACCCTACTTACGGACTTAGTTAATATTGTTTTCAGAAATAGAAGAATTATTAAAATTTCTTTGCTGCTAAAATGGCCCCTGTGAATTTAATGTGCTCATGGGTGATGTCTGTGGATGTCCTTACACACATAGATGCCGGTAGATTTTTCTTTCCAGTCCTGTTCTAACTTGGGATTGAGAAAGCTAGGAACTCAGTGATACCATGTTTCGTAAATGCTTTTCTGACAGCCTCTATAACAGTACTTCACACAACCGTGTGGCCCAGGGAGCACCTACTTTAGAATCATTTGCCTGGGCAGCAGGTTACAAATAAAGATTTTTGGAGGTGGCGTTGTGGGCCCTGCATTTTAAACAAGATTCCTAGATGTTTCTGGTGTTCAGTGATATATAAGCACCACTCATAAAGGATTATCAAAAATTTTGATTTATACCCCAGTGGTAAATATTTCTATTGAGTTGACTTGGCAGTCATGTGCATAAGAATATTTTAGTAGGTGTGGAGCACACTGATCAAAAGTGTGATTCCTTTTGTTTTCCTCAGAATTACATACTTTTAGGCCTACTAAAAAATCCTAGTTTAATAAACTGGTTAGTTTTGAGGGTGGCAGTGTACTGTAGTCATTTGAGGGGCTCGTTGAACATCAGAATATGGGTTAAGCATGTCGTTTTTATTCAGCTTCCCCACTGAATTGGCTTCTTGGAGGATTAGATGCATTGTTGTCAGGAGCGTTATCAGCTACACAGCATGCGGCATGTGTTGCTTATCATTGTGTTTTCCCTAGCAGGGATTTAAGTTCTTTTTAACTATGCTGTTAATATCATGGTTTAAAGTGTATGCATAGTGTTTTTCATGATCTCTACTGGCCTTTTTTTTTTTTTTTTTTTAACATTTACTTATTTATTTATCTGGTTGTGCTGGGTGTTAGTTGCGGCAGGTGGGCTCCTTAGTTGTGGCTCGTGGGTTCCTTAGTTATGGTTCACCGGCTTCTTAGTTGCAACACGTAGGCTCCTTAGTTGTGGCATGTGAACTCTCAGTTATGACATGCATGTGGGATCTAGTTCCCTGACCAGGGATCGAACCCGGGCCCTCTGCATTGGGAGCGTGGAGTCTTATCCACTGCACCACCAGGGAAGTCCCTCTACTGGCCTTTTCTAAGAACCACTGAGCAAAACAATAGAAGAAAGGTTAACAACTTTTGAAATGATCATGATATGTTTTGAAATATCCGTAAATTAACAGAGAGGAACTCTCATTTGCACTTGTGTTAGTGTGTCAGACTCTTGTGCAGTTGTGTAATTGAGTCATGGAAGATAAGTTGAGTGGAAAATAAGATGGTATCCCTGAAGTGCAGTGTCACTGTCACGTCAGAAGGAAGCTTTCAGGAATGCTGCCGATGAAAATGCCTGTGTGTGGCACGATGCACGGAGGCAGGAGGGTAGAGACAGTGCTAGGAAATCCGCTGTACCATTAGAAGCTGCAACCGAACTGTTAGATACCCAGCCACACTCACACAGGCACTTTGCTTTCTGAGGCATCTAAGCACGTGCCTCTCCCAAGGGGGCCTTTTGCCCTGTTCTCCTATCTGTTCATTTTCCATTGTGCCTGGGAGCTTTTTTTCACTTCAGAACATTAAGTACATAAGGCAGACAGACTTTGTAATTCCTTCTTAGAAATGCTAAATTATAAGAATTACACAAAGAATTTTCTACAGAATTGCGAAAAATAACTTTCTTTCCGTTGCCTTTCCTTTTTATGTCCTTTCCCCACTTGGACCTCTTTGATTCCTTTTATATCAGCTGCTTTTGTTCAGCTCCTCTTAGTTTCCTCCACCACTTTTGTTGTCCTTACCTGCCAGTGTGGATTTAGATGTTAAGACGGCCTAGTGTGTTCTCGGCACTGAGGATAAAATGACAAGATACTGCCTTTAGAGAGTTGCAGTCTAGACGTGCAGATGGACATGTAAGTATGGAAGTACACTAAAGGGTTACAGGTATTTTAAGAAAAGTAAGTACAAGAGCCTGAAGGGAAGTGGATTAGAGTGGGTGGATGGATGTTGATTCAGGAAAGGCCTCAGAGAATAGCTAGTCCTTGAGCTGCGTTTTGGACGATGATTGCGGGCGAGTCCAAGGAGGGCTATTGAACTTAGGCAAAGCCCTTGTTCGACGCCTTCCAGTTTCATGTGGAGCACAGATGTGACCCGGTCGTCCCGCAGGTCCCTGCCTACTCTGGTGAGGAGGTTTTGCCTGTTATCCTCTGAAGGGCTGAGCAGGAGAGCACCACTGGTTGGTGTTTTGAGAACATCCTTTGGCAGCTGTGTGGAGTTGGGCGTGGTGTGTGAATGGAGGGGAGGACACTGTTGTAGAAATCCCGAGGAGAGAGATGACTAGAGCCTCCACTGAGGCAGGGCAGGGGATGCAGAGGGAGAAGGTGAGTTGACGAGAATCAAGGTGGAGGTTCTTCCTTTAAAAGCCCTTCTGGCAGCGTTCCTTCAGTGCCTCTTTCCTCGTGGGTACCTGTGTCATCTCGTGTGTCTGTGGTGTGTGCATGCTTGAGCTTGCTGTCAGTCTCCCGAGCTCAGCTCAGAAGCACACCCCAGCTCTCCAGCTGTCCCGGCCCTCTGAGCCCGAGCTGACAGTGGTAAGGGGAGGAAGAGGGCAGGGCCTGGCAGGACCCCTGTGCAGTGATGATCCTGCTGGTGGTCATTCCTTAAAGTACTCGCATGGATGTGCTGAGAGACTTTTCGCAGAGGCACTTGTCAGGGAGCAGCTTACCCACTGTCCCTCCACTTTCCCGATGGCTTCTTTCTCCGCCGCATTTCAGACTGTTTTCTGTTGTGTGGACTTGTTCTCTCTGATGTGGTATGCAGCATTCCTTCAGGTGGTGTTGACTCACGAGCTCGGCCAGTGCGTTTCATTGATCGTCTTGTGTAGTTAGTGCATGGGAGGGAAGGGGAGCTCCGTGTTGGCTTTTTCTTTAAGAGCAGTGTCAGTTTATGCTACACAAATTAAGTTTAGCTTTATAGAAACAATGAGTATGATTTTCATGTAGGATGATGAAGCTGGAGGATCCTACTTAAACCACAAGAATGGTACTTGGTCAGTACCACCACTGCACTGTTAATGGAAAAACCGAATACTTCTCTCCAAGATGAAGTTAAGATTAACCGCTTCTGTGGGAGTCTGCACTTTGTCAGTGACAGAACTTTATTTTTTAACATATTTTTAAGAGTAGGGTTCTTGGTAGCATAATGAATTAAATGCCGCTGTCACAAATTTGCTTTGGTTTCTAATTGAATACTTGTAGATATATGAGTGCCTATTATATATCTAGTGCTGTGATTGGTGCTAGGAAACAATAAGAAATTTTGACCCCTGTCCTTGAGGCGCATATAAAGAAGTTGGATACATTTATTAAATAGGTAGAGAATATTTTGAGGACCTCTGAAAGGAGGCAGCTTATGGATCATGAGCTGTCAAGTTACGCAGGTGAGGGTCAGAATGGTGACTTGTCTCTGTATTTGCTCTGTGTCTATAGGTCCTTTATGCAAGCTTACCAAGCTGTTGTTTTCCTTATCTCGAAAAGTCGGGTTAATGCTACCTCACTCACAGTTCTTGTAAAGCTTAAGTGATACAGCACTTCTCAAGTGCTCAAGCCTAGCATCTGATACATAAAGTGTTCATTAAGTGTTGGTTCTGGTCCCATGTCACACAAATTGCTGTTCGGAGCACACTTTTAGAATTTTATAGTTTTGGGAAGGCTGTCCGTTCAGAAAATGAAGAAATTGAAATTCAAAGAAGTTTAGTGCTGTACACAAGGTTTCCCAGCTGCTGTGGGTGATAAAACACCATTGCAGAGTGAATAGTTAGACAAATATTACACCTTCATTTTCTACTTTTTATGTCATCTTTTAAAAATGGCAGAACTGATGCACACCTGGAGATGGGAGGTATATTACTTGGGTAATGCTAAGAACTCAGATCACTCTGGGTTTCTTAAACAAAGACAAGGTGAGGATTCTAAAACTTGCCTTTGGTTACATTGGTGGGCAAAACAGCGGCCCCCTGAAGATGTCCTAGTCCCTGAAACCTGTGGCCATGTTACCTAACATGGCAAAAGGGACTTTGCAGATGTGATTAAGTTGAGGATTTTGAGATGGGAAGTTTTTTTTTGCATCATCCAGATGAGCCCAGTGTAATCACAAGGCTCCTTATAAGAGGGAAGTGGGAGTGTCAGAGAGGTTTTAGGATGTTAAGCTGCTGGCTTGAAGACGGAGGAAGGGGCCGCAAACCAAGGAATGCAGGGGGCTTCTAGAAGCCCCCTTGATTTTTAGCTCACTTAGACCCATTTTGGACTTCTGAGCTCCAGAATTAGAATAGATTTTTGTTGTTTTAAGCCGCTAATTATGTGGTAATTTGTTACAGCAGCAATAGGAAATTAGTGTAGTTAGCATTACAGTCTCCTCCATTTTCAGATTTTATATTAGTTGAAGTCTATAAATCCATCCATGAGACTTGTCATCAAATGTGAAATCATGGCCCCATTCTGTTACAGAAAGTTATAAAAGTGAAAAAGCCGTTGGAAGCTTAACCTCTGGGTTCTGTAAAATTCTGTAAATAACTTCAAGACACAGGGCCTAAAAGATATAAATTATTTTTGTTGAGAAGACTATTAACTTTTTGTCTAGAGTCTGGGTTATCAAGAATGTTAGTTTTGTCAGGAAAGAGAAGACCTATACTTACAGAAAAATTATCTTTTCTTTCCATGCCTATTGGCTATTTGTATACGTGGAAAGAGGCTTATTTATAAGGAATAAAGGCATGGTGAACTTATAACTCAGTATGAGTGGATAAAATTTAAAGCCTAAGGAAGGTACATTTGGATTTAACAATTACCTTTTGCATTATTTTATCAACAGCTGTGATTCCATTTGTAACCAGCAGATGGCAGAATTGACAAACAGATGAACTGTTCACTTGTAGGGGTTTTGAATTTAAATGGTGGTGTAGAAAGATAATGTTAGGTGTTCTTAATTTGGAAACCTGCTTTCTAGAAAGAATTTTGGGAATGTGGAATAAAATACAAGTAAGTAAACTGTGCTTTTAAAAAAATTTTAGAGTGCCCTGAATTTTCATTCTCTCTCATTAATTTGCCACTTGGAGTTTACTCTGCAAAGTCTAAAGTAGCTTTACTTTGAATGTGATTAAACTTTGATTGGCTCTATTCAACTTACTTAAGTTTCTGTTGAACTAATTATAGAGTTGCTGGTTTAAACATGAAGAATTAGCTTATAATTAAACCTGGAACCTTTAAACTCATTAGCCGCGTGTAAACATGATGTACCTTTAGTGAAAAATAATTCTGGATCAGTCTCCCAGGGCAATAGAAATAAAAGCAGAAATAAACAAATGGACCTTATCAAACTTATAAGCTTTTGTACAGCAAAGGAAACCATAAACAAAACAAAAAGACATCCTGTGGACTCAGAGAAAATATTTGCAAACAGTGTGACTGACAAGAGCTTAATTTCCAGAATACACAAATAGTTGATACAGCTCAATAACAGAAAAACAAGCAACCCAATCAAAAAATGGGCAGAAGACCTAAATAGACATTTCTCCAAAGAAGACATCCAGGTGGCCAATAGGCGCATGAAAAGATGCTCAACATTGTTAATTATTAGAGAAATGCAAGTCAAAACTGTAATGAGGTATCACCTCACACTGGTCAGAGTGGCCATCATCAAAAAGTCTGCAAGCAATAAATGCTGCAGGGGGTGTGGAGAAAAGGGAACCCTCCTACACTGTTGGTAGAAACGTAAATTGGTACACCCACTATGGAAAACAGTATGGAGTTTCCTTAAAAAACTAAAAAAAGAGTTGCCGTGTGATCTAGCAATCCCACTCCTGGGCATATATCTGGAGAAAACTATAATTGATAAAGATACATGCATCCCAGTGTTCATAGCAACACTATTTACAGTAGCCAAGACATGGAAGCAACCTAAATGTCCATGTCCATCGACAGATAAACAGATAAAGAAGTTGTTGTGAGTATATATGCATATATATGTTTATGTATATGCACAAACACACACAGAATGGAATATTACTCAGGCATAAAAAAAATGAAATAATGCCATTTGTAGCAACATGGATGGACCTAGAGATTATCATATTAAGTAAAGTAAGTAAAAGAAAGACAAATATCATGATATTACTTATATGTGGGGAATCTAAAATATGATACAGATGAACTTATTTACAAAACAGAAATTGACTCACAGACATAGAAAACAGACTTAGGGTTACCAAAGGGGAAACGGGGAGGGACAAATTAGGATTTTGGGATTAGCAGATACAGACTACTATACATAAAATAAACGACAAAGACCTACTGTATAGCACAGGGAACTATATTCAATGTCTTGTAATAAACTATGATGGAAAATAATCTGAAAAAGAATATATGTATATAAAATATATAACAATCAGTTTGCTGTACAAGAAACTAACACAATACTGTAAATCAACTATACTTCAATTAAAAAAAAATTCTGGGGATGATAAAAGATTTGGGTTTTACCCTTGCTCCCTAGGCCAAATAGTACCCTGATCTTTGGTAACTTCTATCTCAGATTGATTTATGTATTAAATACTGAGATAATTAGCTTCTAATATGAGACCAATATTTATAGGCTGTTGATTAAGTTTCCTAAGTAAAAGTCTTAAGTTGGGTATTTTTTTATGAACTATGTTGAAGTAGTTGGGTAAAAGATACAGTGTTAATACAAGTTACTGTGGGTGATGTCCAGCCACTTTGAAGAGCATTTCAAGAGTGAGAGGATGGAAGTGAGACTATAAATGGCTGGCAGGTGATGTGTGGAAGTCTGGAGCTTGGCTTGGGCAATGAATGAACCAGGGAGTTTAGCAGCATCTTTCTTTCTCTCTCCTTTCTGCCTTCACTCATTTACAATACCTAATGTGAGGCCAGAGTTCACTGTGATTTTTTTTCCTTTCATACAGTTAGTCTTAGGACTTATGGTTTTGCATCTTGGTGGTCAGTGAATACTAAAAGGAGACATTCTGCTCTCCATTTCAAAAATGAAAACCATATCAGAAAAGTTTTTATTTATGTTAAAGAAAGAAAAGTCTTAGCAACTTTAATATTGTAATCATTCTCAGTTTAAAGTTCCTCAGATTTTTTGTTAAATTCCACTGAGGCCAGTATTGCATTTTAATGCTGATTTAAAAAAGACTGGGGACATGTATTTTCTTTATGGAAAGCTTTAGTTGTCTTTTGTTAGAACTTTAACATATACACCATTTTGGGGTTTAATGAAAATGTCACCCTCCCTGGGTCATGGTTTCATACTGAACCCCGGACGTCTGAGGAAAGGATGCTCTGAAGAATGGCTTTACCCCAAGACCCACAGATGACATTACCTTTATTTCCTTTCATAGGACCATGATACTATAACATGTTTTTGTTCCTGTGCAGTGAAATACTCTGTGGCGGCTCAGATTCAAATCTAAGAAAGATCAGAGTTAATAGAAAACCAAATGGAAGGCAAGGGAGTTGCTGAAGGAAATAGAGGCATTACTTTGTGGCCTCTTACACCAAAATTGCCATGCCGGGGAAGTCAGGAAACCGTGCTGGGTTCTTTGTACCTCTTCTGTTAGATTGTTTTTCATCTGAGAACCTTTACAAAATTTCTCTTCTGCTGCTGTATTTTTAAGAAATAAAAATATAATGTAAGAACATATGGAGGGTTACGAAGCATGAAGTTCTATAAATATTTATGCCAAGGCACAAAAGTGGACAATTCATATTTTCTTGACATATTGGGGTCATATTTCACTCTTGACCTCTTGAGTTGAAAAATACAAGGTGTTAGAGTACCCTTTTCTTTCTTATTTATTTATTTTCCTTTCTGTAATGAGTTTTAGATGCTGGGAGCTGCCCTGTAAGGTTCATGTAAGTTTCAGTGGACTTACTTTTCTATCCTGGTTTATTAGCATGGATTTAAAAGTTTACACTCTTACCGAAAGTAACATAATTTATACCCAGTTTTAGGCCTTAGTGTTAAGCTCTTTAGTCTGTTTTGGGTGTGTGTGTTATTGTCACTAAATTAAAGCTAAATGTTGCTTTTGTCAAGGCTAATAAATAGGATTGCATCTAAAAGCATATTTTAAGTTAGTCCTTTGATTTTATTTTGTTCCTCACTTAAAATCTTTGGTGCATAACAAATGTTTTTGCCCTTTGAAATTATGTTAAAGAAACTTATGAAGTAATCATACATGTTCATTGTAGAGAATTTAGAAAGTGCAAGTGGGCAGAAAAGAAGGAGAAACATCACCTGTAATCCAACTCTAGTTTTTCTAGTCTTTTTATAACTATATATAAAGATAGTCTCTTCAGTTCAAAGAAAAAAAATGTATTTTAAAAATTCTGGAGTATTGGTAAGGTATTTCTTTGGAAATGAGTAATTTTTGCATTTCCCCTCTTGGGTAGTTTTATTTACTTTACGTGAAATAATACCAAAAAATAGTAGATAAAATGTTGTCAAACCTAAATAAAACTTGGAAAAAAATATACCAGAGTGCTTCCTATCCCCTCCGCCGTCCCAGTTGACTCCAGTTGATTAGTAAAATTAATGCATATTTTCTTTTTGCCCTCACAGTATTTATGTTTAGGAGAGAAAGTAATATATTTTAAAAACTATATGGTATAAGTTAATAAGTAAAAAATTTTCAGTTAAAATAGTTTTTTTGGGGGGAATGAGAATAGTGAGGAAATAGTTTATTTGGAGAATAAGGAGAATCTTTTGAAGTAGAAAAGAGAAGGTATGATTGGAGAAAATTAAGAATTTTAGAAATCAAAGCCTAAAAGGGTACCATGAAGATTTCTGGTCCAACAATGCTTGAGAGATCACTGACAAAGCTGGGGCCACAGTCTAGGTCTGAAGACCCTCACCCAGACCACTGCTCATTCCCTCCTGGAGTTGAGCCCTAAATGAAAAGCCCAGTTTAGATGCAGGATGGTACCCTATGCTGAGGGGCAGCACAGGCAAAGGTGGTCATCCTAGCAGTGTCGGCATGTGCTTGGGCTCGTGGCTCTACCTTTTTCATAGCCTCTGGGGTCTTCATGTGTTATCCCATTTCTTTCCTAAATTGTCAGTCTCTGCCTTGCTGTTACCACTTTCCCCCATCCTATGTACAAATACTTACCATCCTCGATAAGACAAAGAACTTCCTTTAGCCATGAACCCATCTCTCCTAACGTCTCCACCAGCTTCCTGGTGTAGTTCTTTACTTGCCCGCCTTCATCTCTGAATCACTTATGAATTCACTGTAATGGGTCTCCTGGCCCAGCCCTCCATTGAAACAATTCTTGGGAACTCCAGTAACCCTCATGTGTGCACTGGTTGATACTCTTGACCCCTTGCTCTGCAAATCTCCATCTGAGACTTCTGGTCCCCTTGAATATCGAGTGGCATTCTTGGTCGCTTTCAGTTGAAATTGATCTTGGCTAACCTGTGGGAAAAAAGGTTGGTTTTTGGAAAGTTGGCAGAGACTGTTAAGTTACTTTCCGCTTCTCCCTCGATTTGGTTTGGGTGGCAGTCTACCTAACCCTTTGCTAGATCTACATGTTCTCAGCCTTCCTAACAAGGGGTGGCCGTGTCACACAATTGTGGCCAAGCGGACACCAACTAGGGGACCTCTGAAAAAAAAAGAGGCCCTTTCTTGCCTGGAATCCAGTTGTGTGACAAGGTTACGCTGGAGGATATACAAGCCACGCTTCTCATGAGGCAGCAAGCCTGTGGCTGGACCTAAGTTGGTGACAAGGCCAGGGAGGAGAGTGACTGAGCCCTTTGTTTTCTTGAGCTGGGAAGCCTCTCACATATGAGAGTTGAAAACTGGGCGGCCACAGAAGACCAGTGTTCACCATAGCGATTTCCTCCTTCTCATATGTCTGATCAGTTCTTCTCTTTTTGTCTGCTCTGTAAGAGTGGATGTTCCTTGGGCTTCCATTCTTGGCCTTTTGACCTTCCCTTTTTGCTCTTTATTTTTATTTTTTTTTTGCGATAGGCGGGCCTCTCACTGTTGGGGCCTCTCCCGTTGCGGAGCACAGGCTCCGGACACGCAGGCTCAGCAGCCATGGCTCACAGGCCCAGCTGCTCTGCGGCATGTGGGATCTTCCCAGATCGGGGCACGAACCCGTGTCCCCTGCATCGGCAGGCGGACTCTCAACCACTGCGCCACCAGGGAAGCCCTGCTCTTTATTTAGGTAATCTACTCTCTTGGTTCCAGCCATCACCTATATGCTGATGACTTCTATGTCTGTATCTCTAGCCTTGTTATTTTCTAGCTTTATAGTCAGATATTAATTTCTTGGATAGACACAGCCCCTTACATGTGCCACAGATTTCTCCTGCTCAGCATTTCCCAGAGTGAATTTATCCTTTTTGCTCTAAACTTGTTTTTCCTCCTCTGCCCTCCGGTCTCATTTAATGGCACCACTGTATTGTAGGAGCATCTTACTCTCTCCCCACTCCTGACCTCTTATCAGTCACCAGGTCCTTTCATTTTACTCCTGACTCTTCCCTCAAATTTGAACCTTCTTCTCTGAGCCATATTCATTTCCTGGTATCTTCTGTAGAACTGTTGTAGTAGTCTCAGAGCTTGTGTCTTGCCTTCTTTTTGCCTTTCCTCTTTGCTTCTTATCTTTCTCTTCTATCCTGCAACTATTCTTCTACCTACTGCAGCCAGAGTGATGTCCCTAAAGCACAGGTTATCATTCCTCTGCCCAAACTTTGTGTGTATTTTATTTTATTTTTTTATTGAAGTATAGTTGATGTACTTATATGTTACAGGTGTACAATATAGTAGTTTACAACTTTTAAAGGTTATATTGCATTTATAGTTATTGTAAACTATTGGCTGTGTTGTACACAACACAAACTATCCCTGTGTTTGTACAATATATCTTTGTAGCTTATTTTATATGTAATAGTTTGTAACTCTAAATCCCCTACCTCTATATTGCCCCTCCCCCGTTTCCTCTCCCCACTGGTAACTACTAGCTTATTATCTGTATCTGTGAATCAGCTTCTTTTTCGTTGCACTCACTAGTTTGTTGTATTTTGTAGATTCCACATCTAAGTGATACCATACAGTATTTGGCTTTCTCTGACTTATTTCGCTCAGCATAATGCCCTCCAACTCCACCCATGTTGCTACAGATCCTCTGCCTAAACTGTTCCAGTTGGTCCCATTGTCTATGCAATGAAGTCCAAGCTCCTTGCATGGCATACAGGGCCTTCTTGGCCGTCTGTTCAGTCTTACTCCCCATTACTCTTGACCTTAAAAAGGTTTTGGTGATATGGAGTGGCTTGGGTGGGAACACACTGTGGAATGCTAACTTGATATGGGATGATTCTGTTACCCCTGAACACCCTGCTTTCGTATTGTGTGCTTTTCTGTTTCCACTCCCCATCATGCCGTTTTTACCTTTCTTGCCAGCTAATTCTTGCTCCTTTGGAAGGTTCTGTGAAGGCATAATCTCTGGCAGTTTTCCCTCAGTCTGGAGGTTGGACTAAATACCCCTCCTCTCCGTTTGCTATGATACTTGTCTTTGCCTCTTTTTAATTTTACTCTATCTCTTGCCATGTATCAATATTATTGAAACTATTTATACGTGGCTGTGAGCTCTTTGAAGTCAGGGCACCATCTTAGTCTTCTTTACCAGGCAGTGTCTTGTGCAGTGTCTGGCTCTACATGTTTTTGTTGAACTGAATCCGGTAAATTTGAAGGGAGACTGTGGGTGGAAAGATACATTGGCTCAAATTGTAGATATCTTTGCAGACAAAAGGCATTCAAATGTTTGATGAACGAAGAAAAAGAAAGTAGATTATATTGTTTTGTGAGTCTTGTCAGTTTGGGGAGAAAAATAACTTCAGGTCATTAATGCACTCCAACTGGTATGTTATCCAAACCATATCAGTTGGAGTGTGTCCACAAAAAGTACTATTACTTTTGAGCTACTTTTCAGAGGTGATACACCCTTGTTAGCTGACTCCATGACACCTAGAATCACATTACCTGCCATCCCTATCCCTTGTTTCCTGGGGTTGCTGAGGCCTACATCTGTTCTGTGCCTGCTCTGCTCTTACCAAGGCTAATACCAAAGAAGGATTTGCCAGTGTTTATACCTAGAGCAGGGGTTGGCAGACCATCACCTGTCTTTATAAATAAGGTTTTATTGGAACACAGTCACACCATTCACTTACACATTATTATCTATGGCTGCTTTTGTGTTCCCACAGCATGGTTGCACTGTTGTGACAGAGACCATCTGGCTGGCAAAGTCTAAAATATTTACTATTTGATCTTTTACATTAAAAGTTTGCTGATTTGTACCTTAGAGCTACTTAACATTAGAAAGACAAAGCCTTATATAATATCCAAATTGGGTAGTCATCTCAAATTAGGAATTAGGAGACTCTTGAAAAGGGCAAACATCCTGTTTGATGGGACGGTTTTGTTAAATTTCCTGTTGTTTCCATTTTGCTGCGTGTGTCACTGAAGATTGTCCACATTTCTTACTGTGCCTCAAATACATATATTTGTATATGAAATATATATTGTGAAAGTTTTAAAATTAATCTCCTTAACCATATACAAAATACTGAACACCAGAGTCAGGTGTGTGAATTCCACATTGGAAAAAAAGTTTGTATCCTTGACAGGCTGCTTAGTGTACAGAGGCTTCAATACAGGACTTCCATTAAAACAGTTTAAAATATCAGTTTATATGTCTCCCTCCCTGTCGCCTGCTGCCCTTTCCCCTGCCTTCTGTCCTTCAGTGGGCAGACCAGTTCTTTCCGGTTTGACCAATTCTTAATATTTCTGAAGATAAGTGGGCTACTGAAGGCGGAGTCCTGGAAGTGTGAGGTTGAGTGGCGTGTAACTGACCCTGGCATGTCACCAAGGGTGATGTTACAATTGTTTGTTGACTAGTCGGGACCTACGTCAACTCAAATGCTGGAGCAGGGCCCGGGAGTGCCTGGAGTTACTCCTCAGCTGTTGGGTGGTGGGGAGGTCGGGGGGTGCTGCGGTTGGGAGCTGGCCGAGGCTGGGGGTGGGTTGGGTTGGAGGGTTTGGGGTAACCAGCCGCTTTTCAGTCTTGCCTCTACTACTGACGTGTGTTACTCCAGTAAAGCTAAGGCCCTTTTGATTCATTCATTGAGCAAACATGTTTGAAATGGCTGTCATGTGACCACCAGATGTCCTCATAGGTATTGGGAGTTCAGAATGAGTGCATGTGCTTCTTCCCATCGAATGGCTTACAGACAGATTTGTTTGGAGAGTGAGGCAGGAGGTAGGAGGATCTACGTGGGACCAGGGAGGAGAGGTTCTGTGTTGGTAACACAATGCATGTCCAGTAATGCTCTAAGTGTTTTAAGTTAAAAAAACAAAACAAAACCGAAAAAACCCCCAACTTTTTGCATCTTGAACTGAGCCTGTACATTATGCTTTTGTTTAACTGTAATTTTTGCTTATGAAGCTGTTTCCTTTTTCATAGCAGTTACTTCTTTTTAAGGATATAATTAAATTTGTATATTTTAGGTTGCTTGCCTGATTCGAGTTCCTTCTGAAGTAGTTAAGCAGAGGGCACAGGTATCTGCTTCTTCAGGAACATTTCACATTTTCTCTAACATCTTATGTCAAGAGGTGAGAATATGTTTTTAAGCTCTCTTATTGAGAATATTGTGTGGTAGCTAATAGGAACACTGTGGCCCTCATCCTAGGAGCCTTAGAAGAGACCTTAAAGCTAAATTTATTGTCCAATTATAGCAACTTTTTATGCTAAGATTATCTTTGCCTTTCCATTGTTTTCAAAATTTTTAGTTTCATTTTTATTTCTTTTTCAAATTTCTAAACAACCACACTACTAAGTGTGTGTCCTACATTGCAGTAGTCTTATCATTCTTTTGGAATCAGATATGGAATAAATAGTGAATATGTAAAGTGAATAAAGATATTATATTAAAACATCAGTATAGAATTTGAGGACCCATGGAAGAGACCTGTGGTAATGGACTGATACTAGTGACCAATGTCGTAATGTTTATATAAAAATGTAATTCGTCTTGTACTGGTTCATGTTAACCTGTGGATCAAATTTCATGCGTGCTGGCCATGTGGCTAGGGATCAGTGAGCTGCTCTTCTTTATAGTTTGTACAGAAGCCCTTTTTTTTCTTTAAAATGGAATCAGTCACATGAAAATTTCAGAGAGTCTAGGTTTTAGAAAAGTTTTATTCTTAATCCCTCTGTCACCTAGGTGAGCAGACATTGAGTGTTTAATTGTGTGATTGAGATCAGTTCAGTAAAGGGTCCCTGTTGAATCGTGTGGATAGTTAAACAGATAAGTCAAGGCTTGTCTAGAGGTATCTCTCACTATTGAGAGATTATTCATGCATTGTGACGTCTTATAGTTGAAACTATAAAATATAGTTCTGTTCTTTTGTGAAAGGATAATTGGCATTCTGTGTGCATTTGGTTTTGAAAATATGTTTATTTAAAGCTTCTCAAGTATTTTTTTTTCAAGAGAAGAAATGTTGAAAATAAGTAAAGTTTAATTAATATGTAGTCAGCTTTATTATTAGAGATGTTCCCATTTTAAAGGGAGCTGATCTGAGCTTTATATACTCTAAGCCAGTTTAAAAGCTTTAACCACTTATAGAACTGTAGTCATTGTGAATATTTCAAAACTCAAAACTTTATAAAAGGTAAATGTGCTTCATGCAGAATGTCATTTAGAAGTCTCTGCTATTCTAACTTTCTGAGGTCTTGGCTTTTTGTTTGTTTCAGGGCATCCAAGGATTATATCGAGGCTACAAAAGCACTGTTTTAAGAGAGGTAAGTAACTTAATTTCCAATATTGAACTACAAAAGAATGATATGCTTTGTTTAGTAAATTTATTTGGAGAGACTGGTTTAAGAAATTACAAAGGAAAAAAAAAAAAAGAAATTACAAAGGGAAATTATCACTTTTTAAAACACTGTTTAGTCTTATCTCGGCTCTTACATCTGATGACTGGGTAGGATGGGTCAGCTGAAAGAGCAGCCCCAGTGGTCAGAAGGCCCATCCTAGAGCTTCAGTCTTATCATAGGCGGCTACATGGCTGTGATAGCTAAGATAGGAAGAAATAACTACTAAGGGTAAGATATCAAGTTAATTACTGTAATATACAGAATGAGTGAAAAATTGGTAAGGAAAGAAGCACCCTGGGAGACAAGTGTCCCAAAGGTCTATTTTTATGTGAAAAATCATGCAGTTAGCTCTTGTCTTCCTGATAGCAAAATATGATGAATTGGGAAGTTCAGTCTGCACTGGAGAGCTGACCCTGCCCGTGACTTGCAGTGCAGTGTGCCCCCAGAGCAAGCCTTCCAGTTCCGAAATTCTGTGGTTCAATATGTGGTCAGTGTTTTCTTTTTTTGGTTGAAAAAGCAAAGTGATTTTAGTACATATATTACTGCAGGAAGCATGTTTTAATTTTTGGCTCATATAGAGGAGGCTATTTTGAAGTTTAAAAGTTGATTTATAGATAACTGGGATTTGGGATATAAGAGAAGTCTTTGGTTTGGGACGTAAGTTTTTTTTTTTTTTTAGTGAGTTTAAATCCTAGGGTTTTTTGTTTTTTAGCTTTTTGATATATAATTGACAAATAGGATTGTGAGGCATTCATAGTGTACAGTGTGATGATTTGATATAGGTGTACATTGTGAAAAGGATTAGGACATAATCTATTAAAATACAGAAGAGATTCTGCATACCTCTGCTCTGAATCCTTGTTTTCTGTTTGGATTTCCCTTGGATGCTAAAACATTCTCATTTATAAAAATGTGTTTAATTTAAATACATATTGTCATAATTAGCAGAATATTGAAATCTTTGAAGTCTGAATTTTACTTCCAGGTAGTCTTTTTGTTTATTTTGTTTGTTTGTTGTTAGTGTAGATTACAGTCTTCTTTATGAAACACCAGCACTGTTACATGTTATTTAAAGCTTTGATTTCCACAAAGTAATAACCTTTAGTGTAGTGTGGTGTAGTTGATGTGTATCTTGGAAAAACTCCTGAAGGGAGACTGAATGTTTCAAAATTAGTTATTTGTGTGAAGATGACTTCTGCCTTTCAAAATACCACCTGCACTGTATCTTCATTCTGTACTTATTTTCCCACTCACTAAACACATGTTATTTACTCAGGTTTCACCTGGGTGAGGTGCAAAAAGAGGGGGCAATAAACCGTTTTTTGTTTTTCTGAGAGATGCTGAATAAATGAATGTATTTACATGCCAGAGAATACTGGTTATGCATACAAATAGATAAAACACATGGTTACAACTGCATTCTATTCTTTTAAAAATTTGTGGTTTTTTTTTTTTTTTTGGTGGCTCACGGGCCTCTCACTGCTGTGGCCTCTCCCATTGCGGAGCACGGGCTCCGGACGCGCAGGCTCAGCGGCCATGGCTCACGGGCCCAGCCACTCCGCGGCATGTGGGATCTTCCCAGACCGGGGCACGAACCCGTGTCCCCTGCATCGGCAGGCAGACTCTCAACCACTGCGCCACCAGGGAAGCCCTAAAAATTTGTTTTGACATATGTCACACTAGTAATTAATTTCTAGGCTGCATTTCTTGCAAAAAGTGTGCCCCTAGTGAGATGACTTTGTTTACTCAAGATGGCAGTGCTTTGTTGGAAATTTAATTGGGTCTTCTGCATTATGCATTTTCATAAAAATATCCTTCAGAACTGATTTTAGTTGAAATATTGCTTTTGTACAGATTCTCTCATAGAATGAGAGAAGAGTTACTGCTAAATGAAACATCGCTTCTTTTCAAAATGAGAAAAATAAGAAGTGATGTATCTGCTTTAAACAACATTTTTACATTATAAATAGTTTCAATTCTTACATCGTTCTGACACCAATATCAAATCTTTTTGTGCTAAATGAAACCGCTTCTTTTCAGAATGAGAAAAATAAGAAGTGATGTATCTGCTTTAAACAAAATTTTTACATTATAAATAGTTTCAATTCTTACATTGTTCTGACACCGATATCAAATCTTTTCGCCAAGAGCTTGTTTGATTGTTTCAATAAGAAAATACATTGAAGCCTTATTGAGAGTCACCAGGAAACTCATACATTTATTCTGTATACAGTTTTTTCTTTAAAATAGTTTTATCTCCCTCGCGGTAGCCCATTAGAATGAGATTGAAGTTTGAATCCATGCGTTATAAGATAGATTATGTGTGATCTTTAGATTTTGTGAATGCTGTCACATGGTTTTTACTACATTTGATTTTTGTGGAGATTGCATGCTTATCCCTTATGTTCTCCTAAATTATTTTAGTTACTGTGAATTTTAGATGGAGTCTAAGCAAGGTGAACTGATTATACTCTTTACCTCACCCTTTCAGTATTCGTTTTCCTCATGATCTAGGCCAAATTAGATGTGGCCAAGCGTTGTGGGGCAGTGTGGTTATTCCAGTAAGATGGAAACGGGGAGCAAAATCACAGCTGCTTTCATAGCCAGGCTAATTTCACAGGGTCCATTGTCCCGAAAGTTCTGTGGAGAGCAGCCTCACGACCTTGGATGTGAATTAGAAAGAAAGCAGAGAAAGGCAAGTCGTTTCCAAAAAAAAAAAAAAAGTAGGAATAAGTTAGGTTCAGCAAATGCATTTTATCCACACATTCTACACGACAGTTGTTTTAAGAGTGCCTGCTGTGTCTTGGGCACCACGCAGAACACTTCTGCCCTGAAGGATTAATATTCTGGTGGGGAAGGAAACGGGGGGCAGACACTTTACAGGGCAGTGTAATAGGGCTGAAATGACACGTATATCCAAGATGCAGCAGAGGTTATAGAGGAAGCAGTGCTTGAGTGGTACCCAGTATTCATTGCATTAATAAAAATTAGTCTGGACTTAATTCTTGAAGAGGTGTCACTTAGAAGTAGTCCAGGAGACAGGAAGATGTAACAACGCATACAAAGGCCCAAGGGTGTGAAAGAACACACGTTGTGTGTACCTTGCTTATCGAAGCACAGTTGGGGTTTTCACACCCAGAGAAGAGGCAAGAGTGATTTCCCTCTACCTCAAGCCGGCGCTTCAAAAAAGCACTCACCCAAGTTGGGTATTTTCCAGGAGGAATGGTTGAACCTCTCACCCCAGCCGAATGTTTGCCAGGGACCTGGAATCAAGCACATGGGGAAAGCTCTCACAAGAGCCTGACATATGTCCACTGGAGTTTGGAGGATAAATTACTGGTTTTTAACTGTTATCTGCAATGAATCTCACAGTGAAATGCAGTTGGAGCGGCCTCACTGGCAGGATGTTGCCATTTTGGTAATGAGTAACTCCTGGCTTCTTTTTGGTAGATGAGTGTAGCAACTAAAGAGATCTGAGATAGGTGAGAATTATCTCCCCCTCTCACCCTTATTTTGCTCCCAGGCTTCCATAACGCAAGTCTCCCACCAAATTCTGTTACACATGCAATCAAAATCAAGCACTCGGGCAGGCCAGAACAAGTCATTCATCCTGTTCTGTGAGTTCACTGAAGCCCTCAGTCTGTCCCTTTAGGTGCAACATTCCCCACTCTGACTGCAAAGTTCACTCGCAAGTTCCAAACCCAGTTTCCCTTATTGTCTATTTCAGGCAATGAGAATTTTCCCTAATCTAGTGGCCGGAAACAGGAACCTTTAGGAATCAAGCCTTAAGAATCGTCCTTCAAATCCTCTTTCCCAGCTCTATCATTTCCTTTCCCCCCAAGGTCTTCATGTTATATAAGTCTCTTGTGTGTTTTTCCAGAGCTACCCTATCCTAGGTGTTTAGCATCTTATTTGATTTTTAACCAAAATATTTTAGAGATCATTTTATATCACTTTATAAGGGGCACACTTTTTTATGATTGTGTAGGACTCCATTGTACAAAGGGATCATTGTGCCACCACTTCCTCATTGGTGGGCAGGACAGACATGCTACAATGGATAATACTGTTCCTGTGTCATTTCATACGTGGTTGAGAATGTTTGTAGGTTAGATGCTGAAAAGTGGAATTTCTTGCTTAGGGGTGTATGGGCATTTGTAATTTTGATGCAAATCGCCAAATTGCCCTTCGCAGAAGTACCAGTCGACCCTTTTGCACACAGTGTGGGAGCTCTCTGTTGACCCCTGCCTCACCAACGGTACTAGCAATCTCAGAGATGAAAAATGATCTCACTGTAATTTTAAGTGAGACTGGGTGTATGAACATATATCTGACAACAATTTTCTTCCTTTACTGTGAACTGATGGTTTGAAATTATATTGAAGTTATGGTGAGAATTAAATGCAGAGATCCATATGAAGTGCTTTCTATAGACCCTGACACGTAGGATGTGTTCAAAGTATGTTAACTATGCTTAATAGTACTCTTGGTAACTGAAAGAGCTTTTGACAGGAAATGACATCTCAGTGTGGAATGCCAGTGTCTCACTAGCTGTCTGCTCTTGGCAAGTTACTTAACCTCTCTGAGCCATTTGCCCCTCTGTGCTAGAAACTTTGTGTCAGTTGTTCTTGCTGCAGTCTCACAAAGGAGGTATTGCAGCAATATGGTCTGCTAGGACCAGAGATGAAGAAAGCTGCCTCTAGGCTGTCAGGTTCTTGAACAGGGATGCAGCCTTGATCTGCCTGCATGTAAATGTGTGAATGCCATTTCATGATGATGAATAACAATAGTTGTGTTTGAGCTAGAGGCTGGCTAACTGTTACTGCTTAAAAAGCTTCTCAGCTACAGTTGGAGAGTGTTTTATCCAAATGTCTTGTAGAATGGAATTGTTTATTCACTTAACAGATTGCAACCTGCAACTGATTTTGTGTTCGCTGGCTACTTCTGTAGGAAAACAACCTATTGGTTATAATAATGTACAGTTACCCTAATTGATAGTTGAACCAATCAAAATTACTAACATAAATGGGTTGGAAAATTTTTTATGATTATTCTTTTTTGGGTCACATTGGTAATTTACTGGAATTTTTTCTCCAGATAAGATTACCCACTTAGAGGAAAGCTTTCTAAGATTGCAATACTTGAATGTTTTCTGTTGAAAATGTTTTCGTGCAACTGTAGTTAGAATTATTACTTATTTACCGTTCTTAAGCCTGTGTACTAGTTTCTGCTTTCATGATGGAAGAGAAAAAGAAGTGTTCTCTGATGAGAATTTCCCTGCTTGTATCAATGCTCTGTATCATTGTGTGTCTTTGTATGAAATTGTTTCCTTGGCATTATCTCTTTCTTTCTTTTTTGGTTTATCTTTACATTTTTAAAAATTAATTAATTAATTAATTTTGGCTGCGTTGGGTCTTCGTTGCTGCACGCGGGCTTTCTCTAGTTGTGGTGAGCGGGGGGCTACTCGTTGTTGCGGTGCGCGGGCTTCTCATGGCGGTGGCTTTTCTGGTTGCGGAGCACGGGCTCTAGGCGTGCGGGCTTCGGTAGTCGTGGCTCGTGGGCTCTAGAGCTCAGGCTCAGTAGTTGTGGCTCACGGGCTTAGTTGCCCCGCGGCACATAGGATCTTCCCGGACCAGGGCTCGAACTCGTGTCCCCTAGCATCGGCAGGTGCATTCTTAACCACTGCGCCACCAGGGAAGCCCCTGTCTTTACATTTCAGTTTTGTCTGTCTATGTGTAATTACGCCTGCTCTTCCCAGGCAGCATATAAGTTACCCTTGAAGACAGTAATTGGGTTTTGACCTCTTTGTAGTATGCACAGGCTCTGCAATAACACCTTCCACAAGCTCAGAGCTCAGTAAATATTCGTTGCTTTTTCCATTCCTTTAAGTTTGATTGTCTTTCATTCAGATGCTGTTAGACACTGTGACCGTTTCAAAGTGCCGGGGGAGCTCTGTGGGGTTTGGAGTTATGCTGGGTGGGGGTCAGCCTCTGACACGCTACATTGTAAGGTATTTGCATTACATAGGTGCTGAAGTACCAAAGAGTGTACCCTTTTCTGAGATTTCCATCTTCTTACACCTGGAAAAAATAGTTTTTATAAGCCTGATTTCATTAGAAAAGTAATTAATTCCCTCTTTTCCCCATATATCTTAGTAATTCACTATAAAGGGAAAAAAAGGTTGTAAATCCTTCCAAACTTTTAATGTGAAATCGTTTTTCAGTTAAAGTCCAATGCAAACATATTGAACCTTGTTTTAATCCTACATAATTCATTTTATTAACTATGACCAAATAGAACATCTGTTAAAATTCCATAACGTTAGCTTCATGGGAAAAGAAAAAAATCTGTTTGCTCTTGGAATTTGTTCATTGTTTTATTGTTCAGGCTTTCAGTCAATGTGTAATAAGACATTCTTATTAATGGGAATATTAAACAAATGAAAATGAAATATTGCCTTTAATCACAAGCGGTTTATAAAATGTCACCTAATGGCATTTACTTTATTATAACTTTAGAGATGGTCTGTGAGGAATGCACAATACTTCATTCTTTAATCCAGAGAACATAAAATTATTACTCCTCAAATACGGATTTTAGCGTAGTTTTTCATCATCTCTTAAATAAACAAACATTTTTAGAAAGAACAATTTAGTAAAATTATCTTAATGTGGAAAAATTGCTTTAGCCGTTTAGTGCATATTTTCTCATGTTTTGTTTACATAAAACCAGCTGCTATTTACTTTTCTCATTCTTTGGACAGATTTCATTTTGCACTGTACAGTTTTGAAAAGGCTACATATTTCCATTGTTGCGTGTTGGCTATGTTGTCTAGAAGAGATACTAGTTCCTGTGTGTAGGGTTTACTGAGAAGTAAATCAATAGTATGAATCTTCAGTGTAAACGTATAGGAAAGCTGTTGGATAAAGGTGGAAACTGTCTTTTAATTCTTTTTAGATGTTAGCATCATACACCATGATGTTGAAGTAGCTTTGTCTAGGATGTTCCTTTGTGTTTTTCATCTCATGTGAAATATCCTGTCCCGTCATATTTGTGTGTTAATTTAGATGGCAGATGGGCTGTAAATAACAAAATCTGACTACAGTGGCTGAACTAAACACAGTTTAGTATTAGAACTTTTTTGTTTTCTCACTCTGTAACAGGAAATCTGGAGATGGTCCCTCTAAGGCTGGTGTACTGGTTAAATGAGGGCATGAGGATGCAGGCCCTTTCATTCTGCTTGGGGAACCTTAATACTCTGGCTAAATTACTCATGGTTACAAAATGGCTGCCACACTTTTTGGCATCACAGCCCCTTTCCAAGTATGAAGAAGTGGGAAAGGCAGGAGGCGTTATCTGTCCGTCTGTTTACTTGGAAAACAAAGCTTTCTTGGGCCAGGTGTCTATAGCTCTCCTGAGTTGCATGGGGATTGAGAAGTTGAATATGTATGCAGCTTTTCAGTGTGGTAGGTAAAGGCTGGCAAAGAGGGGCTTGGGACTGCAGTTACTGAGTCACCACCCTACCGTGTCTGCTGTATTTTATCTGTTGAAGTCCTTCTAGTTCAAGCTCAATTCCTTCCGAAAGGGAACCATTTCATACACCGCTGACTTAAGCGCCGTAGTTGGGACCCTGTTGTTCATATCCAGAGCACTTGTCTAGACTACAATTATTTGGACATTTAATTCTACTCTATAAATTTTGATGTCTGTTCTTATTCTTTCCCCGCCACCTTTGCCCTTGTGGGAACAGTGTGGAAGCTCTTCTTTAAAAATCATTTGTCAGTCTCTTTGTAATCATTATTTTGAAAATGGAATTTATTTCAAAGTTACTTTTTTATACTGTTTTGATTTTAAAGATCTCAGAATACCTGTGTTGATATACTGTATGTAGACACTTTCCTTAAAAAATATGTAAATCACAATTGAAATAATAGCTAATGCTTACCAAATATTTACAATGTTTCAGTCACTGTGCTAAGTTCTTAGCATGCATTATTTCAAATAATACTCACGGTAACCCAAAACATGATCCCTGCTTTGTGGAAACTGAGGCTTAGTAAGGCTGTGGTTTGTCCAGAGTCTTTTTTTTTTTTTTAATGATTTCTCCATTTATACACTGCTTTTTAATTAATTAAATTTATTGGCTGCATCAGGTCTTGGTTGCAGCACGTGGGATCTTTCATTGCGGGGTGTGCGGCTTTCCTCTAGTTGTGGTGCATGGGCTTAGTTGTCCTACGGCATGTGGGATCGTAGTTTCCTGATCAGGGGTTGAACCGGCGTCCCCTGTGTTGCAAGGCGGATTCTTAACCACTGGACCACCAGGGAAGTCCCTCATCCAGAGTCTTACATCCAGTAAGGGAGGAAACCGAGGGCTTGAGAGCCCATGATATTAGCCCCCATGGTGAGCTATATAGTTTGCATTTTATACGCAGACAAATTTTGGGGGAGAGGAAAATGTATGTTTAAAATTCATAGTCCATATTTATATCTTTCTCATTTTTGAAACTTTAAGTAGACATTAGTGCCAGGAGTTTGGGGAAAACAAGTTCTCAGCAACTAGAAGTCTCCATGACGTTAAAAAGAAAAGTTAATCAGAGGACATAAGCAAAAGGAGATAGAGATATTCATGGAGAACAATGGCTTTTAAGTGCCTATTATCCCAAATGTTTGCTTGATTTGGTCTTATCATTCAGGTGTTAGTTCACATGTTCCTTCTCTGAGGGGCCTACTTTGACCACTCTAGCTAACATACACCTGCCAAAACCCCGATTGCTCACTTGGTACCCTAGCAAGTACCGTTATCTGAAATTATCTTCACTTTTTGTTTATAAATTTATTTCCTGCGTTCCTCTGATAGAATATACACACTTTGAGGGCAAGTGCTTCTTGACTGTTTTGTTCCCTTCTATTAATCCAACACCTAGAAGATTCCTTGACATACAGCACACTCAGAAGATATTTGATGAACAAACCAAGGACTTAATCACACTTTTCAGAAGTAGACTAGCTGTAAATACTTAGATATTTAAAACCTCCAGCAGACGCTTAGGCCTGAGAGGCATTTGGCAAGAATTATGGAGTCAGTCCTCACTCAATTCCCAGGCAAGTTAGTGGTTTTCTGCCATCTCAACTTTCTGCACTTCCAGTGAGCTTAATTTTCCCCTTGTCTCTTCTTATCATATTTCCTGGTATTCTTGTGTCTTCCGCAAATAGCCCTTATTTTAATTTTGTCATTTCTTGTTAGGGGGTGCTCCTATGAATATTTTATATATGTAAAACACTTTTTGAAATGACATATGAAAATAGTAAGCAACTTATTCATGAAGAAAATCTTTTATCAGTTACGTGCAAACTATGTCCTATGAACACTGGGTAAAAATTACTCTTGAGAGTCTTAGGATTGTGTGCTATCTTATTGTCTGAGCAAACACCATCTTATAAGAGGTATTAAGAAAGAAACTATATGTATTAAGAAAACCAAATGTGAAGGTAAAATCTAGAATGTTTATATATGAATAAAGGATTGTGGTTGCAGGGAGTCATTTAAAAGAGCTATTGAAAATGGGTTTTACTATCTGGTAGCAGATTACCCCGGGGTTATATAATGATAACAGTTACAGTTTGAATTCTGATCACGTATAATACTTCACTTGTATTTTTCTAATCTTCAGATAAAACTGTAGATATTAACCTTTTTGTTTGTTTGTTTTAAAATTGATCAGTAGCATGGGCTTGGAAAAGCAAGCTAGTTAGTATATGTAGTATATGGCAGGTCTGGAAGCAGAGGCCCAGCCTATGTGATTCTAAAGCCTGTGTTTCTGGTTACACTTTGCTTCCTGCTCATGTTTTGCAGATAAATTCACTATTCATTGCGCTCAGAATTTTGCAGTAAATTGTGTGAAAACAAAGTGGTAGTATATCTGTGAGACTTGGACCACATCTGTTAACTTGAAGGGGAGCACAGTTTCTGAGTGTTAGAAGATTCTAAACAATAGAAATGGAGCCATCTATACAGGCAGGACACAATGAACTGTGCTTTCTGAATTAGGCAGTAATATTGATTTCAACATCTTCTTTCCTCTAGCCTTTGTGAAGTTTGCTTAAAAATGCTTTGACTGATTTTAGCCTTCTGTCCTCTTTTGTTTCCTGAGCTTTCGCATATATTCTGAGAAATAACCCAGTAGATGGGAAAGAGTTGATAATCTTTGGCATTGAAATGGTTTTGGTACTTAGCCAAATAATTAACAGATAATTTGTTGACTAGTGGAGAAGCAGAAATTGATGAGAGGGTATTTCTTTTCCTTTGTGAAAACACTCTGCTTTTTGTTATTGAATTTGTTGATGCAAAGGTTGCGTTATAGAAATGGCACACTAGAGGGCACACAATGTCTGTGTTTTAAATGTTGGTGGCAGAAACTTCAGTGTGTCTGAACCTTGAAGCTCTTGAGTTGATTGCTTGGCACTTTTTAAAAGTGGTTCGAATTAAAAAATAAAAAACAAAGCTTAATAAATAGTACTCTCCAATCCAATGTTCCTGAATAATATTATTTTATTTAATCCATACGTACTTCATTATTTATCTCTCAAATGCAAGAACCAATAGGTATATTTAACATACCAAAAATGAATCTCACAGGCGTAAAGTGTTTCCCTCAAGCTATTTTTTTAAAGCTGTTTTTCAATTACAACTGTAATTTCACATTTGGAAGAACTGGCAGACACTACTTTATTCAAGTGATGAACGTCAAAGTCACAAAAAAGAATTGTCACACCCAGGAGTAGACGAAGGAGACACAACAAGCAAATGCAGTGAGGGATCCTGGGAAGAGAAAAAGAATATTAGGCGGAAAAACTGGGGAAATTCAAATAAGGTCTATAATTTAGACGTTAGTATTGCAGCAATGCTAATGGTTGGTTTTGATAATCATACTCTGGTTAAGTTCTTAGCATTAGGGAAGCTACAGGTGTAGGTATATGTGAGCTCCCTGTATTGTTTGGGTAACTTTTAAGAAAGTCGATAACTTATTTTTAAAAATAAAAAGCTGGGAATTCCCTGGTGGTCCAGTGGTAAGGACTTCGCACTTCCACTGCAGGGGGCCCGGGTTCAATCCCTGGTCGGGGAACTAAGCTAAGATCCTGCAAGCCGCGTGACGTGGCCAAAAATAATAACAAAATAAAAATAAAGAGCTGGGGAAAAAAAGAATACCAGATTTGGACATTGTATGAAATACTTTATTTTTAAAACGATCTTCTAAAATAATGACAATTTAAACTTACAACTTAATGAAAATTTAAAAAAAAATAAATTTATTTATTTATTTATATTTTTGGCCGCGTTGGGTCTTCGTTGCTGCACGGAGGCTTTCTCTAGTTGCGGCGAGCAGGGGCTACTCTTCGATGCGGTGTGCGGGCTTCTCATTGCGGTGGCTTCTCTTGTTGTGGAGCACGGGCTCTAGGCGCACGGGCTTCAGTAGTTGTGGTGCACGGGCTCTAGGGCGCAGGCTCAGTAGTTGTGGCGCACAGGCTTAGTTGCTCCTCGGCATGTGGGATCCTCCCAGACCAGGGATCGAACCCGTGTCCCCTGCATTGGCAGGTGGATTCTCAACCACTGCGCCACCAGGGAAATCCTTAAATTTTTTTTATCAAAGTAATAATTGGTAGCAATTCACATAATAGAGAAAGAAGATTTTACCTTGAAAAGCAAGTCTCCTGCCCTGTCCCTCTTCATTCTAGTCCCACTCCGCAGAGGTAGCCTCTTTTAACTGTTTCCTTTTTTAGTTCTTATTACATCCATATTTCTGAATAATATGTTTATGCATCTGTGTCTTCATTTGTCAGTTTAGACACACTCTCCTGAGCCTTTGGAGTGGAGGGTGTGATGGAGCTGGCATTATGCTCCTCCCCAACCTTTTTCGGTTACACAAATTTCATTCCTCTGGTTATTTTAGAAACATGAAGTCATATATTTGAGTCTTTATTTCTTATCCCACAAACTTCCAGCATCTTCTTTTCTTTTTATAAGATGAGGCTCTTACTTCCTTTTTGCCACCATATCCTCTTTCACCTTCAACTACCACTTTTGGATTGACTTTTTCTCACCTACACTTTGATCCTAGATTATGAAGATGGCTGACAGTTTCATCCTGTCCTTCACCCACAGTCACTTCTTTCGTGACGTTTCTGGGTTGATTCTAAAAGTTGAACGCCAGTGAACTAGTGTGTGTATTATTTGAGACTTCATGCATGATCACTAGGCCATGTAGTGTGCAGGGTTGTTCTTCCTTTTGTGTTGCTAACACATCTTCCTGTGTTACCCTGAAGGAGATGTTTCCAACATGGGAATCAAATAGACTCTCTTCTTGCATTCCATCACTTGGTAAAATTTGTCCATATTTTAATTTGCTGAACACTTGGGGCATGAACTCTCAGTTTTTTCCCTTTGGAGTTTATAATTGCCTTTTGGGGGTACATGATTTGCCTTTTTCACTTATTTAGTGTGACAGCCTCAAAATCGTGGTTTTTGGTAGTCTGTGGGTTTTTTGTTGTTGGTTTTTTTCTCCGTTGGGAATCTTGGAATCTTCCGTCTTCCACTTCTAATCCACCGTGACCATGCACTGTGTCTGGACTTCTCACTGCTTTCCTGGGCTGGATTTGCTGTCGCCTGGAGGTGTCAGAGCACATTGGTTCAGGCCACGGGCTTGGCAGGCAGACTACCTGGGTTGGACCACCGCTCTGCTTCTGACAGTCTTACACTTCTGGTTCCTTACTGTCCTAATCTAATGAAAATATTGGAAGGCATAATAAATACAAGGATATAGCTCCTTTGTTTGAAGGCCTTTATTTTATCCTGATTTTTTTGTCAAGTAATTAGCTTTCTCTAGTTCCTAATATAACTTAAAAAATTTCTTACTAACAACACTTAATGATAACCATTCATAACAATTCTTTGGCCTCAACTGTGTTTCATTGATTTTTTTTTAAAGAGGAGGTAATTATGTTAATAAGTTATGATTCTTAGAGAAGCATGCCGATCTTATTAGTTTAGTGTGTATCCTAACTATATTTGGGAAATAAGTGATGAAATTTGTGTGTAGGAAGCTTATAAACTGGTACCAAGTTTTCTAATAAAGTTCCTCTATATCTTGATTTACATGTGATGAGTTTTCCTTGTTGTTTATCCGTGAATTATTCCATACTTCTGTTTTGGGAAATAGAGTGATGAACAAGTTAAAAATCACTTTGGGATGAAGTTTGTTTTCTTCAGAGGGTAAATTAAGTATGCCTTTTGCCTGGGAGCAGATATCAATAATATCTGTGTTTAGAGGAGACAGTGATATGTCTTACATGGAGCAACCAGGATCTTGTGAAAGTTACACTCTCTGCTGATTTATCTGTTGGTTCACGCAACTGTTTACAAAGGTTCTTTCTTCTTCCTTATGGATGTTTAATAAGAGTCTGAAAAAATTGTGTTGTGTGGATAACACGTTTGAATCATTAAGTTTTGGACTAGTTTTGATTAAGTGAAGGCACCAAAGGGTCTGGTACATAGTAACCTCTCAGTAAGCTCTTGTCACTTTATTTTTCTGTATTTGAAGGAGGAAGTAGATTGAATTTATCCAGACTCTGCCACTTTACCAGACTAGGTACTTTTCATATGTTTTTTCATTTAATCTTTACAGTAATCCTACAAAGAATCATAAATGTCAACTGAGTGCTTGAAAAGTGCATACCCTCTATGTATCTAGTCATGATTCCCAGCCAATCTGTAGTGTTCGTCTATCTTGTAAATCATGTTATGAACTAACAGGCAGTTGCCTATTCAATACCAATGAGAAACTGACATTCAGTGGTGTTAGTAACTTGATCTACATAAAATAATACAGTTAGCAGAGGGCAGAGTTGGGCTCGGAATTCTTTGACTGAACTCTCATGATCTTTTCATATCAGTGTATGTATTTCCTTTTCTCTGTTGGGAATGTAAGTAAGTAGGCTTTAAAATGCATAGTAACATCTTCTTTTTCTTTTCTTCTCTCTCTCCAACATTTTATTTTGAAAAATTTCCACTTACAGACAAGTTAAAACATGTCTTTTTCCCCCAATTCACTGACTAACATTTTGTCCCGTCTGCTTTGTTCATCTTTCTCGCTACAGTATTTTTTCCTGAAGCACTTTAAGTAGGAAGCACACACATCCCAGGATAGTTCATCACTAAATATTCAGCATATGTCTCCTAAGAATAGTCATTCCTGTCATAACTACAATACCATTATCCTTCCCAAGAAAAGTAACATTGATGCATTCATATTATCTAATATACGGTCAGTTTTATTAGTTTTCCTGTTGTCCCAATAATAAAGCTTTATAACTTTTTTTTTTCCTCTCTCCAGGATCCGGTTAAGGATCACACATTGCATTTGGTTGTTAGGTTTCTCCAGCCTCCCCCCTCTCCCCCCTGCATGGCATTGACATTCTTTTAGAGTCCAGGGCAGAGTTGTTCTATGAACAGTTCCATAATCTGGATTGTCTGATTTCCTTATGATTATATTCAGATTACATATTAAATTTTGTGAGTGTGCATGGATATTGCATGGATGGTGCTGGGTACTTTTGTGGCATTGTGCCAGGGGTCACATAGTGTCCCATACTTGGTGAAGCTAAGTTTAATCACTTGATTACGTTGGTGTTCCCTAGCTTTCTGTACTTCAGACGTTCATTTCTCCTTTGTTTTTGAGAAGTAATCTATGGGGTAATATTCTGAGACCATGTGATTATCCTGTTTCCCAATAATCTTTCACCCAATAGTTTTAACATCTGTGGATGCTTCTTGCCTGAAGTGTTTATTACATTGGTGATTGCAAAATGCTGATTTTCCTAATACTGTCCTTTTCCTTTGAATTTGTTAGCTGGCATTCTTCTGTAAAGAAGAGCTTTCTTCCTTTACCACCTCCTCACCCCATGTCTCCCCACCCCAGGTCCCTTTTTTAGTATCCCTGTATACTTATGGATTCTTTTTTTTTTTAATGGCTTAATTGTGATATAATTCATGCACCATACAGTCACCGATTTAAAGTAACCATTCATGGGGTTTTAGTGTATTCACCGATATGTGCAACCATCAGCACAGTTGTAGATTCTTTTTTATTTAATAATCATAACCCATTTCCATTATTACTCTTTTTGATGCTCAAACTGCCCCAAATTTGGCCAGTGGGAGCCTCTTCAAGCCTACTGTTCTTACACATTTCCCTGTTAGTCTTTGGGAACTTCCTTATTGGTATATCAAGGTGTCCCAGTCTTTGTACTTTACCTGCCCAATCCTGTAATCAGCCACTTCTCCAAGGAGCCCTTGATTCCTTTTAGTGGAGCGTGGTGTTTGGAAACTAAGATTTGGATTCTAGCTGTATTACTGCATGTAGGCTTTTATTGGGCAGAAAAGCTTTTATTTTATTATTATTTTAAAAATATTCATTTATTTATTTGGCTGCGCCAGGTCTTAGTTGAGGCGTGCGGGATCTTTAGTTGCAGCGTGCGAACTCTTAGTTGTGGCATGCATGTGGGATCTAGTTCCCTGACCAGGGATCGAACCCGGGCCCCCTGAATTGGGAGTGCAGAGTCTTAGCCCCTGAACCACCATGGAGATCCCAGAAAAGCTTTTAAAAATTAAATACATTGCTTTTCTTCCTCCTTCCCATTTTCCTATATTTATCTCAGGCAAGAACAAGTAATTACTGTTTATTTTGTTTTTTAAGTTATCATACTGTAAAATTGACTTCTTTTTAGTGTACAGAGCTATACATTTTAACAACATGTATAAATTAATATAACCAGCAGTACGATCGGGGTACAAAATATTCACATCATCCCCTAAACTCTTGTGCTATCCCTTTGTGGTCATACTCATTTCCCTACTTCTAATCCTTGGCAACAGCGGATCTGTCATTTAAATGGAATCATGTAATATAAAGTCTTTTGAGACTAGTTCCTATCACTCGTCATAGTGCTGTTGAGATTCATCCCAGTTGTTGTGTGTAACAATAGTGTGTTCCTTTTAATTATTCCACTGTTTGGATATACCACAGTTTGTTTATACATTTACCCATTGAAGGACACTTGAATTCTTTTTTTTTTTTTTTTTTTTTTTTTTGCGGTACGCGGGCCTCTCACTGCTGTGGCCTCTCCCGTTGCGGAGCACAGGCTCCGGACGCGCAGCGGCCATGGCTCATGGGCCCAGCTGCTCTGCGGCATGTGGGATCTTCCCGGACCGGGGCACGAACTCGTGTCCCCTGCATCGGCAGGTGGACTCCCAACCCCTGCGCCACCAGAGAAGCCCGACACTTGAATTCTTTTCAGTTTGGGGCCATTATGAAGAGAATTGTTATAAATATTCATGCACAGGTTTTTGTGTGAACATAAATTTCCATTTCTCTAGGGTAGATACTCAGGAATGGGATTGCTGGGTCATATGGTAAGTGTATGGTAACTTTATAAGAAACTGCAAAACTCTTTTCTCTAGTACATTGGCTGTACAATTTTGCATTCCCACCAGCAATGGATACTCTAAACCTTTGTCACCACTTAGTTTTGGTAGGATTTAAAAATTTTAGCCATTGTAATAGGTGTGTAATGATATCCCATAGTGGTTTTAATTTTCACTTCCCGAATGGTAATGATATTGAACGTGCTTATTTGCCATCCTTAGATGTTCTTTGGTGAAGTGTCTCTTGTCTATTTTTTAATCAGGTTGTTTCTTACTTTAATATTTCGAAAGTTCTTTATATGTTTGGGATGCTAGCCCTTTGTCACTAATGTGATTTGCATGATAATTACTTTCTGATAATCTCTAGCTTGTATTTTCATTCTCTGAACCGTATTATTTATAAAACCTTAAAATTTTGGCAAAGTCCATTTTATCAACCTTTTCCTTTATGAATTGTGCTTTGAGTGTCGTGTCTAAGAACTCTGTCTAACCCCAAGTCCTTAAGGTTTTCTCCCATGTTTCCTTCTAAAAGTTTTATAGTTTTATCTTTGACATTTGCATCTACGATCCATTTTGAGTTGATTTTTATTTAAGGGTGGGGTTTAGGTTGAGGTTCTTTTTTAAAAAAATTTATTTATTTAATTTATTTATTTTTGGTTATGTGGGGTCTTCGTTGCTGCGCTCGAGCTTTCTCTGGTTGCGGCGAGTGGGGGCTACTCTTCATGGCGGTGCGCGGGCTTCTCATTGTGGTGGCCTCTCGTTGCGGAGCATGGGCTCTAGGTGCGCGGGCTTCAGTAGTTGCAGCTCGCGGGCTCAGTAGTTGTGGCTCGCGGGCTCAGTAGTTGTGGCTCGTGGGATTAGCTGCTCCACTGCATGTGGGATCTTCCCGGACCAGGGCTCGAACCCCTGTCCCCTGCCTTGGCAGGCGGATTCTTAACCACTGCGCCACCAGGGGAGCCCTGAGGTTTGTCTTTTGCGCATGGATGATCAGTTCCAAAAACATTTGTTGAAAAGAATATCTCTTCTCCATTGATATGCGTTTGCATCTTTGTAGAAAATCAGTTGGCTGTATGGTAATGATATTGAATGTGCTTATTTGCCATCCTTAGATGTTCTTTGGTGAAGTGTCTCTTGTCTATTTTTTAATAGGCGTGGGTCTGTATCTGGAACAAATTTGAGTTGGTTCCTTGTTAGGTGCCAAGCAATGTGTTTTTTGTTTGCTTGTTTTTTCCTACTCAGGTATTTGTGTTCATAGTTTTGAACATCCCAGTCTTGAAAGATGATGTTTTGATTTTCTAAGACCCTTCACCTTTTTTTTTAACTGACAGAACTGATAAAACCCCCCAAACTTATGTGTTTTCCATCTCTTTCCTTTCTAAATCATCTCTTAAAAAAGGACTAAAAACATTCTAAAACTTTTATGTATCTTTTATCCTTTTTTTCTTTCCATTTTTGTAAGAATGACCTATTTCCTCTTGAATTACTGTACCTTTAATATGTGTACATCAGTGGGTTAGAAGCTTAGTTCTTCATCTAACTTTGATTCAGGAGATAGTATTATTTCCTTATATAATTTGGACCGCTCATTTTATTGTTGTTGTTATTGTTGTTACATTGCCATATGGTATAAATAATCTTGACATTGACTTGAAGAAAGAAAAGGTGCTGTGTATTTTATTTTATCCAAACATGAAGCATCTTTGCTTGGAGAGTTATCCTCTTCACACTATTCTATAAAATACAAGACCTGAAATGACTTATCAAGATGACTCTGCTAGTCTGTGGTGAAGGTAAACTGAGAACCGAGATTATTTGACTCTTAACCTAGCCCTCCCTTCCTAGAATGGAGGGTCTGCAGACTGTGGAATTTAATATGAAATATTTAATGCAAAAGACAGATTATGGAAATTTCCTTTGTATACTGCAGCTTAAAAGAAGTTCACCGTGGTTGCGAGATAAATATTGTTGCTCAGGTGACGATCCAGCGGTTTTAGGTCACCTGAAAATGTTTATTACGTGCGGGACTCAGAGCTATGGAGTTAGCAGTGTGTGGATAAGACAAAAGAGGTCAAAGATTCTCCCCTCAGAGAGCTTCTGCTACCTGTGTGTGGAAGGGCACATATATGCATTTGTAAAGCAGTTCATCAGTAGTTGAAAACAGTAGTGAAAGTGCTGGCAAGTATAGGAATGAATAGTCAGTCAGGGAGTAAACCCCTTCTGTGGATGAGTTGAATTTTAGGTAACCCATTTACAAAATAGAAAAAGGTAGAGGAGAGTAATGGAATCCGTGTGTCGATACTGGGGGAAACATTCTTAAAAAAAAGTATGCTAGTTGCGGGGCACAGGCTCCGGACCCGCAGGCTCAGCGGCCATGGCTCACGGGCCCAGCCGGCTCCGCGGCATGTGGGATCCTCCCGGACTGGGGCACGAACCCTTGTCCCCTGCATTGGCAGGGGGACTCCCAACCACTGCGCCACCAGGGAAGCCCTAAAAGAATGTTTTTTATGCTTCAAGTGGTACTAAAACCCTGAGCTTGGACTTCCTGCTTGTAATCACGTGTACTTAACCTCCTTTTGGGGTTGGGACCTTTGTTAACCTTTGATTTTTGAATGCCTAATTCTTGCCTCAAGTTAGAAGGGAAAAATAGAATTGCAAGTCAAGATGGAATTTGCTTGGAGGGCTCTCTGTAATGTTCTCATGTAAATTATAGGAATGGGTCTTAGAATATCAACATTAAATAGAACTTAAAAAAAAAAATCCATCTGGTACTTGGCCCCCCCGCCCCCCAAATCAGGGCACTGCTAGCTAATTAACACTGCTTATAATACTTAGTAACCTATTTACTATGGGTTTTTCATTGATTACCAAAAGTAAATGTTAGAGTGACCTTTGTAAGAAATGTTTCCCTGAGGCTCAAAGGTGTGAGTAGTAAAGGCAAACGCTCTGCCCTTGGCTCTTAGGTGTGGGATTTCGCTTCAGAGATTTTGAGTGAAGTGGCTCTCAGTACAATTAAAAAAATAAAGCGTTAACCTCTTACCAGGAACACTTAATTTTGATTCTTCATGTTGAAATAAAGTTAGGTGCATGCTGACTATTACAGAAAATGACTAGATACAGAAAAAAATGTTACCTAATTCGTTTCATGCAAATCGAAACCCCAAAATCATTTACAACCCGTTTCAGAGCTTAGAGAGTATTAAACAGGTGTCACCCATATTTTGGGGCTTTTTGAGGCATTATTCAACACATGTCAACTTGTGCTAGCTTTTGCATTTTCTCAAATTTGCTTGTGTGTGCATTTTAAAAATTATTTTAAAAATATTCTACTTTTTAATATAAAGAATTGGAGCCATCAAAGTTGGCAAGCATTAAGCATGCTAATTAGTTCAACATACTGACCAGTTCTCTGAATTATTAGTTCAAAGAAGTGTGTGGACAGGGATGAAATTAGATTTGGGCATTTTTCACTCTAGTTGTTTTAGGATACTCAGGGCTGCTTTGATGTGTAAATAACATGCTTTTTCATGCATGGTTCAGGATACATCAAACATGTCTAAAACTTTGTCTCAGATTTAGAACTCATCATTTGTATCCAGAATTGGATATACACACTTGTAACTGTCCAGCAACTTTAGAGAAAACTTTTTTGAGTTTGCTAGTTAAAGTGCAGGATATTTTATTTTTCATAATATGTTATGCACGGGCTTATTATTTTTTATAAACTGACCTAATAGTTGTAAGGCGATGCATAAAATTTACTTTATCAACTGCTAAAATATATCCACTTATTCAAATGTCAGTTTTAAGATAAGAGCTTAGGCAGCTATGAAAGCATAAAGAGTATGTGTTTGTGTGTGCGTGTGCGTGTGTGTGCCTACATATACATATATAATTGCTTATGTGCGTATATGTATATAAGTATAATCCCATACTTTTAGCTGTTTGTGTGGTAAAGATAAACATGTTGACTTATCAGCTAAATGTTCTGTTTAAATTTAATTATCTAATAACTAGAATTAAGAGCAAACCTAGTTGTCTGCACATTAAGTTTTAAAATTTGCTGCCTCCTCTGGATTTTATGTGGGAGAACTTGTGTCATCATGAATAATTTTTGTAAGGAAGGGCATCCATTCACTTAGTGAAATTCGACTAAGAGGGTAAGAAGTGAGAAACCCATGACTTTCCATTTCCCCCAGTCGCTGATCAGAAGGCTCCATCATAGGCTGTGCTCCAGCCCAGCGTTAGATGCAGGGGGCCATGTGACAAGAGTTCAGGCAGTGTCCTCTGTTGTGTAAGCCTCCTATTTAGAAATAATCTCAGAAATATTAAATAATAATGTCTTGCATTAATGAGAGAGTGTAAAACATACCCTTTTGTTTAGTAAAGTCATTTTTCTTTTTGGTTATTAAACTACATGAGGTTTCATAACACGTTCTATTTTGTGGCTTTTCTTTATCAAAATATTACTTTAACAGTGGCTTCTTTACTCCGTCAGGTATTAGTATACTGAAGTTCTAGTTGCAGTTATGTCACTTACTCTCTTGTGCTTTTTGAAGTTGTTTGATCTCCCTGGGCGTTGGTTTTCTCGTTGTCAGAGTGGTTGGTAAGGGCTTCCCTGGTGGCGCAGTAGTTAAGAATCCGCCTGCCAACGCAGACGACACGGGTTCAAGCCCCGGTCCGGGAAGATCTCACATGCTGCGGAGCAACTAAGCCCATGTGCCACAAGTACTGAGCCTGCGAGCCACAACTACTGAAGCCTGCGTACCTGGAGCCGGTGCTCTGCATCGGGAGAAGCCACTGCAATGAGAGGCCCATGCACCACAACAAGGAGTGGCCCCCGCTCTGAGCAACTAGAGGAGGCCCGCATGCAGCAGCAAAGCCCCAGTGAAGCCCCAGTGCAGCCAAAAATTAAATAAGTGAATAAAAAAAAAAATGGTTGGTAAACCTGTGGGCCGTACCAGACCCCACCCTGTTTTTGTAAGACAGCCTTATTGGCCCATATTCATGTATGTGTCGTCTGTGGCTGCTTTCATGCTGCAGTGGCAGAGTAGTGGTGGCAGAGACTGTGTGGCCTGCAAAGCTTAAAATGTTTATTCTCTTTACAGGAATAGTTTTCTGAATCTTGGGCTAAATCCATCTCTGAGGCCTATCTTAGATTTCCTTTATGTCAACTTCTCTTTAATTCTTAGGGTCAGAAGTCTTTATTCCTATTAAGGATATAGTATATCATATACCATGTTTCGGTGTTCCTTTTTCCTCATTACCAACTTTGCTACTTACCAAGAGAAAGAAAATATTGACTAGATCATTTGTTCTCAGTGTGTGGTCCCTGAACCAACTGCAGCAGCATTACCAGGGAAACTGTCTAGAAATGCAGATTCACAGGCCCCAAACCTTCTGAATTAGAAACTCTGGGGGTGAGACCTGAAACCTGTGCATTACCAGTCTTCCAGGTGATTCTGATGCACAATGATATGTGAGATCCACTAGGCTAGATGGTACCAAGTTCAGTTAAAAGATTTTCTTGTTTTCTTTTGAAATAAAGAAAAAACTTAAATTCTAGAACCATTTGGTAAATCAGGAGAAAAATGAACTGTTGGATATTATTACAGAAAGTGGAGAAATTATTACTTTTTCTTCTCCAGTAAAACCTTTTGTCGTAAATATATGTATAATTTTTTTAATGTAATGAGAAATTCCTGAAAGATACATCTGTGTCACCTTCAGCATAATTTTTTTTTTTTAATGGGCAAAAGGAAGAGTAACCACTATGATTGATTTCTTCATGGGATTTTCTTTTTTTGGTGGGGGATTGCTTTGAGTTACTTTGAAGCTAATGATTTGAAATAAACGGTTTTCACAATAAAAGAATTACATCAACAGTTTTTTTGCTTCTAAAGCTAATGCTTTAAGAAATAAGCATTTAGGACGTTCAATAGCCTGTCTGCTGTGGCTCCCTTTCTTGTCCATTTTGTCAGATCCATGTTGAAGTGACTTTTTCCCAACCCTGGAAACCACTAGAATTCTGAGCACCAATCTGACTACTCATCTCTGTTAGGAAAGATCACAAACATAATGCTTCATATTAAATCTCAGAGAGAGGAATAGCAAAATTGTACATGTCAAGACAGCATTACAGGATGACGTTGTTATTTGGAGGACTGCTTTCATCTTTGAGATATCTCACACCTGCTTCATTTGGCACAGGCGGTCTCCATCTCATGAAAAACAGTCTTTGCTCTCCTCCAAATCCCAAAGTATATAGACATAGCATGGTAATAAGAGAAAACTTTTAACATAAAAACTCACTTAAAGGTGCCATCTAAAAATGCAGGGTGTGTAAACTGAATTAAATAACTTCATTTTGTTGAAAAGAGACCGTTGGTTTCGTGTGTGTGTGTGTAATACAACATACACATATACACACTTATTATATTATTATATATACACTTTTACGTTTATATGTATACACATGTGATATATGTGTGAATGTGTATAAACACATTTCCATATATGTGTATATATATATTTAAAACAATGCATACAAGAAACTTTCATATATAAAACCGTCTAATGTTTTTAAACTGCTTCTAAATTCTGTGTTAACTCTCAGTCACTAACGAAGTTCTGTAGGCCAAATTTATTATGCTGGTTGCTTTTGCTTTCTCTTTAAAAATTTTAGAAAATATTTATTTATGGGACTTCGCTGGCAGTCCATTGGTTAAGACTGCGCTTCCAAATGCAGTGGGTGTGGGTTCGATCCCTGGTCAGGGAACTAAGAACCCATGTGCTGCATGGTGCGGCCATTAAAAAAAAAAAAATTATTTACTTATTTTCTGCTTTTTAAAATGCACCAAAAATATAAGGTAATTTAAAGGGAGAAAAAGTGTGCATGTGCATGTGTGTGTAACCATCCCCTGATACAGAGTAAGAGTTAAATATTTCGAAATACTAATATGATAAATTCTGTGAAGTCTTCTTTTCTTTGGATAAACAATTTTGGCTTTTTAGAAAAGGTTATAGGTGTTTTGTTTCTATTTTTAATTAAACATCGTGATTATTTGAAAGTCATGTAACTCCTTGAGAAGCTTCCTCCATGCTAGCGATTTTTGAAAATTTTGCTTCAGTTTTTCAGTGGACAGAATCGGACTTCTTTTTCACATTTTATAGATGACACATTTGGCTATCCCTGGGCAAAATCCAGTTAAAAATAATAGTATTTAATATTTAATAAACTACCAAGCTTTTGGAACCATCTGGAACTTTATTTTCTTTGCATGCAGCATCTGAGTTTCAGCTGTTAGCATTTCTCCTTTGCTCTGGGAAGGGTCAATTGCTTTTAAAGTCTTTGATGCTTGCTGTGTCAGCCCTTTTCATATTTTCAAAATGCCCGTGTAAAAGGGCTTTTCGTCCATTCATGCTGTTAATTCTTTTGAACTTGAGGTTTGAACCAAACTAATCAAATTTAATTATAGCTCAAATCCCGTTACAGTGAACTCCAGTAGACTTCTAGGCTAGGTTATTATTATTATTTTTTTGTTATACTGGAATTCAGCCATAACCAATATTACTAGAAGTAAGTGGGCTATTGACTATTTTGGGAGATCCTTTGTAATGTCCAGACTTTGTTATATTGACATTGGTAAATATGGATTTGAATTTCCATTCTTTTCTAAAGAATACTGAATTAATCTCATGTACAATTTCTCTTTCTTTGTGTATACTTTGGGTGATCTTTTCCTGTTCATCTTTAACAGTTTGAACAATTAAATTCTAAAAACTACTTTCTGAAAGAATCAAGAATCTTTCAGTTTTGTTGTTGCTGTTACTTGTTTTTTTTTTTTTCGGTACGCGGGCCTCTCACTGTTGTGGCCTCTCCCGTTGCGGAGCACAGGCTCGGGACGCGCAGACTCAGCGGCTTTGGATCACGGGCCCAGCCGCTCCGCGGCGTATGGGATCCTCCCGGACCGGGGCACGAACCCGTGTCCCCTGCATCGGCAGGCGGACTCTGAACCACTGTGCCACCAGGGAAGCCCTGTTACTTGTTTTTTGTTTGTTTGTTTTGAAGATCCAAGACTGAATGGGGATTTAAATACACCCTCCTGGGAGCATCACCATGGTTTGTGCATATTTATTTGCCTGGTGTTCTGAGAGAGACGGGTTTTTTTTTCCCTATTTGCTTCATTAAAAAAAAAAAAAAAGTTTGAGCAGTATTATTTACTGGAGAGAAAGTAGGAAATATATATGTTTTAGACTGTGGCATATATTAAGGGAGGTGGACTAATACTGATATTTGTAGTGCTTTCTTCAAAATGATGGCTAACACATGTATATTATATGTTAGCATCTTGTTAAATTTACTTGTTGATCTGTATTTATGCTTCTGTATATGCAGAGTTGTTTTCCCTACTATTTAAATTTCTGTCCATTTTTAAATGAGATTTTGTTTGGATTTCTAAGCATATTTGGGAGTAATGCCATTTAAAATACTTTAAGTTCCTTTTCATCTCTAAATAGAGTCTATAATTTTAATAATATTGGACCAATTTTTGATCTGCAAGAATAAAATGACAACTCATTCTTTCCTTGGAGCTTTTGATGCTGAAATGGAAAATAGGCTCAGTGAAGAAGAGCAAATAGCAGAGCTCCTATGAAAGGTGAAAAGTGAATTTTTTAAAAAAGATTTTTATTGGAGTATAGTTGATTTACAGTGTTGCATTAGTTTCAGGTATACATGAATTTTCTTTTTAAAATTCATCTCAGAACTGCCAGTTTCCCTAAGTTTATTATAGTGAGGGCTCTTGTTTTTAGAGGAAATGAATGTGAGTTAATTTGCATACTAGCTGCTTTGAAGTATAATCTTGCTTGCTAAGTTGTTATGGATTTCTAATACATGCATTCACAGGAGTTTTAGTAATGATGCTGCCATGTGTAGTGTCTATGCAGTTGCCTTGTATAGTACAAGTTTGTGCCAGAAATCTCTGGTGGGTTTAGAATCGTTTGACCCAGTTCCCACTCTGATCAGAGAGCGTGACCAATTCTTGTATGCTCTTGACTTAAATGCAAGAGAGTGTGACATCCACATCTGATTGTCAGTCTTCTTATGTAAGAAGAAGCACAAACTATCATTAGGAAAGTCAAACTTCGACTAACAAGAAGGACTGAATCTTGCTAGGCCCACGTGATTTCTGGAGAGCAGAGAGTTAACATTTTCGTTTAGAAAAAAATGTTTGCATTTCCATACATGTTCAGACAGAGGACACTGAGCCTTGTTGCAGCTTTTTCTTATCTAAATGTTGGCACGTAGATAAGAACTAAGATTGATGAAGCATATTTTATGTGTAGGGACAGGTAGTGAGAGAGGTGGAACTCACTGCCTGCAGATGTCAGCGTGAGAAGTGTGATGGGGTGGTGGTTGGGAACTTGGCCTCTGAAGGGAGCCTCCCTGGGTGCAGATCTCAGCTCCACAACTCACTAGTCCTGGGTCCTTTGGCAATTATTTAATCTCACTTACCTCATTTTCTTCATCTTTACGATGAGGGTAATAATAATACCTACCTCATAAGGTTGCTGGAAAGATTACATATGTTCATACACAAAAAGTGCCTCAGTTAGTGCCTGACATACAGTCCTGAAGAAGAGTTTATGATTTATTGTTATGGTTATGATGTTATAATCATTGTTGCTAAAGTCACCCTGGAACTTGCTGGTCTCCCCCAGGAGCCTTGTCATGTAGCTTCATCCTGAGAGTCCCTACCACTCCATCTGATGTCCTGAGCATACCCTGAATAGGCCCTGAATTCTATCTCTTTGGAGCCTCTTCATTGGCCCTTACTATAATTTCCAGACCATGCATTTCAAAGTGGTGGTCTGAAATATTGGACCCATAAAATACTTTAAAACTATAAGCCAACGTGTTAAAATTGGGTGGTTTCAAACACAACTCGAGATATCCAAGTTTTCTTGGGAAGTCAGAATATCTGGCAGTATTGAGCCCACATTCCTGTGTGGCAGGAGTTGGTTGAGCTGAGTAGCAGCTCCCCCCTTAGACGGAAGCTTGCCCTCCTCATCACTGGAGTCTCTACCACTTCCTGTTGTTTTGGCACCTTCATCACGTCAGCCATTTGTATGATTTGCTTGCCCCATGTGATATTTATTTGCTGCCAGCAGTTTAGCAGTGGTTCTCAACTCTTGTACTGTGCACTCAAGTTCCATTAGTCCTTCACTAGCCCTAGGTTGCTGAATTTTGATCAGTGTATAAAACGTACATGTGTTAAAATCAAGTATACATCATAGTGTTTTGGTTTTGCCTGTAAAAAGGAACACTGAGCTGTGCAGATGGGTCTGTGCTGTCAGAGCAGGATACAACTTGCTGAAAATAAGAGTTAAAAAAGTTAGCCTGTGTTTAAATTCAGGCCAAGGAAAAAGTGATTAAATCCCAAGCCAAGGAAAATTGGGATATGGGAGAGCTTTGCCTTCCGAGTGTTTAAGAGAGGGCAGTCGGGGTATGTCACAGTGCTGAGGGGTCAGCAAGGATAAAGAGGGACACCTGTGATGCCTTCCCGCGGGCTTTCTCACCTTTGGCACTGGTGACGTTTTGGGCCTGATAATTCTGTGCTGTGCAGGCTGTCCTGTGTATTATTGGATGTTGAGCTGCATCTCTGGCATCTACCCAGTAGATGCTGGAAACGCTGTCCTTCCCCACCCCCCCACCCCCCCCGAGCAGTGACAACCAGCTGTCCCCTGGGGGGGCAGAATTGTCCCTGGTTGAGAACCACTGCTTTAAAGTTAAGGAAGACATTATTATAATACGGTAGTTGTGCTCTAGTTACCATTGATCTCCTTAGTGCTGCTTTTAGTCTTTGACTCTTTTCCAGTATCTGCTTTAAAAACCCACTTTTCTAAAGCATGCAGTGGTTATTTCACAGGCATTTTAATGCAGTAGCTAACAAAGTAGATATCCTTTCTCTCTCCCTCTCTATAGTCAAGCCCAACTACCAGTATCTTTAGGAGGAGGCCACCTGACAGGCTTCTCCGTGTGCTGGGGACCCGGGCTCTCACTCTTACTCCCCTGCTCTTTAGTGCTGTGAGCCTGGGCACGTCAGCACCCTCTCTGCGGCTTGTCCAGAAAACGAGGTGGTTGCGTCTGACAGTGATCAAGATGCCTTCTGGGTAAAATTCAGGCCATGAGTCAGAAAGTAGTGTAAGATTTCTGAAACCTTAACAGCTTATATATATATTATTAAATACATTATTTTAGCTACTCCCTGGTCTGAGGTCAGACATTTAATAGTCAAGATCATTTAATTAGAATATTCTACATTTTTCACCGTATTAAAATGAATGATTTCAAGAAGGGGTCATGTAATAGCAGATTAAGTTAGGCAACACCTAGAGGTGCTTTCGATGACTGTGTTAGTTTTCTATGGTTGTATAGCAAATTACCACAAACGTAGTGGCTTCAAACAACAGGTATTTATTATTCCACAGTTCTCTAGACCAGCAGTCCGGGCCCACTGTGGCTGGGTTCTCTCTTTGCCCAGGGTTTCACATGGCTGTAGTTGAGATGTCAGCTAGGGTTGTGATCTCATTTGAGGCTCGGGACCTTCTGCTAAGCTCACATGGGCGTTGTGGGATTTCTTCCTTTGTGGCTGTATTGATACCTTATTATCAAGATGATTTATGACATATGTTATGATTTTTAGGGTCAAAAAAGACCTAAACTCAGCAACATTTTACTCCGTAACGTTAAGAAACTTGAAAGATTTTGTCACTGGAAAGTACATCTTAGGGTTTTTGTAACACGGTGGTATCCGTTGTTAGAATCCTGGGATTTTTTAATTAAGCACCTAACAACTTTCTAGGAGCTAAATTTTATGCTTGCAGCTGTCAAAAGCCACATCTGTGTCCAAAGTCTTCATCTTTCTTCCCCTAAATAATAATTCACAAGCTCATTAAGTTTCTTGGATTCTCATGTCATTCTTTAGTGTTCTCATGGATGAGAGAAGTTTGGAGAAGCAGTGTCTAGATTTAGAGAATGGAGCTCTTCTACATTATCAAGTGTATTGCTATAGTTTAAAGACATATGAGAACTTGTCTTTTTTCTCAAGTGGATCTATCTTTCTTCAAAATGGTTCTCTAAGAGTAACATGACTGGGATAATTTAATCATTGATAGAAAAACTGGAACTCCTGGTTAGGATTTTTAAGGTGATATTACCAGACACCAAGTTTGTATATTAAGGATAGAAGAATTTTTAGATTCATAGATTTGAGCTGTCCTTAACCTCTTCTCCCCACCTCCAGGTGACTTATGCTATACTCATAAACTTTGACTTAAGGCTGATATAATTTGTATATGCCAGAAGCTATGGATACAGAGTGAAGGCCGAGTCACAGCCACCTTTTAGGAGCTTAACAGTTTCGAGGTAGGAAATCAAGAGTGTGCATCATTTCAAACAGGTTAGAGGTTGTAGAATCAAAGATAGTGAAGTGGGGAAGTATAGCAGATGCACAGATTATTACAAATTTGCTATATTGTAGGAGCCTCATTATATAATTCGACTCTAATATAATTTTTTTTAAGTTCCAAATGTATTGCACATTGAGGGTACCAGAAGCAAGCGAGACCATATACCACTGGAAATTCATATTCTGGCTAAGCAAATAAAAATTATGGGCAGAGATATCATTCTGATACATGATGTATCCTGCCAACCTGTTTATCAAAACACTTCATGTGCTTTCACTAGACAGTTTATTTGTCATACAAATTTCATTAAAACTGTTGCCTAGTCTCTCATAAGTGGGTTTTCTTTTCTTTCTTTCTTTCTTTTTTTTTTTGGCCACGCTGTGTGGCATGTGGGATCTTCATTCTCCCACCAGGGATGGAACCGTGCCCCTTGCACCCTGCAGTGGAAGCACGGAGTCTTAAGCACTGGACCACCAGGGAAGTTCCTCTCATAAGTGGGTTTTCTTTGTGAGCATATAAATACTATAGACAAAACAGGAGCAGTCTGACATGTCTTTGTAGTTTAAGGGCTCAGCTAAACTGAAATCAAAGTACTAATATCAGCGATTCAGTCTCCAGTGGGATTTTGGGACAAATAATTGAGATTAAACTATTCCAGCTTTTTTTCTGGTGGTTAAATATATATAACATAAAATTTGCTATTTTAACCATTTTTAAGTCTAAAATTCAGTAGTATTAATTACATTCATGGTGTTGTACAGCCATCACCACTATCTATTTGAAAAACTTTTTCATCATCCCAAACATAAACTCTGTAACCGTTAAGCAATAACTCCCCATTCCACCCACACCCCAACCCCTAGTAATCCCTAATCTCCTTTCTTTCTCTATGAATTTGCTTATTCTAGATATTTCATGTAAGTGGATTATAAAATATTTTTCCTTTTGTGTCTGGCTTATTTCACTTAGAACAGTGTTTTCAAGGTGTATCCATGTTGTAGTTTGCATCAGAACTTCATTCCTTTTTATGGCTGAATAATATCCCATTGTAAGTGTATACCATGTTTTGTTTATCCAGTCATCTGTTGATGGACATTTGGGTTGCTTCCATCTTTTGGCTGTTATGAATAATGCTGTAGTGTTTTAGTCCGTTTAGGCTATGTAACAAAATGCCACGGACTGGGTGGCTTATAAACAGCAGAGATTTATTGCTCACAGTTCTGAAGGCTGGAAATCCAAGGTCGGGGTGCCAGTATGGTCAGGTGAGGGCCCTCTTCTGGGTTGCAGACTTCTCGTTGTAGCTTCATCTGGTGGAGGGAGCTAGGCAGCTTTGTGGGATCTCTTATATAAGGGCACTAATCTCATTCATGAGGGCTCCGCTCTCATGACCTAAGCACCTTCCAAAGGCCCCACCTTCTAAAAACCATCGCATTTGGCATTAGGATTCCACCACGTGAATATTGAGGGGACATGAGCATTTAGACTACGGCACACAGTGAACATTGATGTACTAGTATTTGTTTGAGGCTCTGCTTTCCGTTCATTTGAGTATATACCTAGGAGTGGAATCGCTGCGTCATACAGTAATTCTCTGTTTAGCTTTTTGAGGAAGCATGAAACTTCCTTTAAAATGTCTCCACCAGTTTACGTTCCCACCAGCACCGTATGAGGGTTCTGATTCCTCTCAACACTTGTTAGTTTCCGTGTTACATTAGAGCCATCCTAGGTGTGAAGTCGTAGAAAACACTTGAATGTTTAAAAGTAAATTTAAGATAACTTGTTTGTGAAAGCTTTAAACTTTGTTTTAAAATGCCCAGAGTCCAACAATTTAAAAAAATTGCTGCGTTTAAAAATATTTCACATAAAAATTATTGTTAGACCGTATAATTCTTTTTTTATGTTAACATTGGTCATTATTATCCTGGTTGTCATGGTCTTTAAAGTGTGTGTAGCTCACCTAAAAAAGAAAATAAAAGTGAACTAATGGAATGGAAACAGTTTTTTGGGGGTGGGGAGGAACTTGTAAATTAATGCTGTCCTATACTCCAACCATGGGAAGGTAATGGGATTCTCCAAATAGGTTATACACATCTGCCTATACCAGTGGTTCTCAAAGTGTGCTTAATGGATCAAGAGCATCACATCAGCATCCTCTGGGAGTTGAATTTAAATGCAGATTCTCAGGCACTCCCTATGTCAGAAGTCTGAAGAGAGGGCCCAGAGTCTGTGTTTTAACACAGATAATCCAGATGAGTATGATGCATGCCAAGGTTTATACCATTCTCTCCATTCAGAGTACTTCCCTTGCCCTTTATAGTATGGATGGTAAGAGTCTATACATCCTGACCCCGCTGCAGTATTCCCCCTTCGAGGAAGGGTTCCCTCCCCAACCGCAGCTACCTCTTGCTCTGGGCTCCCTGAGCGCTATACTGTAGAGTGCTGGTAGTTTGTTGGGTATCCCCTACAGTGTGAAAAGCCCTTTGGTACAGGGGTTTGCATCTCTTTCACTTATGTATTGCCTATCATAATGCTTAACAAATTACAGACGTTCTTTAAAGGTTTGTTAATTTGAATTGTGTGCCCAGTGGGTGGGCACAGGGTACATGAGTGATTACAGGGAAGGAATGAGGAAGCTGGTTGCTATTTAACCTGTGGGGTCATGGAAACCATGGTAAATTACCATGGAAGCCATGGTAATTTAAAACCGTGGGTTTAAATTAAAAAAATTTTTTTTTCCTGGGGATTTTATTATACTTTCTTGTTGCTTAGCTTCTTGTCCACTTCGTTGCTTTTTGCCTTATTTTAACTGTGGTATGCTACAGAGAATTCAGAAATATCAGGAGGAACTTGCTTTAAAATACCAACATTGTCTGAAATGCACTTTGAAGATAGTTGTGTGTGTGGCTGATTCTGTGATGATTCTCTTGACATTTTCATCTTTAGGGTATAGCAAAGTGTCTTTCAAGGAAGGAGTCCTTTGTATTAATACTATTTCACTATTCACTAGTTCCATATATGGTTTGGATTACATTTAAAAAAAGGACACTTTTACCCTGCAAAATTTAAATACACAACTAGTTGAAGATGTCATTTAAAGTCTTGGCACACTTTCTCTCAATAAACAAGTAATGGGATCCATGTTTTCCAGTGTGGGGGATAAAAATAAAAACTGGGTGAGTAGTTGCTACAGTTGCAATCTCATTACAGTTGCAGTGGAGTTTTTTTTTTTTATTAAGACAAACCTCTTTTCAACCACAGAGATACTTTTAGGCTTCAGAGGGCCTCATAACAGGTTGCCTTGGAGTTGAGTATCTTGCCTTTAACAGACTTCTGGGGCCCTATTTGTTTCCCACAATTTTATGCGTGTTTGTCTCAAATGAACCATAAAATACTTCAGTGCCAACATGTGGTCTTAATAACAAATAAGCATGGGCAAATGAATGTTGAATTAGAATGTGAAGTTTTATATATATATATATACCATGACTTTAACTTCTAAGTTAATTTATAGCCCGGCACTCAGTCAATGTTAAATAATCTGTCAGTTACTATAAGGTAATTTTCATTCTATGCGTCAGTTATTTGGGGTGTTCGTCGATGATTGAAAATCACACATTTGTTGTTAAACAGTTTTCTACAAGTTTTTCATAGTAAGTTTCTAGTCAGGTTTTATGATTAAGTGGGAACAAATTCCACCCCCCCCAGCTCTTTTTTACCTTGTTTTTTTTATTATTATAGTTTATATTATAAAAATGTCCATTTCACAATTATTTTAGTATTATAAAACTCACTTTTTTACAAAGTTCCTACTGAAAATGAAGTAGGAATTTAGTCTAGCTGTTGCTTGGAGCCTTAGGATTAGGAATAAGTGGAGATTGCTTCTCCTCTCTGGGGTGGACAGAATGAGGCAGTTGTCTGTGTCAGTGTGTCTTTTCCCTCAGATGGGTTGTGGGCTGAGGATGATAGGGAGTGGAAGGGATGTCGAGAGAGAGTTAATAGAGGCCACATAGAACTGCCTTGCCTTTTACAAGTTTTGCCTACTCTAAAACAGTATTTTCCAATCAGCTGTATGACAATAAAAAGGATAGTCTAGCCTAAAAATAAAGGAATAATGCGTTATGTGTGAAAGATGTTTTCAGTTGTTAAAGTTCATTTATTAACCCAATTTTGTTCCTTTCGTTTTATATTGTGTCTTTTTTTTTAACTTCTTGGACTCATATTTTGTTTTTGCATCATGATTTATCTTCTTCAAAGTACTTATTCCTTTTAGATTAGTTTTACTGAGATATGTTATCTACAAGAGATCCATTTTAAACATACAGTTTAATAGGTTTTGACATATTCATACAACCTTATAACCCCATCATCCCAAGTAAGATAGAGATAAAAAACAGAAACTTTGTATGTAAAGGGCCACATAGTAAAATGTTTCAGACTTTGTGGGCCATAATATTTCATTTGCAACTACTCAGTTCTGCCCTAATAGTTTAAAAACAGTCATAGGGGCTTCCCTGCTGGCGCAGTGGTTGAGAGTCCGCCTGCCGATGCAGGGGACACGGGTTCGTGCCCCGGTCCGGGAGGATCCCACGTGCCGCGGAGCGGCTGGGCCCGTGAGCCGTGGCCGCTGAGCTTGCGCGTCTGGAGCCTGTGCTCCGCAACGGGAGAGGCCACAGCGGTGAGAGGCCCGCGTACCGCAAAAAACAAACAAACAAACAAAAAAACAGTCATAGACAACACATAAATAAGTGGGCATGGCTGTGTTCCAGGAAAACTTGATTCACCAAAACAGGCTGCCAGCTTGCAGGCCATAGTTTGCCAATGCCCTGTACATAACATTCTCATCACCCCCAGAAATTCTTCATGGTCAAATCTCCATCCTCAGCCCCAGTCAAGTACTAATCTGCCTAGCGCTTTAGATCTAGTTTGTGTGTTTTAAAGAATTTATAATAAATGAATGTGTACTGTTTAGGGTCTGGCTGCTTTTACTCAGCTTAATGTTTTTGAAGTCTATCCATGTTGCTGCACGTATCAGTAGTTCATTTCTTTTTGTTGTTGAGTGGTATTCAACTGAATAAATAGACCACAGTTTGTCTGTCTACTCTCCTTAGAAAGATGTTTGAGTTGTCAGTTTTGGGCTGTTATAAACAAAGCAACTGTGACCATTCTTATGCGAGTCTTTGTGTGAATGTTTGTTTTAACTTCTTTTGGGCACACACATAGATAGATGGGCCATGTGGTATGTATTTAACTTTTTGAGATACTGCCAAACCCTTTGGTAAAGTAATTGTACCATAGTACACGTCTACCAGCTATTGTGTGTAGAGTTCAGGTTGCTCCATGTCCTTGCCAACACCTGGTATTGTTAGTCTTCTTACTTTTTTACTTTTCCGGTCCAATATGCTTTTTTTTTTTTTTTTTGGTCTTGCTATACTGGCTTGACCTCCAATAAAATGTTAAGTAGATGTGCAAGAGTGGACATCCTTGCCATTTTTCCCAGCCTCATGGGGAAGGCATGCAGTCTTTTGTCATTAAGTATGGTGTCAGCTGTATGCTTCTTATAGATGTTCTTTATGGATTAGAAAAGTTTCGTACTATTCTTGGTTTGTCTATAATAATAGGTGTCTCATTTTTTCAAATACTTTCCCTGCATCTATTGAAATTGTCATATGGTTTTTCTTCTTCTGTTAAAATCAAATTTTATTGATTTTAGAATGATGAATGAACCTTGTATTCCTAGGATAAACCTCACTCATGGTGTATTTCCATTTCTGTATATTTCTGCATTCAACCTACTAATATTAAGAATTTTTACATCTGTGTTCATGAGGAATACTGATCTGTAGATTTCTCTTGGAATATCTTTATTTGGATTTGGTATCAGGGTAATGCAGGCCTCATAAAATATGTTAGAAAATAGTCTCTTTTTTTTTCTGAAAGGGTTTGTGTAAGATTGGTATTAATTCTTCCTTATTGTTCAGGAATAAGGAAGAATTGTAATTCTCTAGAATTAGAGAATTCTCTAATTCTAATTCTCCTTAGAGTTCACTAGTAAAACCATCTGGGCCTAGGTTTTCTTTGTGAGAAGGCTTTTGATAAATTCAATATATTTTACAAATATAGGACTGTCAAGGTGTTCTCTTTAGCTGTGTCAGTTTTATAAAGTTGTACTTTCCAAACAATTTTTCCATTTCATCCAAGTTGTTTGTCTGTCTTATCCTTTTAATGTGATGATCCCTCTTTCATCTCCAGTATTGATAATTTGTGTCTTTTCTTGGCCAGTATAGCTAGAGGTTTGTGAATTTATTGATCTGTTCAAAGAAACAATTTTTAAATAATTGATTTTGTGTATTTTTGGTCTGTTTTCTATTTCACTGATTTCTGCTTTTATCTTTGTCATTTCCTTTTTCCTGCTATCTTGGGTTTACTTTGCTGTTCTCTTTCCAGCTTCTTATGTTGGAAGCTTAGATGACTGGTTTGTAGATCTTTTTTTTCCCCTCATATAAGCATTTAAATTTATAAATTTCCCCCAAGCACCAAATTAGCCATATCTCCCAAACTCCGATATGTTGTGTTTTCATTTTCATTCCTTTTGTAATATTTTCTGAAGTGCCCTTTTGCTTAGGATATAAAAAGCCACAAGGAGAAAAAAGCCAGATAACATATAAAATCATAGTTCTTTTTCTTGAGCCCATTAGAGCTGAGATTGCAAGGCAGCCAGGCCAACTGAATTACATGGGGTCACAAGAAGAGACTGAATGGACACACAGACTGTTTGACCTTTTGTAGACAAGGAAGAGGTGACAGCCAAAAGAGTGGGTAAGAAGGACATTGCTGAAATCTTAACACATTCTTAAAGGCTCAGTGTTGTCTATCATGAGAGTTTAGGATTCTTGGAAGACTCAGGTACCAGGAGAATCTGCCCCCGAGCTCTTTCCATGTTACTCCACCAGGTACTTATAAGAAGGATTTGGAGGCAGGGCAGGAGACCCGAGAGGGTCCCCTCTCAGAGTTTAAGGGTGGAACGGGAGTGCCCAGAAAAGCCCATCTGTGCTCTGGGCCCTGCATGAGTACAAGATGTTGATCAGATGTCACTGGCACAAAACTGACTCACATCTCAGAACCTTCACTGGGATGCAACAGAAGTCACCTGCGAGGGGAGGAGCAGGTCACCCTCCCCCTCCCCCGCATTCTCAGTACCAGGCAAAGGTTGGCTGTTGCTAGTGGAGGAAGATGGAAATCCGACCTCAGTCTTGTGATTGCGCTCAGAAAGTGCCATCTGCCACGAGGAGGGGGCCACAAAATAAAACTGAAGTATCGCATTTCTTGAACTTGTTACTAGGAAAATGACTGATTCCCTGTGGGATGACTGTGGACTTCTGGCTGACTGTGATTCGGGGCCTTGTTACAGTCCATTGTTACCTGGCATACTTACTCAGCTTGAGATTACTGCCCAGGGTTCATGTCGCCGTGTTAGTGTTTCCTCTGAGATTACCTGGTGACAGACATCCTTTGTTAATTTTATGTTTGAGATGTATTATTGTTGTATGTTCTTAGAGGTACATATTTAGGATATCAATATTTTATCATGTATTGATACATATGCCTAGTTGTATCAGTTGGTTTTTACTTTTCTACAAGACTTATGTTCCACGTGGAAGTTTTACATTTTTATGTAGACAGATGTATCATTTCCTCCCCCATCTTTGTTTTTTTCTTTGCTTTTATGAAAAGGCCTGTACTGATTTTTCTTCCTTGAGGTATAATTTGCATATTTTGAACTCTACAGATCTTAAGTGTACAGCTTGATGTGTTGCATTTATGTACATATCCCCATAATCACCACCCAGGTCAAGATACAGAACTTTTTCATCCCCCCAGAGGCTCTCTGGGGCCCTTTCCCATTTCATATTCACACCCCCGTTCTCAGGAGTTAACCACTGTTTTGACTTCCATCATAGATGCTTTAATCTGTTCTTGGCTTTCAAATAATAGAATCACACGCTATATGTTCTTTTTGTTACAGCCTTCTTTCATTCTGAGATTCAGCCATGTTATATATGTAGTGGTTCTTTTTTTAAATTGTTTTATAGATTCCATTGTATGAATATGGCACAATTTGTATTTCGGTTCTCCTGTTGATAGATGTTTGGGTTGTTGGTAGTTTTCGGCTCTTATGGATAAAGTTGTTATGAACACTCTTGTACATGATTTTTTGTGAGTTTAGGTACTCATTCTTTCTCTTTTTTTTTTGGCCACACCATGTGGCATGTGGGATCTTAGTTCCGTGACCAGGGATCGAACCTGTGCCCCCTGAAGTGGAGGCATGGAGTCTTAACCACTGGACCACCAGGGAAGTCCCTAGGTACTCATTCTTGAGTGTATACATAGGGGTAGAAATGCTGTGTCATAGGGTAAGATGGATACAGTTATCCCTTGGTATCTGTAGGCTTTGATTCCAGGATGCCCCCCCGAGGATACCAAAATCTGTGGATGCTCTAGTGTCTTATGTAAAATGGTGCAGTATTTGCATATAACGTAGCACATCCTCCCATATATTTTATTTACTTATTTTTTATTGAGGTATAGTTGATGTACAATATTATGTAAGTTTCAGGTATATCTCTCATATACTTTAAATCATCTCTAGATTATTTATAATACCTAATACCATGTAAATGCTATGTAAATAGTTGCCAGCAAATTTAAGGTTGGGTTCAGAACTTTCTGGAACGTTTCCCCCCCAGACAGTTTTGATCCTTGGGTGATTGAATCCACACATACAGAGGGCTGACTGTATTTAATTTAATAGGTACTGCCAAACTCTCATCCAAAGTGATTGAACGAATTGGCACGCCCCGCAAAAAAAGAATGTACTCATTGGTTTTCTCTTATTGAAGGGATCCTTTTTGTTTTAAATGTTTTTAGCAAAAATTCTGTTTTAGTTCGTCTTCCAACTATAACACCCATTGTGAGAAATATTATTTTGTATAATTGAGTGACTTAACACAGCTCTATGCAGTATGACAGGAGGTCAAGCCATAGTCCCCCTGACATATCCCAGTATTCCCAAAATAATGTTGTTTAGGAAAAGCAGTTACTCTTTTTCCAGGTCAGTACATTCCTTTAACAACTTCATTTCAGCTTTTGTAAATTCTTTTTTTTTTTTTTCATTTGTTAGTTCACTTTATTATTCATTCAACAAATATTTATTGAGTAGTATGTGCCAAACACTCTTCCAAATGCTTGGTATACACATTATTTACACAATAGACGAAATTAAATTTCTTCACCCGCTGTGCCTAGTTGGCAGCATGCCTCAGTACAGTGGGGTGAAATATTCTGCTAAGTGGTGTTCCTCCTATCAGTTTTACACAATATAACCCAACGTCCACAGAACAGAAAAAGGGAGTTTTAAAAGTCAAATTTAAAAAATATTAGGCCTTTGCCACCTTCATGTAAGTTCTTTAGATGGTGTAGAGGATGTAAAATTTTGTTGTGGTTTTATTTAACTGTCCTTGAATAAAGGGATTTTTTGTGTATCTTACTTATTAGTTCATTATATTTAAATGAAAAACCAAAAAAAAAAAAAGGTTTACCCTTTCTTTAAGGATATGGGAGAGTAGTGGTTTATTGTCTCTAAGGTCTTCTTTTACATGGAAGTCTGGAAATCACATCCTTAATATATTTGAGACCTGCAAGCCTATTTGAGTCTCCTACTGACTCCCTGTAACGAAAGCCATTCCTATGCTCACATCACTTGTGCTTAGCTTGATGAGTGAAATGGTGTGATTGGAGAGAATTGTTTAGCAAATGACATTGCCACAGGGAAAGGGCTTTGGTGGTTATCATTTGTGGAACAGTTGAAGTGCTTAGAATGTCTTCCAAAGCCAGTATCGTAAAGAGCATAGGATTCCCCAAAGATGGGACCACTCTCTCTGTTAGTGACTTAGGTGGTTTTTCACACTGGCTTAGACTCTAAATAGTTTAGCCCTGCTGGAGGGATCAACCTCGTCTCCCATTTTGCTCAGTGGCTTCTGTGTTTTTACCTCTGTATTTATGAAGACCTTCATGAAGACATAGAGACAAAGGAGAATTTCTTATTTCTCACTCTTGGGCATGCTGGCCTCGGCCACCTGTCAGGTGAGGTGGCAAGAATAGCGAGAAGGAGCAGCTCTGACACAACTCACGGTGGCGCACCTGGCCTGTGCCACAGATGCTGTGCCCTGGATTCCTGACCACAGATCCAAACTTTCCCTGTTCTCTTCTGTTTTTAGTTGCCTTGGTTTCTGGCAAGGAGTCCCACTACAGAGAGAAGGCTCGTGTGGTCTTTTAACTTACCCACAGACCCGTAGAGCCTAACCCCGTGTAAAGTGGGACTCCACTGGGATGGCTCCAAAGGCACAAGGGGCGTGGCTCTTTAGCGGGGCTGTGGTAAGAAGTGCCCACCAGGAAAGAGAGGAGCAGCTGGCTGTTCTTTCCTGCAGCTTTCCAAACCACTGCATGCATGTGGTTTCCGTCTAGCAGGCGGTGGATTTAATAAATGCAATACCTACTATGTTCCAGCTGCCACGTTAGCACATTCCATACACAGGGGCTTGTTGAATCATAACATACAGGTATTTCTATGAGCATCTATTGAGGTTGAAGAGATTTCATAATAAAACAAAATGAGATAAACCCCACAGGCAAGCGAGTCACTTGAGAATACTGTTCCAATCTTCCTTTCACCTAGGAATTTGATAGTATCTTGAAGGCAGAATGGTTTGAATGCTCAGAGATCTGTACATGGCTGTTTTCTTTCCTCGGCTTTAGCTCTCTGGTTCTCATACCTTAGTGTGCATGTGGCATTCTGCAAGGTTGGCTATATAAAAGCAGGTCTCCTAAACTTACAGGAAGTTTTGGGCTGTCTTGTTTCCTTCCTTCCTTTGCCATGTGTACCACTACTCAGCTTAATAGTTGGCTTTCTTCCTGCACCTCCCTCATTTGGATTTCGCTCTCTTTATGCTCGAGGGTGGTCTTAACCCCCTGCCTTGCCTTTAGTCTCCTTTGATGTTTCCACAATTCCAGTATGAGCATTTCTGTCAGAACACTTAGACAGTTCTAGTTTGTGAGAGACTGAGGCATATATTCAACAAAAAAGAAAACTAGAATAAAAGAAAGTAATTCTAAGCAAAGGTGAGGTGATGAACCCTACCCTGTTTGTATATCAAGAGTCAAGTCCAGCTTCACAAGGTATCACAGATCGATGGATGGATGGGTGGATGGTTAGTTCATTGATTCATTTGCAGTACACTCAATCTTTCATATGCACAAGGCGCTGTGCGTTGGACAATATTCATTAACAAGGCAAGTATTGCCCCTGCTCTTTGCTCTTGCTTTGCTTACGGTCAAGTAGGTGAAACAGACACTAATTTGAATATAATGAGTGTTTCAAAGGAGAAGCGCACATACTGTGGAAGTGTCCCGGATGGGGCACCTGATCTAATCTGGGATCAGTTACTGGTATTTTCCTGGAGGTGGTGCTTTTGGGTCTGAGGTCCAAGGTATGAATAGTAGTTGGATGAAAAGGCGTTCGGCGAAGACTGAACAGTCTAAACAGGGGGGATCACGTATGAAGGTTCTCAGTGGGTGAGGCCAGTGTGGCTTAGAGCGCGGAGCAGGGTCAGGTGGCTTAAAATGAGCCAGTTCATGCAGAGCCTTGAAGGCCGTGGAATGATCTTTTATTTTATCCTAAAAATAATAGATCTTTGAAAGCTTTATGTGGAAGGTGACCACTTTTGTTTTTTTTGTTGATCTGCTGTTCTAATGCTGCCTCTGGTTCCTCTCAGAAATTGTTTGTGGTGCGGGAATGAGAAAGAGGTAGGAGGGAGATAAGTCAGGCTGTTGCATTTGTTCGGGTGAAAGGTAATGTTAGCTTGGATTAGGGGTGCAGTGGAGAGAAATAGGTTGAAGAGATATCCAGGAGAGCAGATTGACATATCAGGATTGGCTAATAGCTTGTGAAGACAAAGGAGGTGCCAAGAATGACTGCCAGGTGTCTGGCACGATCATGTGGTTGTATAGTGTCCGTGTTGACCGAGGTAGTGACCCCAGGAGAAGGATGGGCTTGGAGGTTGGGACGTTAAACTATGAGATAGATTGTGGACATACTGACTTTGAGTTGCCTGTGAGATGGTCAAGTGGAGATGCTGAGTGGGCAGTTGGATGTATGGATCAGGAGTTAGACAAGCTGTCTGGGCTAGAGAGAGACATTTCTGATGGATTTTTAAAGAAAACATCTGTTTGGGTTGGCCAGCAGCTTTGCGAGCCCTGTAATTGTTAATGGAATGTCCAATATTGCAAAAATTTGCAGACGCCACAGATTATGGTAATATGGTAATAAAACCTTTTCTCCTTTTTTTTTTTTTTTTAGTAAGGTATCTTGCATGACAGTAGTAGTGAGGGAAAGTGGAAAGATAAAAACCTTAAAATAAGGTCACCTGTAGAGCCGTCTGTAGGGAAGCTACCATTAATTGCTATCTCCTGCCAGCCAAACATGATGCCCAGCTCTTTATATCTCTCGTCCTTCCAGGAAGTGCCTCTCTTTTGTGGATTAAATACTGAGGCTTAGGCTTATGTCGAGTAACTTCACAGGTTCATTTGGCAGATCTGGATTTTAGCAAGAATCTCTTTGGCTCCATAGTTTTTGCTCTTTCTAATAACCCTGTTGCAATCCAGAAATCAGTTAAACTAAAATAATAATCTACAATCAGTTTAACTCTGGGGTACAAGGGGCAGACAAGGTAGTCAAGAGGTGATCTACTGAAACAGAGGACATTCCAGTTATCTGTGGAATCACGGGTGCTTCAAAAAATGATTTTAAAACCTTGGAACCTTGGCATTCTAAAACTTTAATGTTGTAAAGGACTTGTGAGACCTTGATGTCTAGTAGTCTTACTTTATAGACAAGGAAACAAAGACCTCAAGGTCACAGATCCTGCTAATGGGAAAGACGGACTGTAGCCCAAGCTTCAAGCTCCTGGTCCCTCGTTTCACCAGTGTCCGCTACTGATCTCATCTTTGACTTCTCTGTCAGCGCTCATGTTCAGTTACCAAAGCCCCATCCACTGCTCTTCCGTAAGGCCTTTCACCCCTATTGCTGTCTCCACTTCTTACTCTTTCTAGCCTAGTTCAGTCTCCCACCCGCTTCACTTCCACACTGTTGCAGCGACCTCCTAACTGGTCTTTTCCTAAAGCACCCCTGTTCCTAAGTCCCTTTCCAGCTCACACTGATTGAATTCTCCCCAGAGCCTACTGTTTGATGTCAAAACTCTTCAGACTGTTCTTCACGGTGCCCTTCGGCTGGGCCCCAGCCTACACAGGCCCCATCTGTATACGCCCCTAGTCCTTATCCCCTACCTGCCAGCTAACCTACATGAGTTACTGCTCCTCGAGGGCTTTTCCTTATCTGTGCTTTTCTAGTTTGTTCCTCTGCCAGAAGATCCCACTCCCCACCTTCACCTTTCAAAACACTCTCCATTTTTCACAGCCTGGCCTGCATCTTCCATCAGCTGGTACAGTTGGTTGCCCCTGCCTGAGGTCTCCTCTTAACACTTAGAGTTTTGTGCCCCTGCTCATCTTCACTTCCACGTGGGGCCTTGAATCTTGTAGGAAGTCTATAAATGTTCCCCTCTGATGAATGCTGTGTCATTCTTTTTTCTTCACAGTTGCATTTTCTTAAGAGGATGTTACATTTGTTGCAGTCATTTGGATTTTAAGACTATAAATATCTTCGGGTGTCTGGTAACTTTTCCAGTATGCACAAGTGTTGACCGTGCCTTTTGTGTCTGGTTTCTGGTTTCCACATCACTTTTGACACTGTTCTCAGGTCCTGAGGGTTGGGATCCTAGGTGATAGTAGCGGGGGTCACAAGGGCTTGGTGGAATCAGTGGGCCTGATTTGAAAACTGAAATCAAATCTTTGAGAATTTATTGTTTTGAGGATTGGGTCTTTCTTTAGTTCTACTTAAGTTATTTTGTAGAGACCATTACTTCAAGTGTTGTATTATGTGTAATTTGTTGAAAAGTACTTCTAAATATAGTATAATATGTGTGTACCTGTACAAGTTAACTCTCATTGCACTGTAAGATGGTTAACTTATTAAATATATGACAATAATAGTTTGCATTTGAAGGACCCTGATCAGGAGTCCACATTACAGAAGTAGCTGTGGCAAGGACTTCGGATATTACCATCTAAACCTGTACTGGAGGATTTGTTAACGTAAAGAACCCTTGCTGGTTCTGTGTCTCACCACGTAAAGGAGGGTTCTGTCACCTGAAGTTAACAGTGGACATTGTTGCTCTCACCTTGGACTTATTGACAGTGGAAACTTTACCAAACTTACAAATTAGGTTGTTCAACCTTTTTTTTTTTTAAGTCACTGATTGCTAATAAGTGTCTATTTTCAAATTCCGTTTAAGGTGTCTTTTCATTGTAAATATCACCTGCTAAAGAGGTTGTTGGGAAGGAGACCTATAGCCCAGACCCCTGCCTACTTCACCTTTGTTGGCCCTGCCTGCATTTAAAATAAACAAACAAACAAATTTGGTCACATTGGCTTGGTCAGATCACAGGAATAGATTGACAAATGGTGAGTAAGGTCACCACCGATAAGGCTCTCTGCCTTTCTCACACCTTCCCTTAAACACACACACACACTCTCTCTCTCTCTCTCTCTCTCTTTCAATGTAATTCTTTACACTGAAAAAATGAACTATAAAAAGATTCCACTGAATATTTTCCTTATTTTAGAAAATAAAACTAGCAAATTCTTGGATAGTTCTGCAGATTCAGCACAGCTTTGTAGCTTATACAAGTAGAAAATGGTATTTCATCCTGCCTACATTAAGTGTCTTAAAGAGTCTTATACACATATATACAGGTACACTTATACACATATGTACTTACACATATACAAACATATATACTAAAGACATGTAATTATTTATGTAAGAATAATAGTATTGATTTACAACTCCCCCAAGCAATGTATACTGCCCCCCATCTCCTTTCCCTTTTTCTGTGAAATTTTTTGTAAAGTTACTTGTTTGTGAATTCTTTCTTATTTTTTAGACCAAAACTGAAATGCAGTTACTAGACAAATCTTCAGTGTCATCTGTTCAACTTTCTTGTTTTTCTAGTATACAGGTAACACTTGAAAAACATGGAGGCAAAACCAGTTCTCATCTTTGTTATTAAACTAGTACCTGAAATAGGCTGGTAATCCTTCCTGTGGTCCAAAATCATCTGACTCTTCCTACCAAGGGGCACCACTGAACTGGTACTCAGAGAAGAAACTTCTTGGAAAGAGTTGATTCCACCATTTTGTGGTGTTGGAGGTCGGGGAGGGGGCCCAAAACTTTAACCTCCATCTTATTGTTTTCTCAGCTTTGGAAGTCGAGAAAGGTCAACTTTTAAGAAAGGGAGTCAGTCACCCTCTACCTATATGCTGTTGACCTTTCTAGCTGTGCTCCATTCAGCTCAGTTGCTTCAGTGATCATTTATGAAGTGCCCACAATGGACCAGGCCCTGGGATAGTCATGGGAAATGGAGCCAGTGACTTTATTCGGTAGAGTAACATCTCTTTTATTTAGTTCTTAGAAGAAAAAATACCATTAGAATGGAGCCTCCTTGAGGTCAAAGACCTTGTTTTAATTATCCTTGTATCCCTGGGGTTTAGCTTAGCAATGGATGCTTAATGGGCCTTCAGTAGATGTTCACAGTGTTCATGGAGATAGAATTAAACTAAGACTTCTTGAACTTTCATATTCTGTTTTACTTAAAAGTTTTTCCATAAAAGACTTATACTTTTTAAAAGTCTCTTAGTTTTTTTTTTGTTTTTGTTTTTAGTTCATTCTGTCCTGACCATCCTTTCCATTCATTTCTTTCTCATTTAATTTATTGATGGCAAGGCAAGTAATGGTTTAGTCATCAAGAAAGTAAAGGTGTTAACATGTAATAAAATCTTTTGTTGTGTCAAATTGAAAAAACACGTAATAAAGGTAATATGCCTTGGATTTATATTAATAAATGTACTGTGCTTTATTAGGAATTTGAAATACTTAGTAAATATTCTATGAAAGTATGTTTTATTCTCTTGTAGTATTTGGTCATTCCTTGTCTCTTATGATTACATTTTAATTAGGAAGAAAAGTTTTCACAGATTCTTTTAAGTATGTTCTTTTTTAGCATTGTGATGACGTTGCATTCTTTCAGTAATGGTATGGAAAGAGAATAAAAGTCCTATTAAGATGACAATTCAAAGAATGACTTACTTCATAGCAAACGTTTTTCTTTATAGTTGGACTTCAACCCTTTTTCCTCTGAAGTTTTATTTAATGTGAAAACCTGTTTCTAAGAGGCGTTCCCCATGTGAATCAGTGTTAGACCTTTGTGGTTTTAAACCCGGCACATGTGGTCTAATGCATTACCTACCAATAAGTAGGAGATCAGCTGTGGCTTATATATATTCCTGAACAGCTCACATGTTTTCAGATGATTCATTGTTATCCTGTGTCCTTTAATCATGGGACTCTAAAAGGTTTGCCATCTGACACACTTATGTTTCCTATTTAACAAAACTTCCATTCATCTAAAGCTGCTGAAGTCATCTACTACATTACAGAATTTTTACCTTAAAGAAAACTCGGTGTTCAAGAAATAGCTTAGGTGTCTTTATAAGAGTATTATACATTGTTTAATCAATAAAATTGTGTGTCAATGAAACACCATTATGTTTCTTCTTACAAGGTATTCTTTTATAAGTATTTGCATTTATATTTTAATTTCCCATTTGTTGTCTAAATGGCCCCGTTTAAAATGTTTTAAGAAAATATTAACATTTTCTTACTGGATTATGAGAAAAGCATATCTTTAAGGAAAAATTACCCTATGAGCAGGTGATTTACAATATTGTTTTCTTTTGGCTAACCTTGTTAAAACCCAAAATATGTGCAGTTTTTTTAAAAGCTGCATTAGAATTAGTAATATATTATAACCTATTTTTAAGGTATATAAAGTGCCTCAAACGGTGCCTGGCACATAGTGACCACTAACGGTTTGCCGTTATTACTCTTACCTTGATTTTAAAGATGGAAATGAAGGAAATTTTTTGATTCTTAAACTGAAATTCCATCTTGTCAATGGTCATTATGATAAAATTGTTTCCTCTAAAATTCTCTGCAAAAGATTTTCTTCATATTTAATTTCTGTGTATGCTATAATTTGTTTTTCCACACTTCCTCCTTTTGGGGTTCCTCTGTAGATTTTTTTAAACATGTCTTACTTAAGAACCTCTTCCTTTTCTTAAAACTCTACATCTGTAAACCAAATAATTTTTATAAAGCCATTGAAATTTTATGTGTCTGAGTGGTACTAAATTTTTTTCCCCAGGAGCAAGCGGTATTGTATGCCAGTTTAATAATGAAGAACATTGTAGTGAATTTGCTTTTAAAAAGTTCCCCTTTTTTTTTCCCATTTCCACACCCCTTCCTTCCAAGAGTGAATGTGTTAGACAAAATTGAGATGAGTTTCCATTAAGGTTTTTCAAGGAATTTTTCGTTATAAAGGAATTGTATATTTATTACATTTTAAAATATAAGTAAGTTGAAAGAAGAAAACCACTAAAAGACAATGAGTTTTAATATTTTGTGGAAAATTGTTCCATTATTTTTTCCTTTATTTTAACATTGATTTAGATGGTGATTGTTAAGTCAGCTTCCATAATAAAGAGGTATGGCATTTATCCTTCTATTTTAGTATGTTTTTCTGAGATATGTTCATACATTTAAGAAGTATTTATTGAGGACCTGCTATATACCAGATGCTGTTCAAGGGATTTTGATTCATTAAGATACCCCACCCCTACCCCATCTTTAACTTTCCTACTTTCTCCTAATCTTCCAGTCTGTTCCTGACTTTAGGAGATTCCAGTAAGTTGGCCTGAAAAGGATGTGGTTTGTGAGAGGAAAAGAGCCATCAAAGATGATTCCAAGGTCCATCCAGTTGGCCTATACAATTAGACTTTTATAGTTCCTTTAAGATGGGAGAAACTGTAGGTAGAGTAGGTTTGGGAGGAAGATCAGGGGTTGAGTTTGGACGCGCTCAATTTAAGATGTCTGTTAGGCATCCACATGCAAATGTTGAGTAGGCAGGTGTGAAGTAATAGAAAATATATATTTTGGTCACAGTCCGTGGTTTCTGGCATGGAGATCCTAAAACCCTTACATGTTTGTAAGTAGTAAGAACACTAAGAGCATCTTTTGTTCTAATATTTGGTCTTTTTTTTTTTTTTTTTTTTTTTTGCGGTACGCGGGCCTCTCACTGCTGTGGCCTCTCCCGTTACGGAGCACAGGCTCATGGGCCTAGCCGCTCCGCAGCACGTGGGATCCTCCCAGACCGGGGCACGAACCCGTGTCCCCTGCATTGGCAGGTGGACTCCCAACCACTGCACCACCAGGGAAGCCCCATAATATTTGGTCTTTGACCCCGGTTCACAAGAGCTTCTAAATCCCTTAGAATTTCCTGGGTGATAGGAGTGTCTTTTGTTCTAATGAGGCAACTCCTGGTGGGCTCCTGGATAAGGGTGGTCACTAGAAAGACCAAGCCATGATTAAAAGCTTGAAACTTTCCACCTCACACTCCATCCTCCGGGGAGTAGAGAGGGACTGGAGGCTTAAGCTAATGACGCGTCATGACTCTATGATGTAACCTCCATAAACCCCAAAGTATGGGCTTTGGGGAGCTTCCAGGTTGAACACATGCACGTAGCATGAGGGTGGTGCACCCCAGCTCCATAGGAACAGAAGCTCAAGACTCTGGCGACCTCACTCTTTGTATCTCTTCATCTGCCTGTTCATATGTCTGAACAGAAGTGTTTTTCTGAGGCCTGTGAGCTGTTCTAGCAAATGATTGAATCCGAGGCCGGGTGGGGTGCGGGTAGGGTGGGTGTGTGTCACGGAAACCTCCAGTTTGCAGCCAAGTTGGACAGAAGGTGTAAGTAATCTGAGGACCCACCTTTTTACTTGCAGTTGGCGTCTGAAGTGGAGGGCAGTCTTGTGGGGCTGACCCCTTAACGTGGGGTTTTCTGCTTTAACTACCTGGAGTTGAATCCAATTGAATTATAGGACACTCAGCTGGTTTCACAGAGAATTGCTCGTGTGGGAATAAAACCTCACACATACGGTGTCAGAAGTGTTTTAAGTGTGGTAGATATTTCTGTGACTTTGTTCTATTTCTGACACTTTATTTTTTGCAACAGTTTTAGTTGTAGAGAATTATCGCCAAGATACTATAGAGTTACCATATACCCTGTATAGCTTCCCGTTATTAATATCTTACATCGGTATGGTACATTGGCTGTGATGAATGAACTAATAGCGGTACATTGTTGTTAACTAATGTCTATCCTTGATTCAAGTCTCCTTAGTTTCTACCTAATTCCAGGATATCACATTACGTTTAGTTTTCATGTCTCTGTAGGCTCTTCTAGGTTGTGTCAGTCTCTAAGACTGTTTTTGATGATCTTGACAGTTTTGAGGAGTTCTGGTCAACTCCTCTGGTCGTAGAATGCCTGTCTGTTGGGATTTGTCTCATGCTTAGACTGATGTTAGGGTACATACTACCTACTTGACTTATCACTGTTCATGTTGACGTTGACCACCTGGCTGAGGTAGTGCTTGTCTACATATAGGGTTTCTCCACTGGGAAGTTACTCTTTCCTTTTCCCACACTGTCCTCCTTAGAAGGAAGTCACTGTGTGCAGCCCACACTTAAGGAGTAGGGACTTATGCTCCACCTTCTTGAGGGCAGGGCATCTACATGAATTATTTGGAATTCTTCTGTACAGGTTTGTCTCTTCTCCCTAATTTAATCATTTATTCAATCATTTATTAGTATGATTCCTGGATGTTTATTTTATACTTCGGATTCTGACCCAATACTACTATATTTATTTTACTGTTTGAATTGTTCTAGTTTGAACTATTGGGTACTCTTTCCCTTGGCTCGTTTGTCCCTCTGACATACCCTGTTCAATGTGAGTGTTGGGGCTTTGTTTTTTGTTTTTTTGGTTTTGAGTATTTTCTTAATTTCTGGCCTTACAAGATGCTCATCATCCTGTAAATTTCCTGTCCTAGCAGTAGAATCCTGCCCTGGTTTTCCCTCCACTGCCAGCCTTTTTTTTTTTTTTTTTCTCTCTCTCTGTTTTCTCGAAAACATTTTTTGAATGCTTGAAATGTGTTCACTGTTTGTGGTAGGCAGTAGGGCTCCAAGGTGACACAGGATAAATTCCATACTACTTTTCCTGACATCTCAGACATCCTGTCCTGGTATATCTTTGTAATTTTTACCTTTTCTTTTTAAATTTTATAATGTTTTCTTCATGTATTCAAAACATATGTGTTTTACACTTTATAAAAGATGGCTTACATGATACATATTTTTCTATGTTTTGTTTTTCTTTCTTTTAAAAAATAGCTAAAGAAGACCCTTCATGTCAGCCATTAGAGTTCTGATTCATTCTTTTAAATGGCTACTTACTGTTTCCTGGTAGGGGATTATTTTCATGAATCCACCTCGTTCCCTGTTAAATGGCATTCACGTAGTTTGCTTCTAGACATTAGTCACTATGAACAGTGTTGCAGTAAACATCCCTGAACAGAAATGCTTTATTTCTGTGGGATGAATTTTTCGGATTGGGTTTGCTGTATCTAAAGTTATGTTTTTAAATAGTTGTTTCTATATTACAATATTCTTTTAAAACTAGCAATTCACACATCCACAAGGAATGTCTGAGAGGACCCTTTCCCTTGCATTCCTGTCTGCAGCAGGAACAGATCTTAACAATTTTGCAGATCTGGTTTATGTTCAGTGATACCTCCTTCATAGTTCAGTTTGCATTTCTCTGAGTTTGTCGTCTTGTTTATTTGTTGGCTGAACTGACCACTGGGAATTACTCTCCTGTGAATTTGCTTCTTTTTTGTCCTTTGCCATTTTTTTCCTGGGTGCTCATCTTGTCAGTTTGTAAGAGTTCTTGGTATTTGTGAATATTAAGCCTGTGTCTTCCATATTGGAAATATTTCCCCTAAATCTTTTGTCTGTTCTTTTGCATTTTCTGTTGTTTGCTATAGAAATTTAAAATGTTTTTTATAGTAAATATGCCTGTCTTCTCATTTGTAGCTTCTGGGTTTAAGGTCTCTTAGTTTTTTGTTTTTGTTTTTTTTTGCAGGGTTTTTATCAAAACAAAAATTTTTAATTTAATTTTTATTTTATATTGTATGTTGGATTTACAATGTTGTGTTAGTTTCAGGTGTACAGCAAAGTGGTTCAGTGTTTTATAGATATATGTGTGTGTATATATATATATATATATATATATACACACACACACCCCACACACATACACACATACATATACACACACACATATATCCATTCTTTTTCAAATTCTTTTCCCATATAGGTTATTACAGAATATTGAGTAGAGTTCCCTGTGGTATACAGTAGGTTCTTGTTGATTATTTTATATGTAGTAGTGTGTATATGTTAATCCCAACCTCCTAATTTCTCCCTCCCCCCGCCACCTTTCCCCTTTGGTAACCGTAAGTTTGTTTTCGAAGTCTGTGAGTCTCTGTTTTGTAAATAAGTACATTTTTATCATCTTTTTAGATTCCACATATAAGTGATATCATATGATATTTGTCTTTATCTGACTTACTTCGTGTAGTATGTTAATCTCTAGGTCCATCCATGTTGCTGCAAATGGCATTATTTCATTCTTTTTTATGGCTGAATATATTCCATTGTATATATGTACCACATCTTCTTTATCCATTCCTCTGATGATGGACATCTAGGTTGTTTCCATGTCTTGGCTATTGTAAATAGTGCTGCAGTGAACATTGGGGTGCATGTAGCTTTTTGAATTATGGTTTTCTCTGGATATATGCCCAGGAGTGGGATTGCTGGATCATATGGTAGTTCTATTTTTTGTTTTTTAAGGAACCTCCATACTGTTCTCCATAGTGGTTGTACCAATTTACATTCCCACCAGCAGTGTAGGAAGGTTCCCTTTTCTCCACACCATCTCCAGCATTTACTGCTTGTAGACTTTTTGAGGATGGCCATTTTGGCCGGTGTGAGGTGAAACCTCACTGTAGTTTTGATTTGCATTTCTCTAATAATTAACGATGTTGAGCATCTTTTCATGTGCCTTTTGGCCATCTGTATATCTTCTTTGGAGAAATATCTATTTAGGTTTTCTGCCCATTTGTTGATTGGGTTGTTTGGTTTTTTTGATATTGGGCTACATGAGCTGTTTATGTATTTGGGAGATTAATCCCTTGTCGGTCACTTTCTTTGCAAATATTTTCCCCCGTTCTGTGGGTTGTATTTTCGTTTTCTTTATGGTTTCCTTTGCTGTGCAAAAGCTTTTAAGTTTAATTAGGTCCCATTTGTTTATTTTTGTTTTTATTTTCATTACTCTAGGAAATTGATATATTCAAAAAGATATTGCTGTGATTTATCTCAAAGAGTGTTCTGCCTATGTTTTTCTGTAAGAGTTTTATAGTATCCTGTCTTATATTTAGGTCTTTTATCCATTTTGAGTTTATTTTTGTGTATGGTGTTAGGGAGTGTTTGAATTTCATTCTTCTACATGTTGCTGTCCAGTTTTCCCAGCACCACTTATTGAAGAGACTGTCTTTTCTCCATTGTATATTCTTGCCTCCTTTGTTGTAGATTAATTGACCCTAGGTGCATGGGTTTATTTCTGAGCTTTCTCTCCTGTTCCATCGATCTATATATTTTTTGTGTGTGTGCCAGTTTTGTGTCTGAAGTTAGGGAGCCTGATTCCTCAAGCTCCGTTTTTTTGTTTTTTTTTTCCCTCAGGATTGTTTTGGCTATTCTGGGTCTTTTGCATTTCCATACAAATTTTAAAATTTTTTGTTCTAGTTCTGTGAAAAATACTGTTGGTAATTTGACAGGGATTGCATTGCATCTGCAGATTGCCTTGGGTAATATAGTCATTTTGACAGTATTGATTCTTCCAATCCAAGAACATGGTATATTTTTCCATCTGTGTCATCTTTGATTTCTTTCATCAGTTATCTTATAGTTTTCAGAGTACAGTTCTTGTGCCTAAGGTGGGCTTATTCCTAGGTATTTTATTCTTTTTGATGTGATGGTAAATGGGATTGTTTCCTTAATTTCTCTTTCTGATCTTTTGTTGTTAGTTTATAGAAATGCAAGAGATTTCTTTTTATTTTGTATCCTGCAACCTTACCGAATTCATTGATGAGCTCTAGTATAGCAGCATCTTTGGTCTAGTGTTTATATTTTGTACCTGGAGTAAGATGGGGTTCTGTTTTCTTCTAGTTACCCATAGTGTATTATGCTAGCACCTTTCTCTACCTTTTCATAAATTAAATTCTCATATGTGTTGAAATTTATTACTTGGTTCACTATTCTGTTGTGTTAATAGTTTTATCTACTTTTAGACTAATAATGTATTTATTTGTTTGAAGTAGCTTTATAGTATATTCTGATATCTGAACCTGAATTCTGCTTCCCCCTTGCTCTTCTTTTTCAAAATATCCTTGGCTATGCATGTGTATATTTTCTTCTATATAAATGTTAAGATCAGTATACAATTTTTAAAGGATAGTTTTATAACTGAAAGAATATTAAATATATGTATTAAGCCTGGGAGAACTGACAAGAATACAGTATAATTTCTACATTTTTTCAGACCTTGTTTGATGTCTTTTGATATAATTTCATAATTCTGTTCGTATATTATATGTCATATGCCCCTTTTTTGAATTTATCCTTAGGTATTTTCTAGTTTTTGTTACTGTTGTGAATGGAGGCCCCCTACCCCCCTTTTCTTTTTAGGAGCTTATCGATAGAATAGTTTTAAAAGATACTGACTTTTTAATTTTCTCAGCAACCAGCCATATTACCCAATTTTCTGATTAAACCTAGAACTGTTTTACTAGAAACTCTTGGGTTTTCTGTGGCATGTGAGTAAAAAGAGTTCTTTTTCCTTCTCCTTTCCTCCCCTCTTTTTCTTGTGTTCCTACCAGTTATTGTATTTTCATGTCTTACTGTGTTCCCCACACCCGTTAAGGAATGTTCACTAATATTGCTGACAGCAGGCATCCCTATCTAGTTTGTTTTTTATTCATTTAACTGCTAAGGTTTTGGTTGGGTATAGGTTTATAAGATGTCTTCTTCATAAATCATAGCTTTTATCATTACTTAGGGACACTTAAAAAGATACCATTTAGTCATTTTAACCTTCTAAACCTAATTCCTCTGCCTATCCTTTTATTTTAAGCACTTCTTTATCATTTTGTTTTATTTTAAACAGAATATAACTTGGTCTTTTAATGGAATAATTTTCTTTCTTCACTTGTATAAATAGTTTTTCTTTTAACTTGCTTTGTTTGTTATGTAGTTTAACTTGTGGTTTCTATTTCCTTTTTAAATTTTTGCTGGTTTGATCAAGTTATTTTGCATTTGTTGTTGTTGTTTGTACTTTAAAAATTGCTATACATTTCCATCCTATTAATAATTACCTTTTCTTTTCTGTACTCATCATTGGAGATACTTACATACCATTATTTGAAAATGAGATGCTAGTGATTTCTCCCCACCAACTTGACTTTAATATGATTGGCTCATTTTTATACCTCCTCCGTCCACCCCTCCTCAGTAAGGTGAGAACTTGAGAATATTTCACTCTACCCCATACCTAGCTGAGATCTTTAGGATACTTTTACTCCTATTTTTAGTCCCTCCCTCACCTCCTAGATTTTCCTGAGTTAGTTTAATACTTTCAGTTCAGCGCTTACTAGATATGGCTTTGCTGTATATTTGTGTCAAGAACTCTGATTTAGAATTTATTACATGCTGCTGGACAGTTAATAATTACTCATTTGGACTAAACTGTATATAAAACTATCATATTTCATAATTCTAAAAAGCAGGGTTGGTTTTTGTTTTTTGTTTGTTTTTGCATTTTAACATCTCTGAAATTAAGGTGTGCCTTATAATCGATGGTTTCCTAGAATTAGATTTACAGTTGTCCTTGGCAGCATTTGTCTTTCTTATGGTTAGTAGGTTCAGCGGAATTGATACAGATACATGAAACTGGATATAGGGAAAGGAAGCAAGTGCAAGTACAAAGTTTTTTCTTACTACTGCTCTCTGCTCTCTCTGATGTCCTCCCCCAGAAGGTCTCTGTTCTAATCTGTTTGTTCTTTGTCAGAATTCTTTCACAGATATTTTCCTATATGAGGTTTGTGGGTGGTACATTTTCTGAGTATCCACCCGTCTCTTTTACCTGCCAGGTGTAGTGTTTGAGCATTACCGTTTTTTCCTCAGTAGTCTGTTAGAGCTATTGCTGTAGCTTCCAGTGTTGCAGATGAGACGTCTGATGTCTCTCTGAATTCTCTCCTCTGTAAGTTCTTGCTCCCTCCAAGCTTGTATATTCTTGTATGCAAGCTTATATAGTTTAGGAATTTACAGGGCTACTCCTAGATCTGTGTCTAGAGTAAAGTGAGCTCTTTAAATCTACAGATTGAGGTCTTTGGTCCAAGCAAATTTTCTTCTGTTGTGTTCTGTTATTGCCTCTCCTGTATCTGTTCATCTTTCTTCTGCTAGAACTGCGGTTCATCACATTAAATCTGTCTTCCAAGTCTCTTATCTTTTCTATCATGATTTCTGTTTTGCCGCTTTGAGCTATTTTTTCCATTTGATCTTCCAGACCACAAATTTGGAGCTTTGCCACAATCCATTCTTTCCTTCAGTTAATATAATATATTGTTTATTTGGAAAGTCTTGTTTTTCAATGCAGGAAGACTTTGCTCTGGTGTGGTTAAATCTCCCTAAGTTCCCGTATTATTTTTCTGACCCCTATTGGTTTCTCTCACTTCAAACAACTATATTTAGCCATGGGTTTGTTCCCTTTGTCCTGACTGATCACTGTCTCTTTGGATGCTCAGCCTCCTTACATGTTGTCATATTTTCCTTGTCAGCTCATCAGGGTCTAGTTTTGGTCTTGGCCTCTAATGAAGCCGGGAGACATGCCCCACCCCCCCCTCCTCCCAAGGGCCATAAAGGTCTCCATGGGCCAGGCTTTTTCTAGAAGCATTAATTTACAGTCCTTGTTCTAGGCTAGTTCCAAGACGCTAGTCCTTAGGCACTAAGCCCAGCTCCTAGAAACTAAAAAAACACATTTTCCAGTTCCCTCCTCTATACTCTGAGGAACCCAAGCCTTCAGTTTCGTTTAGCTGTCTGCAGGCTCCAGAACTATATTTGTTGCAGCAGATAAATTGAAAATGGGGTGGGGGTAAAGGGGGGTGAGTTCATGTCATTGTATTCCCAGGATCTTCTTTGAGCCTGGATTTTTCATTTTTTCATTCCCTTAATGGTTGTGGATATGTGCTTTTGCCTAGACTTACCAACAGTGGGGAGAAAAGCAGTAGGCATGGAAGTTGGAAGATCTGTGGGATAAATTATATCATAGTTTTCAGTTCTGCTTATTTCCCTGTAAGATTATCTGTTATATTTCCCTGCCTGTGGTTAAATGATCTGCAGTGTCTCCCTGTCCCATAGTCAGGCTTGGCCTTAGGACTTGTTTTGGTCCGTGAATGTGTGTGTTAATGATAGTGTTCTAGTTCTGAACAGAGCTTTAAGAGGCATAACAAGTTTCTATCAGCCCTGTAGCTTCTGCCTGTTGCCTTGAGAATGGCATGTCTCATAAGGTCTGTTCCTTCTGATTGGGTCTTGGAACGAGAAGACACGTGGAGCAAAAGCCACAGCCTGGGGGCAGCCACAGCCACCCTGTAGCTGACATATCATGTGAATGGGAAAAACAGTGTATTGTATGCCCCGGAGATTTGAGGGTTGTTTTGATACTGTAGCAAGGCTGACTGATAAAATCTGCTTTAATTTCTTGTTCCTTTTTTTAATTAGCTAGTATGTTGTTTTCTCCCATCTTAAAAAAAAAACTGTATCAGATTCTAAAGTCTTTTCTGTCTCTCTCATCTCTCTCTCCTTTTTTTTTTTTTTTTTTTTTTTGCCTGCGTTGGGTCTTCGTTGCTGTGCACAGGCTTTCTGTAGTTGCAGCGAGCGGGGGCTACTCTTCATTGCGGTGCACAGGCTTCTCATTGCAGTGGCTTCTCTTGTTGCGGAGCACGGGCTCTAGGCACGAGGCATGTGGGATCTTCCTGGACCAAGGATGGAACCCATGTCCGCTGCATTGGCAGGCAGATTCTTAACCCCTGGACCACCAGGGAAGTCCCTCTCCTAATCTCTTAATTGGCTGATAAGCATAAACTAGTGCTGTAATTATGGTCAAACGCTGATTACCTGTGGTTGACAAATTATGTAATAGTACTCAACCCACGTAACTGAACTTGAAGAAAAGGTAACCAGTAAAGTGGGGGCAGTGTCTTCTGGCAGTTTATTACACTCATTTATCTGATGCCTTAAACTCTACTGGAAATGATTCTTCTGGAAGCATGGCTTTTCTTCAGTTGTACAAAGTAGATTATTTATAGTTCTCAGCACCTGGGCTTTAATGCTGTTTTCTGTTATCATAAATGAATAAGAGATAATTGGAGAAGCATTTGTAGAGTGGCTTTCCAAAGTTTCTGTTTCTTGGGATGTATATGTGTGTGCGTTTGTGTGTGTACCCGCATATTTCTCTCTTATTGACTTCACTAACAAATATAATGAATGGGATCTATTTTTGTATTTTTTCCCTTTTGTATTTAATTGATACTCATTTTTCTTTTTTCTTATCATTCAGCTCTCAAAGCACTGTTCTAGCGAATACTTTTAGAGCAATAGTTCATGAGTGGAGAGAGCATTCATTGGACTGTGAGCCAGAAAACCTGGGTTCTACCCTAATCCTGCCACCAGCCTTTTTCCCTGCCTTCTCTTCTTCCATTCCTTTACCTTTCCTCCATTCACTCATGCAGTAAATAGTTACTGAGCACTGTTGGGCCAGGCAGTGGGGGATAATGAGAAGTAAACAAGTAAGACACCTGTACCTTCCTGCCCTTATCAAGCCTACTGCCATCTTTTCTTCTGCTCCCCCAGCCCCTCTTCCTTCTGACCATACTGTAACTTTGTCAGCGCCCCACTTGTGATGAGGCTCCTGGTTGTCGTTTTATGTTAATGGGGCTGCTTTCAAATTTGTTTTTACTGCCACTGGATTATTTTGGGGAGGTTGAGGGTGATGCTGGGAGAGGAAAGAAGGTAGGTGGGAGGGAGGGATGGAGGGAGCAAGTGAGCTACCTGCACAGCCTAACCACTATAGAAATTTTTTATTTTTCATGATTCTTTTTAAGTTGTAATTTTGCCTAAATACCCAAAGGATGTACCTATACAGATGTTTTGAATGTTAGGTGAGATGTTTATTGCTCTTGGCTAGTCTTTTAAATCGTATTTATCTAATTTTATTTTTACTTTTTAGAGTTTGGGAAGCCATCAGTTAGAACGTCTTTATTACCAAAAATCAAATTGCTTCAGAAATGAGGAAAACCTGGATAAATAAGCATGTGCCTTAGTTAACAAGGACAGTTGGTGATTCAGTAGTCTACTCTGTATTGTAGAACTTCTTGAGGAATTGGTTACTCATTTTTCTTTGCTTTCTGAGTCACGAGCTAACTGGGCTGCTGGAACGGAAGGAGGGAGTGGTAGGTGGGAGAGACAGCTGAACTCTACTTGCTAAAGCCATTCTCAGCTGCAGAAAAACATCTTAAGCACAACCTGATTATATTTTGTAAGGGATTAAAGTTGCCTGCAAATGCTAACTGAGAACATCTGTTTCCTGACCCTGTGCCAGAGTCCTCACCTCTTGACAGGAATTCTGGTTTTGAAATTCTGAGTCTCAGGCACCTCCTTCAATTACTCTTTGGCTGTTTCCTTAAAAGACTTAAATCAACACTGCCTAACATGTTGGAAGTGATTCTGTGAAGAACTGAAAATGAACTTCTTCCTTTGCTTTGTATACTCAAAAAGAAAATTCAGGTTTCATTAGCAAGAGTCGTCCCCATTGCTGAATGATTATCATAAGCATTGTGGGGTGATCCATAGTTCATTAAAGAAGCCAGGAAAATAAATGGAAAGGAATCAGTGTATATATGTATGTGTGTATATTTATATAAAGATAGATTTTATTTAACTTTCTTGAATTAAATAGAAAACTTTAAAAAGTATTTCTAACTTTATTTAAGAATCCCAGCTAACAAAAATAGTTCTTTTTTTTTTTTTTAAAGATAGGGCACAACTTGTATATACTCATGACCTTATGTTTATATTCTGTAAGTCAGACATATATCGGTAATTCTTGATACCATAATTCTACTGCATAAGTAATTGTTTACAGACCCCTGGAAGCAGGATTAAATCTTAATGCAAGTATTGAACATTTGCTCAGAGTCAATTAATGTTGAGTGATGTGTTAGAATTATTCACTAGATATGTGAAAGCCAATGTGATACTGTGATTTTCATTTTGATTGATTTATTGAATGATACCTACAGGAAGATAACTTTGTGCTCTGATATTCCTGAATATTAACACTGGGCATTTATAAGGATGATTATGCTGATGAAGGGTTAATGTTGGCCATTAGCCTTCCACGTTGTTATTAGGTATGTTTAGAAATTATATATTTACTACCTGTATGATATATCTAGAATCTCCTACGTATCAGAATGATTGATTAAACAAAAATAGTGTTTTATGAGGGATGAAATTGGACATCAACTATCAAGGGACAGTTAAATGTTATAAAATACTATGCAGTGGTCAGAAATGACAGATCTATATTGATCAACATGGAAATATCACTAGACATTGTTTAGGGAAAATTTCAAGTTTTGGAACTGTATGTATACTAACGTTTACTTGAAAGAAAAACCCAAAACTAAACCTAAGTATGTTGAGATAAATGAGAAGCTACATCCCAAACTATTAGTGTCACTTAACTTTGGTTAACTGGAGATAGGAAGCCCGCTTTGACCTTTAGTTCTTGGCTTCTGTATATGAATTTTAATAATCGTGCTTTACTTGCACACTTTTTTTTTAACTTAAGAAAAACTTAAATCATACACAAGGTAAACGAACCCCAAAGTGCTCATCACCAAGCTTTGACAGTTATCAGTATTCTGTCATTTTTATTCATCTATATCTCTACCCACTCTTCCCTGTGATTACTACTGTATTTTTCATAGTATATTTGTAGATAACATTTGTCTGTGTTGAAATGCACACATCATAGATGTACACTTTTGAAGAATGGATATGCTCATGTAATCCACACCCCTGATATGATATTGAATATTTCCATATCCCTAGAATGTTTTCTGATATCCCATCCCAGTTACTCTGCCCACTCAGGTTAGTTTTGCCTTTTCCTTGAACTTTCTGTAGAGTCTTACAGTATAAATCCTTTTTGTGTCTGGCTTCTTTTACTTGATATGGTGTGTGTGAGAATCATCAGTGTTACAGCATGTATCAGTAGTTCTTTCCACTTTATTCCTAATATTCCATTGTATGAATATACCACAATTTGTATAGCTTTTCTTCCGTTGATGGACATTAACCATTGTGATTAAGGCTGCTTTGACATTCATGTACAGATCTTATTGTGGACATATATTGTCATTGCTCTTGAATAAATACCTAGGAGTGGAATTTCTGGATCAAATAAAAACTTATTTTAAGTTCCCATTGTCAAAATCTGAGAGTTGTGGTTGCTCCACACCCTTACGATGATTTGGTTTTGTCAGTCTTTTTTATTTCAGCCAGTTTAGTGGTTGTTTAATGGCACCTCAATGTGTGCTTTTTAAAAAACAGTTTTTAAATTGTGGTAAAATAGATATCACATGAAATTTGTTAGTTTAACCACTTTAGGTATACACTGCAGTGTAATTGACAATATGGTGCAGTCATCAGTACAATCTACTCCCCAACTTTTTCATCATTGCAAACAGAAACTCTACTCATAAAGCAATTACTCCCTACTCTCCTCTTTCCTGAGCCCCGTAACTTTTAATCTAGTTTTTGTCTAAGTTCGCCTATTCTAGCTATTTCATGTAAATGGAATCATAGAATATTTGTCCTTTTGTATCTGGCTTTTTCACGTAGCATGATGTTTTCAGGGTTCATCCATCTTGTAGCATACATATATCAGAACGTCATTCCTTTTCATGACTGAATAATATTCCACTGTAGGGACAGACCACATTTTGTTTATCCATTTATTTGTTGATGAACACTTGGGTTATTTGTATTGTCAGTAATGCTGCAGTGAAGATTGGTGTACAGGTATCTGTTTGGGTCCCTGGTTTTGGCCGTATACCTAAGAGTGGAATTGCCAAGTTGTATGTTTAACTTTGGGGGGAAACACCAGATTGTTTTCTCAGTGTGTTTTAATTAACACTTCCCTGATGACTAATGATGTTGAATATCTTTTTTGTGCTTATATTAGTGATTTGTGTAACTTTCTTTGTGAAGTGCTTGTTCAAGTCTTTTGTGCATTTTAAAAATTGGGTTATTTGTTTTTCTTTCTTTTTATGATTGAGTTTTGAAAGTCCTTTATTCTGAATAGAAGTCCTTTTTCAGATATGTGTTTTGTGAATATTTTCTTTTACTCTGTGGCTTGTCTTTTTAGTAACAATATCTTAAAAAAATTTTTTTTAATTTAAAATTTGTGATAAAATACGCATAATACATACCATTTTAACCATTTTGAAGTGTACAATTCAGTTGTGTTGTGTTTTTACATTGTTGTGCAGTTGTTTTCAAAACACTTTTCATTTTGCAAACCTGAAACTCTTAAACTTGTGTAATAATCGTTAAACAACAGCTCCCCTTTCCCATCTTAACCCAGCTCCCCTGCCCCCTGGCAGCCACCATTCTACTTTGTGTGCCTATGAATTTGACTATGCTAAATACCTCATATAAGTGGAATCCTTCAATATTTGTCTTTTTCTGACTTTATTTCACTTACCATAATGTCCTCCAGGTTCATCTGTTCTGTAACGTGTCAGAATTACCTTCTTTTTAAGGCTGAATAGTATTTTGTTGTATGTATATTCCATATTTTGTGTATCCTTTCATCCATAAGTGGACACTTGGGTTGCTTCCACCTTTTGGCTGTTCTGAATAATGCTACTATGAAAATAAATGTACAAATCTCTCTCTGAGACCTTACTTTCAGTTCTTTAGTGTATGTACCCAGAAGTAGAATTGCTGAATCACATGGTAATTCTATTGTTAATATTTTGAGGAACTGCTGTACTGTTTTCCAAGTGGCTACTCCATTTTACATTCTCACCAATACAGGACGGGGTTCCAGTTTCTCCACATCCTTGTCCATACTTGTTTCCTTCCTCCCTCCGTCCCTCCCTCCCTCCCTTCCTCCCTTCCTTCCTTTCCTCTTTCCCTCTCTCTTTCTTTCATAGTAGTTTCATAATGAGTGATATCTCATTTTGGTTTTGATTTGCATTTTCCTAATAATTAGTAATGTTGGGCATCTTTTCATGTGCATGTTGGCTATTTGTATATCTTTTTTGGAGAAATGTCTATTCAAATCCTTTGCCCATTTGAAAAATAGGATTTTTTGTTACTGTTGAGTTGTAGAAGTTGTTTGTGTATTCTGAATATTAACTCTTTATCAGATTGATGATTTGCAAATATTTTCTCCCATTCCATAGGTTACCTTTTCAATCTGTTGATTTTGTCCTTTGATGCAAAGTTTGAAATTTTAATGTAGTCCCATTTGTCTAGTTTTGTTGCCTGTGGATTGGTGTAATATCCAATAAATCATTGCCAAATCTAATATCATGAAGGTTTTCCCCTCTTCTAAGAGTTTTATGGTTTGGGGTCTTACATTTAGATCTTTGATTCATTTGGAGTTAATTTTTTGTATATAGTGTAATGTAAGGGTCCAACTTGATTCCTTTGCACGTGAATATACATTTTCCTAACACTACTAGTTGAAGAAATTGTCCTTTCCCCATTGAGTGGTGTTTGCAGTCTTGTCCAAGATCATTCGAACATATATGCAAGGATTTATTTCTGGGCTCTTCATTCTGTTCCATTGTCTGTATGTCTGTGTTGATGCCACTACCACCCTGTTTTGCTTACTATAACTTTGTAGAAGTTTTGATACTCTCAGTGCTCCTGTCTCTGAGATCCAATCTTACTTGAGAATCAAACTGCTCACACTCACCTCCTTCCCTATTTTATTTTGATACTCTTGTGTCCACTTAGTGCTTTCTTTGGAAAGATGTTTTTGGAATTTTAGTATGGTTTATAAACCTGAGGAGTGAGTCACTTTAAATTTTTTCTACTTTTAGGTTACTTTCCTTTATTAGGTATACATTCTGCTCTCTATGTACAGTGCATGTCAATGAATTATAGTTGTTAAATTTAAAAATCAATATTTATTATTAGAAAGCTTTCCTGGTATGTCAGATGGCAGCAGACCAGATTTGAATGGGTCTCACCTTTTTCTTTTTTTTTTTTCTTTTTTAAAGAATAGTAGTCACTTTGGGGCAAAATGTTGTCAGGTCTTCAAATTCACTTGTCCTTGGTTACCACTAGGCTTGGATGGAAAAAGGGACAGAGTATTTAACAGGAGAACTGGCTTTATTATCTTTGCAACACTAGAATGGAAAACCTGAAATCAAGCACAGAAATTCGGGCACTGTCTTGCAACAGAAAGGAGACTCCCCTTTGCGTCACTTGTAGGATCCGTTGTGTTCTTTGCAGTTTATGATCAAGTCTTATTTTTTAAAACGTATTGGTATTCTAATTTGATCCGTCCATTGAGCCATAGAATTCTAGAGCTAAATGATACCTTAGAAATCATATCTTCATATCCCTTCAGTTATATTATATATCACATTATTATTTGTTAAAGGACTATAAGGTTATAGGCATTTATTTTAAGATCATAGGATTATAAGCATTGATTGGCTTCAAGGATAATCTAGTCCAAACACTTGGTAATAGGTAAAGCGTGCTCATAATGTAATTTTGTACCTTCTTTATTTCATTAGTACTGCCCAACACTTCCATTGCCTGTTTACCACTCAGCTTTCACTTTCTCCACTTCACATGGAATCCTCACATGCACTCTCGTATGGAATTATTGCTATGTTTATTACTAGTGGAATCCATGTTGAATTTTAGCAGTTTTTTTCCCCTCTACATCTGCCTCTTTGATGGGAGCTGAGTTTACTGTTGCTCACTTGTTAGGGCTCTGGGTCTTAACAGCCTTATTCAAACAAAACATCTTAAATGGAGGTATTAAAAAGGTCACAACAGTGAGCCATTTTGTAACTTTTGGTGCAATAAAATGGGTATGTTGTGTTTTGGAATATAAGACCTCTGAGTGCAGCTATTCATTTCATTCATCTATAAAACATTTTAGAATAACAGCTTACATCTGTATGGGGTTTAAAATTCCACGTTTTGAAGAAACATCACTGTTGTGAAACTCCAAACATCACTGTTGTGAAACTCCAAACCAGACATGGGGAGGGAACTTGCCTTCTGACTGGCCCATGTTCTGTAGAAGCTGGGAGAAGAATTTGTTTTAGCCGTGGAGCCATATTTGCTGGCAGTACTACTGTCACATGAGTGGAACACATTTTCATTATGTCTTCATATTGTAAATGACAAGGCATTCAGTAAGATTTTGACTTGAAGAATGTTTGAAACATTTTTACACATCAGGAGTTTATCTTATGAGGAATATTTCATTACCAGAAGCCAGAAATATTTAATTACCTGAGACGGTCAATTAATCTTGTTTTAGAGTGAAGTTGGGATTTGCTTTCGGCTCACTTTTTAAAATAAATACTCAGTAGAACAGTTTTGGCCATTTCAAATGTGTGATTTTTAAAATTACTTCTTTAAATTGAAGGAACAATTTAATGAATAACTTTTAATAGAGGAAAATGGGCAAAATGTCCATCTACAGGATTCAAAATCTGGTATTATTTATTAAGTACCAAAAGAGTGCCAATAACATACAATTCAGTTTTATGGGTTATTTTAATCAAGAAGTGAAGAAGGCTAACATTCAGTAAGTTACAATAAGTTTTAAGTTACAGGCCTTATTACAGTAAGTTATAAGACCTTTTTTCATCTTACAAGTGTGAAATATAAGCCGAGGACTAGACGGCCTCACAGGTGAATTCTGTCAGACATTTAGAGACGCACTAACACCTATTCTTCTCAAACTTTTCCAAAATACAGCAAAGGGAGGAACAGTCCCAAACTCATTCTATGAGGCCACCATCACCCTGATACCAAAACCAGACAAAGATGTCACAAAAAAAGAAAACTACAGGCCAGTATCAGTGATGAACATACATGCAAAAATCCTCAACAAAATACTAGCAAACAGAATCCAACAACACATTAAAAGGTATGATTACACCATGATCAAGTAGGATTTATCCCAGGAATGCAAGGATTCTTCAGTATATGCAAATCGATCAATGTGATACACTATATTAACAAATTGAAGTATAAAAACCATATGATAATCTCAATAGATGCAGAAATAGCTTTCAACAAAATTCAGTACTCATTTATGATAAAAACTCTCCAGAAAGTGGGCATAGAGGGAACTTACCTCAACATAATAAAGACCATATATGACAAACCCACAGCCAACATTGTTCTCAATGGTGAAAAACTGAAACCATTTCCACTAAGATCAGGAGCAAGACAAGGTTGCCCACTCTCACCACTGTTATTCAACATAGTTTTGGAAGTTTTAGTCACAGCAATCAGAGAAGAAAAAGAAAGAAAAGGAATCCAAATCGGAAAAGAAGAAGTAAAACTGTCACTGTTTGCAGGTGACATGATACTATACATAGAGAATACTAAAGATGCTACCAGAAAACAACAAGAGCTAATCAATGACTTTGGTAAAGTAGCAGGATACAAAGTTAATGCACAGAAATCTCTTGCATTCCTATACACGAACGATGAAAAATCAGAAAGAGAAATTAAGGAAACACTCGCATTTACCATTGTAACAAAAAGAATAAAATACCTGGGAATAAACCTACCTAGGGAGACCAAAGACCTGTATGCAGAAAACTATAAGACACTGATGAAAGAAATTAAAGATGACACAAACAGATGGAGAAATATACCATGTTCTTGGATTGGAAGAATTAACATTGTGAAAATGACTATACTAGTCAAAGCAATCTACAGATTCAGTGTGATCCCTATCAAACTACCAATGGCATTTTTCACAGAACTAGAACAAAAAATTGCACAATTTGTATGGAAACATGAAAGACCCCGAATAGCCAAAGCAATCTTGAGAAAGAAAAATGGAGCTGGAGGAATCAGGCTCCCTGACTTCAGACTATACTACAAAGCTACAGTAATCAAGACAGTATGGTACTGGCAGAAAAACAGAAATATAGATCGATAGGATAGAAAGCGCAGAGAGAAACCCACGCACATATGGTCACCTTATCTTTGATAAAGGAGGCAAGAATATACAATGGAGAAAAGGCAGCCTCTTCAGTAAGTGGTGCTGGGAAAACTGGACACCTACATGTAAAAGAATGAAATTAGAACACTCCCTAACACCATACACAAAAATAAACTCCAAATGGATTAAAGACCTAAATGTAAGGCCAGACACTGTAAAACTCTTAGAGGAAAACATAGGCAGAACACTCTGTGACATACATCACAGCAAGATCCTTTTGACCCACCTCCTAGGGAAATGGAAATAAACACAAAAATAAACAAATGGGACCTAATGAAACTTCAAAGCTTTTGCACAGCAAAGGAAACCGTAAACAAGACCAAAAGACAACCCTCTGAATGGGAGAAAATATTTGCAAACGAAGCAACCGACAAAGGATTAATCTCCAAAATATACAGTCAACTCATGCAGCTCAATACCAAAAAAACAACCCAGTCCAAAAATGGGCAGAAGACCTAAATAGACCTTTCTTCAAAGAAGATATACAGATTGCCAGCAAACACATGAAAGGATGCTCAACACTGCTAATCAGTAGAGAAATGCAAATCAAAACTACAGTGAGAGGGCTTCCCTGGTGGCGCAGTGGTTGAGGGTCCGCCTTCCGATGCAGGGGACGTGGGTTTGTGCCCCGGTCCGGGAGGATCCCACATGCCGTGGAGTGGCTGGTCCCGTGGGCCATGGCCGCTGGGCCTGCGTGTCCGGAGCCTGTGCTCCACAGCGGGAGAGGCCATAACAGTGAGAGCCCTGCATACCACAAAAAAAACCCAAAAAAAAACCCACTACAGTGAGATAGCACCTCACACTGGTCAGAATGGCCATCATCAAAAAATCTACAAGCAAAAAATGCTGGAAAGGGTGTAGAGAAGAGGGAACCCTCTTGCACTTTTGGTGGGAATGTAAATTGATACAGCCATATGGAAAACAGTATGGAGGTTCCTTAAAAAACTAAAGATAGAACTACCATATGACCCAGCAATCCCACTACCTGGCATATACCCTGAGAAAACCATAATTCAAAAAGAGTCACGCGGACTCCCCTGGTGGCGCAGTGGTTGAGAGTCCACCTGCCAGTGCAGGGGACACGGGTTCGTGCCCCGGTCTGGGAAGATCCCACATGCCACGGAGTGGCTGGGCCCGTGAGCCATGGCCGCTGAGCCTGCGCGTCTGGAGCCTGTGCTCCGCAACGGGAGAGGCCACAACAGTGAGAGGCCTGCGTACCGCAAAAAAAAGAGTCACGCACCACAATGTTCATTGCAGCACTGTTTACAATAGCCAGGACATGGAAGCAACCTAAGTGTCCATCGAGAGATGAATGGATAAAGAAGATGTGGCATACAATGGAATATTACTCAACCATAAAAAGAAATGAAATTGAGTTATTTGTAGTGAGGTAGATGGACCTAGAGTCTGTCATACAGAGTGAAGTAAGTCAGAAATAGAAAAATATTGTATGCTAACACATATATATGGAATCTAAAAAAAAACAAAATTGTTCTGAAGAACCTAGGGGCGGGACAGGAATAAAGACACAGATGTAGAGAATGGACTTAAGGACACGCGGCAGGGGAAGGGTAATCTGGGACGAAGTGAGAGAGTGGCATTGACATATACACACTACCAATTATAAAATAGATAGCTAGTGGGAAGCAGCCGCATAGCACAGGGAGATCAGCTTGGTTGCTTTGTGACCACCTAGAGGGGTGGGGTAGGGAGGGTGAGAGGGAGATGCAAGAGGGAGGGGATATGGGGATATAAGTATACGTATAGCTGATTCACTTTGTTATACAGCAGAAATTAACACAGCAATGTGAAGCAATTATACTCCAATAAAGATGTTAAAAAAATGTGAAGTATTTACATTCTTGTTAAAATGTGACATATTTACAGTTGGGCGGAGACAGTACAAAGAAAATTAAAGTCATCTCTAATCCCACTAACCGTTAGTCCTCTTTGGTATTTTATTACATCTTATAAATTTCAAAAAATGGCGGTCCAGTGGTTAGGACTCATCACTTCCACTGCAGGGGTCCCAGGTTTGATCCCTGGTTGGGGAACTAATATCCCACAAGCATGCAGCGCAGCCAAAAAAAGAAATGAAAACTACAGTCCATCTTTTGGGTTTTGATAATTTAATTGAAAATACAGCATTTTAGTGTCAGAATGGACAGTGTCAGATGCTTTCATGTTTTGGTGACAAAAAAGCTCAACTAAGTTTGTCTCCTATTATGGAACTTTGATGTACAGGATGGGGCGCTTGCTTATTTATGAAGATGACAATATTCCATGAGATTTTAGTTTGTCAACTTAAACTAGTTTATTGACATTGATTTTTTTTTTTTTTTTCCTCTCTCACTGCCATTTCCTGCCTGAATGGAAGTCAGATTTTTCTTTCTGTGACCACTGTCAAGCCCAGGACCATCATTTCTTCCAGCAGAATAAGACAGATGATGCTAGACTCTTAATTTCTGGTTGACTATAAATATTTTGGAAGTAATTTAGTGCTCTTAATTCATGGGAAGGTAAATACCCATTAATCCCTTCAACATTGTGGTCTCTGACACATACACATACACACACACACACACACACACACACACACTCACTTACACTCGCATACCCCTATGCATATTGTTTTTGATCAAAGTCCACGTTTACTTTTCACTTACAACTGAACTGGATACAGAGCAACTATACTGGGGCCACGACCTGCTTGAGCAGCATCATCCCTTACGTAGGCCCAGTGGATAGTGTGTGGATATTATTACCTAGGCTAGTGGGTAGGGTCCCCTGGAGTTCAGGTGTTTTTATTTTAGGAAATATGGAGGGTGGGGTTCTATTTTAGAATTTTAGAAAGTTTAATGAAAAGCACATAGATTATACTGGGGGTGAATTTATATGCAGGCAAATCCAATAAGATGTCTTTTAGGTAGAGTAGTAGTCAGACAGGGGCCTGTAGTCAGATTGTCTGGGCTTTTTACTTCCTGTGTGCTTTAGGCAAGTTAAACAGCATCTCTGAACCTCCATTTCTTGATCTGTAAAATGGGGATGGTAATAATACCCATCTTAAAGGGCTGTTGTGAGGATTCGGTGAAATAAAAGCTATGCAGTGCTGATTGGCACAGTGCCTGGCATGTGAAAGGTGCTTGGTAACAATTCTAGCTTATTGCTGTACAGCTAATTGTAAATCCTTAGTCTAAGTATGCTGACTGTCTTCACTGCTAGAGATGACTCTTCTCCCTGACCAAGCTTGAGACTAAATCAGGCTGTCAGGCCCAACTGTTTAGAGCCCTCACTCCTCCACATTGAGAAGCCCTTCCTTCCTTCCCACGCCCGTGTTCTGTCCCCAGACCTTGCTTCTCAGCTTCCTCCTGCAAGTGGCTCTGTCTGCTCCTCTTCTTTCTCTCCTCCCATCCACCTGCCTTGTCCCCTCTGTCCTTCCTCACTCCTCTCCCTCCCCTCTCTCCCTCTCCTTTCCTTCTCTCTGCCCTCCTCCCCTTTTCCGCTCTTCCCTTTCTCCTTTCTTCCCCTTCCCCTCCTTTCCTCCACTACCCCCTTCCTGTGCTCCCCCTCCCCCACTCTTTCTCCCCCTCCCAGCTTCTCTTTTCAACCCTGACACGTGGCCCGCTGAGCAGCAGACAGCTCAAACTCTTAAGCGGGAAAATGTCACATCTTTAAAGTCTTCATTACCTGTGATGGAAAATACTTATTTTCCTATTTCTTTAAGCAGCCTGACACTCTTCATATTGAGCTTCTCTTTCAGTTTCAAGAGGGCATCACTTTATGTCCCTTGGGCTCAAAAACTTAGTAGATTTTACAGGCAGTTACCGTTTAACTCTGTTTCTAAAAACTATGCATCCTGTACTTATAAATTTAATGGTAGCTTTATTATGTACATAAAGTTAAAATGAAATAATGTTTCTGAATAATAATTATAGGTTCATATAGTCATACTAAGCAAACTGATCTTTCCTGCCTAATTTGTTTGATTTTTTTTTTTTTTTTTTCTCTTCAGATTCCTTTCTCATTGGTCCAGTTTCCCCTGTGGGAGTCCTTAAAAGTAAGTTTTCCAATCTTCATATAAAACTTCTCTCTAATTATCTTATGATCATTAATACCCAGTAGTTTCGGTGTGGAATAGTAGAATATAATATTGAGTAGCGGTTTAAAAACTCAAAACTATTAGGAGTTGGAAATGTTTTGTGAGTGGGATTTACATGCCAGTTCAGTGTTTTAAACTTGTTTAGGTGTCTGTGGTCTGGGAAATAAGCAGAGCAGGCATAACTGACATCCTGAGATGTTTAGGAAAAACTTTGCTTTCTTCTGTATTGTAACTCTTTTTCCACCCACTTGAATTTTATTTCAGTTCGCTCTGTGTGTGTGTGTGTGTGTGTGTGTGTGTGTGTGTGTGTGTGTGTGTAGAGGTTAAGGGATAACAGTGAGGGTAAATGGAAAAGGAAGGAAAGCAAGGCTCTGAATATTTGTAGGCCTAGAAGGCCAAGACCTTCCCACCCACATCTAATGGTGGATGGGAGTGGGGAGGGGCTTGGTTTCTGAAGGCCCCTTCTGTCTTTCCTGCTCACCAGGCCTAGGACCCCTCAGTGAGAAGGAGCAGAGTGTGGGGAGTTGTGAGTCAGCGTTGGACTCATATGTTTAAAAACAAACAATTAAATGAAAATTTGAAAGCCTTTGTTCAAAACATGCAGACATTGTATTTGTTTTTCATCTCCTGGTGCAATGATTTCAAAAATTGCGGCTCACGGTATGAATTATGTGGTGTTTGCCAGCATTTTAAAGACAACAACAAAAGGGAAAATAATAGCATCTTATGAGGTAAGGTTAAGCCTTGCTTTGTCACACTTCAGTGTTGCGTGTACATATATACATGCGTCTGTGTACTGGGTCGCAATGTGAAATGTATTTCTCACTGTGGATAGTGATCAAAAGAATCTGAAAACCCTTGTTCAAATGAAAATGGTTTATAAATGACCAAACTGTAAAATGGCAAAGTACCTAGGTAGGCATTTGATAATACAAAAAATAAAGGAATTACTCTCATAATTGTATAGCGTTAGTCATCACGGAGCGCTCAAAGAAAATGTCTTTGGAAGAATAACAGTTACTTGGACTCTGAAAAATATTCTGTTGAAGTTACATACTAAGGATAATAAAATGAGACAAAACATTATTCATAAAAATAAACTCAGCAATAAGTATTGAGAAATACTTCTTATAAATGATCTGATTTTAAGGAGTAGTACAGTTCATTTAATGCAGATTTTGGGATCTTTCATGGTTGTTTGTTTGTTTTTGTCTTTCCTGCTTTCCGTGTGGCACACGGTGAAAATGGATTTCTCTGGCAGTGTTTCCGGGTGTGATGTAACAGCTATCCAATGAGAAGGTCACATTCCATAAGCATAACACCTCTCTATTTTTGTGTATGACAAAAGACAATGGAGCAACAGCTGTCCAGCAAACAAGACTCACTTTATTAGTGTCTCAATAAGCAGCATTCACGTGGCTTCTGCACTGTATCTAAGACACTTAGGCCCAGTTTCTGCACAGGAATGTTTTGAGGCCCAAAGAGGGAAAAAGCATGGGATTTGTTTCTTTGCAGTATTCAGGACATTTGCAGTATGCTAGCTAGTTAAGAAATGTCTAGGCTTCCTTGGTGGTGCAGTGGTTAAGAATCCACCTGCCAATGCAGGGGACACGGGTTCGAGCCCTGGTCCGGGAAGATCCCACATGCTGCGGAGCAACTAAGCCCGTGCGCCACAACTACTGAGCCTGCGCTCTAGAGCCCGCGAGCCACAACTACTGAGCCCACGTGCCTAGAGCCTGTGCTCCGCAACAAGAGAAGCCACTACAACGAGAAGCCCTCGCACCACAACGAAGAGTAGCCTCCGCTCGCCGCAACTAGAGAAAGCCCGCGAACAGCAACCAAGACCCAGTGCAGCCATAAATAAATGAATGAATGTATGTATGTCTAGAATTTTTCAGAGTAATCATAGATAACAATGTTGAGCTTTAATACTTTTCTTTGAGCCAATGTTAAGATGCCATAGTTTTTTTTTTTTTTTTGTCGGATTTATTGAGGAATAATCTTCATACAGGAAAACTCCTTTTAAGTGTACATTTTTACAGGTTTTGAAAAATATGACTACCACCCTAAACAAAATGTAATATCATCACCCTTTTCCAGAATATCATATAAATAGAATCACACACTGTGTAGTATTTTGTTCTTGGCTTCTTTCATTTAATATGAAAGAAGAGATTCATTCCTGTTTTATCCCGTACCAGTAGTTTGCTCCTTAGTGGTGCTGAGTAGCATTTCATTGTGTACACGTACTATAATTTGTTTAGCCAGTTACTAGTTGATACACGTTCGAGTTGTTGATGATTATGGATGAAGCTGCTACAAATGCTTGTACGTGGGTATTTGAATGGATATATGGTTTTGTTTCTCTTGGGTAAGTACCTAGGAATGGGATTGCTGGGTCATAGGGAAAATATAAGTTTAATTTATAAGAAACTGTCACAGTGTTTTCCAAGGTGGCTGTCCCATTTTCCAGCAATGTGTGAGAGTTCCAGTTGCTCTGCATCCATGTCATTGTTTGTTATTATTAGATTAAATAAAACTTTACCCATTCTGATAGTTGTGTAGTGGTATCTCATTGTGGTTTTAATTTGCAGTTCTCTCAGGACTAAATAATATTGAGCATCTTTTCGTATAATAGTGTGTTGTTTATTTTTAAACATCCAAATGTGAAACCACAGTGCTTTGTAAAAGTAGACAATTTTTGGCATGTCTTTTATTTTTGTATTTATGAGTTTATCCATTTACATTTGCTTCTGCAACCGTAGAGACACTGTATTATATGGAAGGGTTTCTCTATTATGTTTATGTGGAAATACTGCTAAGAAAAAATTTTCTCAGCAAGGACTTCGGCAGATTGTGTGCACATTGTGCTATAAGGAGTGGGAATCTGGAGGTAGGGGGTGGCCACTATCATCTTAAACTTATTCTGCCTAAAATCGATGGTATCGCCTTCTAAAATCACTTCCTCCTGCTGTCTCCCTGATTTCTGTTAATCATACTACTATTCTCCTGACCCCTTTGGTCTCAAATCCCAGGTTAAATCTGATCCTCTTTTTCTCTATCACTCACCAAGTTGTGTTCACTCTGACTTTTTGAAACCTGTGGCCTCCTTTTTTTTTTTTAAATCAGATTCTTACTAACTTATGCCTGGACTTAGTTAACACTCATCTGTTCTACACATTGAATTTGTGTGATCTTCCTTAAACATCTCTTTGAAGTTCCCAGAAATGTATAACTTTCTAAAACTCTAAAGCATGAAGTTGTTGGCACTCCGGGATGTCCATACTGTGTCCTTAACTGTTTTTTTCGGTCTCCCTTCCCCTTACACTTTTTTTTTTTTTTGCTTTCCCTCCTTTCCTTCCTCTCCTTCCAACCAGAATAGCCTCCTTACTGCCCCTTTTCTTTGGCTTCCTTCTGCAATGGGCTTTCACGGATCAAATGCTATGCATCTTTTAAAGCCAGCTCAGTTTTTTTCTCGTGCTTGAAGTCTTCCAATCCAGACCCTGAAGGTTTACCCTTATAGCTAACATTTGTCTGTATGGCTGATTGGTATTTATTCGTGTACTGTATTGCATTTAAAACATCTTAGAACTGAGCTTTAGCGCATTCTGATAAGGCCTGAACCCCTTCTATTTATAGAAAAGTGACAGATGCCGTTAGTGTACATGTATTGCCTGCCTGCTGTGAGTTAGACACTGTTTCATTTCACAGCAGTTCAAAGATGAATAAGATGTAGCTGATGCCCTTGAGGAGTTTTTACTCTATCAGAGAAGCACATACCCACAGATAACTCCAAGGTAACATGTCTGTAATTGAAGACCACCCAAGGCACTGTGGGAGCCAGCCCCCCTGACTCCCCAAATCATGTCATTTCACTACCTCATTTCTTATGTTTTCTTTTTTTTTTTAAATAGTACATATGCTTACAAAAAAGATTTAGATGGAAGAACACTAAACACCATAAAGAGGAGGGGAAGTAAAAGGGGTAGGTCATCATATCCAGAACCTCTGAGAAGATCATTTTCCTTTAAGATTTATATTGAGTTTGGAACTTTTCTAGTAGCCCAACAAGAAGAGAAACACGATAGATTACATGGTTCTCTTATCTGACAAATAACCAAAGCTTATTATTTCATGTTGTCCCTTGGCTTTGAATACCCTGTGTATATGGCTGACTTGCACGTTTAAAGCTCTGTCGTGGACCACTTGCTCTGAGTTACAGCCTCACATGACCAACTTCCTAGGTGACACCCTTACTCAGGGTGTCTCAGGGGAACCAGCTCAGAACAGAACACTTGTTTTTTATTCCCCTTCTCCCCAACCTGTTCCTTCCCAGGTGTCTCCTTCTCCGTAAGTAGAACACACGTCTGTTGCTTGCTAAAGTAGAAACTTAAGAATGACTCCACAGTTCTCTCTTTCCCTTATCATCCAGCCCATCAGAACAGTCCACTGTTCTTTTTTTTTTTTACATTTATTTTTATGTTATTATTTATTTTGGGCTGCGTTGGGTCTTTTTTGCTGCGTGCGGGCATTCTGTAGTTGCGGAGAGCTGGGGCTACTCTTCGTTGCGGTGTGCGGACTTTTCATTGAGGGGGTTTCTCTTGCTGCGGAGCACGGGCTCTAGGTGCGTGGGCTTCAGTAGTTGTGGCTCGCGGGCTAGAGCACAGGCTCAGTAGTTGTGGCGCTCGGGCTTAGCTGCTCTGCGGCATGTGGGATCTTCCCGGACCAGGGCTCGAACCCGTGTCCCCTGCATTGGCAGGCGGATTCTTAACCACTGTGCCACCACGAAAGTCCCCAGAAGAGTCCACTGTTCTGATTGAAGCCTCTAACTCATCTCTTGCTTGAGTTGCCACGTTGGCCTCTCCAATGGTCTCTCTGATTCCATTCTCTAAAATATCTTCTCTTCACAACAGCCAGAGTGATCTTTTAAAGAAATAAATCAGATCATACCACTCTCTGCTAAAAGCCTTCAGTGACACCTCTTTGAAAGAAGAGTAAAATCCGGAGTTTAAACTGCGGTTGACAGGGTCCCGTGTCATCCGCCCCTCCTACCTCACCGATCTTATCCCACAGCACCCGCCCACTACACTCCAGCCTCCCCATGTCCACGTCCTGCCCTGCAGTCTGGCTAGCCTCCCTCTGTTCTGTTCGGACTCGCCAGGCTGCTCCTTACCCGAGGGCCTTTAAGTTTGTTGTGCCCTCTGCCAGAAATATTCTTTATTCATTTATTCTACACATTGTTACTGAGTACCTACTATGTGCCTACGGCCTGGGGAATATAGTGATCAACAGGGTTGACAAAAATCCCTCATCAAGCTTTCACTCTGGCTCTTTCCCTAGGCTTTTCTCACGTCCAAATCTTTCTTGTTCTTTAGTCTTAGATCATGTCACTTCAGAGAGGCGTTCCCTGTCCACCCATCTTTAAAGTAGGACCTTCCCATCTTCCCTGCTCAGTAAACACAGCACCTGTTTATTTCCTTTGTAGCATTTAAATAGTTTATTTAGTTATGCACTTATTGACGCCCAAATACTTATAAAAAACACGTTGTGTGTTGAGCAGATATATGCCAGGCACTGTGCCGAGGAGTATATTATATATTCCTTAGCATCTTATTCTCGTGACGTACAACTCAGAGAGACAGGTCCTGTTGTCATCCCCACTAAAACAGGGAAACCAGGGCTCAGAGAGATTGTCTTCCATCTGTCAAACTAAGTCCTCAGTTTTCTGTCCAGTACCCTTTTACTGTGTTAACATTGTTTTTATTACTACAGTCATGATCATTAATAATCATAATATGTAGCGTTTCTCAAAGTTACAGTGTGCCCAGCACTGTGCTAATCACTTTCCATGGATTATCTCCTATTAATCTTCATGGCAATTCTTTGAGGTGGGTGCTCTTACCGTCTTCATTTTGCAGATGTGGAAACTGAAGAAGAGTTTGAGTGCCTTGCCCAAGGCCTCAGGAACACTCAGTGTTAAGGGGTACATCCAGGATTTGAACCCAGACAGTCTGACTCCAGAGTTGATGTCCTTAATTATTTTACACATAACTTTGCACATAGCGGACAATATCTTTAAGAATGTCGTTGCTGTTTCATATGTTCAAAGGTTGGTAAAAAGTTGAGATGGTTGTATTATATCTAATCAGCTTATTTCAGGCATTTCTGCAAATTGTGTTGATTCTTTAACTTGATGACATAAAACTTAAAAGCCCTGGCTACCATATTTCTTAGACCAGCCTCCCTTCCTCCCCTCCCCCAACCCATCCCGGTTCTGCTGTACTTGGGCAAGGGTTAAACAGTGTTTGCTTCAGGAAGGAGTCAGCTCCGAGGGACCGACACGGGGGAGCACAGATAGTTTATGGGGATGAGTGGAGCCAGACTACATTTCCCGCGTGTTTGTGTTTTAATTTCTTGTAGGACTTGGCTTTTTGGAGGAAGAAACTTTGTCTTCTGATCGTTTATATTCTTTGTAGTTCTGACTTTTACACAGCAGGTGTTTATGACTATTTACTAATTGTTTGGAGGTTAGCATTCTTTCTTTTTCAAGGTCAAAGCAAAGTTGGGTAGCTGTATACATTAACCGTTTTATTTAAAAGTAGTTTCTTTTAGAAGTATGATGACAGCTCTAACATACAGATATGTATTCTCACTGAGCCTTTGGCAAACAATACACGTATTTTGAAAGGATATGATAAAATTTCCTATAAGAATGTCAGATTTGTTCTAGTGTCTGAATATATAGAGAAGTGTAGAGGATTATTAAGAATGCTGCCAGGTCTAAGTAGTTTTGCTTGTAGCCACAAGGTGTTACAAAGTTGCAAAGCAGTAACTAGAAGAAATGCAAACCTTAACCTCAGATGCAACGTTTGAAGCAAAATGAAAATAAAATCAGTTTGGTTATGTAAAATTTTCACATTATGCTGATGATTTTCTAAAATGAAATCATAACTTTGTAACAGAAATCAGGGGCCAGTGGATTATCATTTCAGTTATAGGACAATGTATAAAATCAATACATTTTAGAAGTCTTTTAAACAGCCAGTACTTTATAAAAACTATATTTTTATTCAAATTGAAGGGTAACTTGTTTATTGTTGTTGATTCTTATTTTTTAAGTTAATTAATTTTTGGCTGCATTGGGTCTTCTTTGCTGCATGCAGGCTTTCTCTAGTTGCAGTGAGCGGAGGCTCCTCTTTGTTGCGGTGCGTGGGCTTCTCATTGTGGTGGCTTCTTTTGTTGCGGAGCACAGGCTCTAGGCGCGTGGGCTTCAGTAGTTGTGGCTTGCGGGCTCAGTAGTTGTGGCACACGGGCTTAGTTGGTACGCGGCATGTGGAATCTTCCTGGACCAGGGCTTGAACCCGTGTCCCTTGCATTGGCAGGCGGATTCTTAATCACTGCGCCACCAGGGAAGTCCTGATTCTTATTTTAATAATAGTTAAAGTGTCTTATCACTCCATCCGCAACATTCTCCCATACCTTTAGTATATGAACAAAATGATAGTAATTTAGAAGGTGCTCATGCTCACGGTCTCCACTGCACCATTTCATGAGACTGGGACAATCTGGTATCTGCACAGACATGTTTGATCAGAACATAGATTCCTGTGAAGGCATATTAAAGATTGCGAAGGGAATGATAACAGAGTAAAAATGATTGTGTGTGATTTTTACTGCACTGTTTGTCCCCTAAATTAAATACAGCATGCCAAGATGGAAGAAAACTCCTAAAAATAAGAGCAAAATATTTTATTTCCAGATCACCAGCAAAGTCGGAGTCTGAGACGCTGATTAGGATTTTAGCAAAATGTCATTACAATGAAGCAGACATCTTTTTTAACAATTTAAAAAATATGAGAACTTTTGAATTCTTAAAGACAGATGGTTAAAAAGAGATGGCAAAGAAAACTAAGGAAGGAAGGAAGGATGTGTAGCAAAGCCTGACAGGATGGATGGAAAGGGTGTCACTTCTGAGGCTCTGGATCCTTCTCCCATCTCCTCCTTTGGACCGGTGCACTCAGCCGCCTGGTGTCCTGCTGTAGTTACAGTTGTGAAGCCAGAGCAGTAACAACACCTAATATGCTCCTTGCAGGTTCCATTACTTTCAACCGAGTTAAGCTTTAACCTTGCCTCTTGGGTCCCACAGGCTAGTGGGTTAGGGTCCTTTGTCAAAAAACAATAAAATGCACACCAGGATTCCTCCTTTGTCATCTTCTTTTGGATGTTCCTCTTCTGTTTATGCAAGGTTGTGAGCAAAATGAGATAAATATGCTCATTCAGATACAACATTCCTGTGATGAATCAAATTGACTTTTTTTGGCTGAGACAAAGTGTGAGAAAGGAATTAAACACACTTCATTTTAATCAGATTATCAAACAAATATATATTAAAAAGCACTTTTTATTTATTTATTTTTTAAACATCTTTATTGGAGTATAATTGCTTTACAATGATGTGTTACTTTCTGCTTTATAACAAAGTGAATCAGTTATACATATGTTCCCATATCTCTTCCCTCTTGCTTCTTCCTCCCTCCTACCCTCCCTACCCCACCCCTCTAGCTGGTCACAAAGCACTGAGCTGATCTCCCTGTGCTATGTGGCTGCTTCCCACTAGCTATTTTACTTCTGGTAGTGTATATATGTCCATGCCATCCTCTCACTTTGTCACAGCTTACCCTTCCCCCTCCCCATATCCTCAAGTCCATTCTCTAGTAGGTCTATGTCTTTATTCCCGTCTTGCCCCTAGGTTCTTCATGACCTTTTTTTTTTCTTAGATTCCATATATATGTGTTAGTGTACGGTATTTCATTTTCTTTTTCTGACTTACTTCACTCTGTGTGACAGACTCTAGGTCCATCTACCTCACTACAAATAACTCAATTTCGTTTCTTTTTATGGCTGAGTAATATTCCATTGTGTATATGTGCCACATCTTCTTTATCCATTCATCTGTTGATGGACACTTAGGTTGCTTCCATGTCCTGGCTATTGTAAATAGAGCTGCAATGAACATTTTGGTACATGACTCTTTTTGAATTCTGGTTTTCTAAGTGTATATGCCCAGTAGTGGGATTTCTGGGTTGTCTGGTAGTTCTATTTGTAGTTTTTTAAGGAACCTCCATACTGTTCTCCATAGTGGCTGTATCAATTTACATTCCCACCAACAGTGCAAGAGTGTTCCCTTTTCTCCACACCCTCTCCAGCATTTATTGTGTCTAGATTTTTTGAAGATGGCCATTCTGACTGGTGTAGATGATATCTCATTGTAGTTTTGATTTGCATTTCTCTAACGATTAATGATGTTGAGCATTCTTTCATGTGTTTGTTGGCAGTCTGTATATCTTTGGAGAAATGTCTATTTAGGTCTTCTGCCCATTTTTGGATTGGGTTGTTTGTTTTTTTGTTATTGAGCTGCATGAGCTGCTTGTAAATTTTGGAGATTAATCCTTTGTCAGTTGCTTCATTTGCAAATATTTTCTCCCATTCTGAGGGTTGTCTTTTGGTGGTGTTTATGGTTTCCTTTGCTGTGCAAAATCTTTGAAGTTTCATTAAGTCCCATTTGTGCACTTTTAAAAAATGCCTATAATGATGCCCAGTTCCTTTGGAGATATAAAACTGTGCTAGTATTTGATTTCCAGGGAGCCATGTACAGATTCACACGTAATCTCCTTTAAAAAATGGGGAGAAAAGGAGTTAGCTTTGTTTCTGTTTGTCCTTTAGACCTGCTTCCTGGGTATTCTTGAGTGTTTTTGGTGTCGGTTTAGTATGTCTGGTGTAAATATGCGATAGGATACTGTTAGTGCTGCTCTGGTTTCACTCTGTCATCCCTGGGTGATCCTGGCCCTCCTTCCAGCTGAACCTCAATCAAGCCTTTTAACTGTCTCCGCCCAGCTCACTAGAAGGCCTTGTCCAGTTAAGTAAATGTTCATCCTTGAGCTGGAACCTGTTAGCTGTTCCTGGTCTATACGGTTCTTTCCTGAGCCACAAAGGACAATTTGGGATTATGATGTCTGGCCAGTTGATGTTTTCCTCCTTCTCTACACAAGGGTAAAATTATCCAACACTACTTACCTTATAGGTATTCATATCAGTTCCAAATATTTGCCTGCCTTCTATGTATAAGGAATTGTGCAAGGCCCTGTGAGACTCCAGAGGTGAAGGTAATGAAGTCCCTATCCTGTTGAATCAGGGGTCAGATGAGCGAGTTTTTGCAGGTTAATGAAAAGAAGTGAGTCCTTATTATACATATTTTTTGGTACTTTTGAGGATAGTGGCTTGTCAGTGTACCTGTTTCTGGATAAATGGAGCTTGTTAGTGTAAGTCCCCCAGTTCTTCCATTTGAACCATTTTTATAAAAATCTTTTAAAAAGATTGTTACATACTTAAACATAGCAAACCAAGTGTGTCTTTCCAGGCAGAAGTATTAAAAGTAATCACACCTTTTCTTGTTGTCTTAAAATTTGTATCATGAGCATCAGTTATAATAATAACTGTTACTCAGTTTAGATACCTTTTGCCCCTACCCAAACTAATAAAAGACATCAAACCACAGATCCAGGAAGCTTAGACAGCCCTCCAATCAGAATAAATACCTCCCAAATAAAACCTAGGCACACATATCCAAAAATATTACTTTGTAATTGTAAAACCTAAATATTACTAAGCAAACTCAGCATTTGAGCCCATCTTACGTTTGCTCAAGAATAAATGAAATTTCTTATATTGGGTTGGCCAAAAAGTTCATTTGGGTTTTTCTGTACCATCTTAAGGAAAAACCCAAAAGAAGTTTTTGGCCAACCCAATATTTACCAGCACAATCATTCATTAAAAAATTTCTTACGAACTCTTATTATCGGTTTAAGAGGAATCCATTTTAGCCCTTTAACCACTTGCGTATATTGCTCCAGCCATGGTAGGGCAGAAGTGAACGCTTACTTGTGGTTCCCAATTGTATTCATTATTCTTTTCATTTTAAAACTTTGCTTTGGAAATCCCATATTTATTTATTTATTTATAAAAATTTATTTATTTTTAAAAACTTTTGCCTGCGTTGGGTCTTCATTGCTGGCTGAGGGCTTTCTCTAGTTGTGGTGAGCGGGGGCTACTCTTTGTTGCGGTGTGTGGGCTTCTCATTGCAGTGGCTTCTCTTGTTGAGGAGCACGGGCTCTAAGCACGCAGGCTTCAGTAGTTGTGGCATCGGGCTCAGTAGTTGTGGCTCGCGGGCTCTAGAGCGCAGGCTCAGTCGTTGTGGCTCACGGGCTTAGTTGCTCTGCAGCATGCGGGATCTTCCCGGACCAGGGCTCGGACCCGTGTCCCGTGCATTGGCAGGTGGATTCTTAACCACTGCGCCACCAGGGAAGTCCTGGAAATCTCTTTTTTTGTGTGTGGTACGCGGGCCTCTCACTGTTGTGGCCCCTCCCGTTGTGGAGCACAGGCTCCGGACGCGCAGGCCCAGCGGCCGTGGTTCACAGGCCCAGTTGCTCCGCGGCATGTGGGATCTTCCAGGACCGGGACACGAACCCGTGTCCCTTGCATCGGCAGGCGGACTGTCAACCACTGCGCCACCAGGGAAGCCCTGGAGATCTCTTTTTTCAAGTCATGTTTGTATATAAGTACTTCACAGAGAATTCATTAATGTAAATTATAAATATAATTTTATTATTCAGTTGTTAATTGTTAATTGAATAATAAAATTATAGGCAGCTGTTGCTTTAACTATGTTTTTTTTTTTTGCGGTACGCGGGCCTCTCACTGTTGTGGCCTCTCCCGTTGCAGAGCACAGGCTCCGGACGCACAGGCTTAGCGGCCATGGCTCACGGGCCCAGCCGCTCCGCGGCATGTGGGATCTTCCCAGACTGGAGCACGAACCCGTGTCCCCTGCATCGGCAGGCGGACTCTCAACCACTGCGCCACCAGGGAAGCCCTAACTATGTTTTAAAGTGGATGTACCAAAGCTATACAATAGCTTGATCACCTACAGTATGGAGGGCAGTTGAGTGAAATTAATCATGTGCGGTCTTTAACGTGTTCTGAAATTCTGGTACTAGACAGACAGCAGTGCGACCTGCACAGAGGATTGTCTTTTCTGTTGTGTTAAATGAATCATCATTTATTATGATGTCAGTCATGTGGAACTGAGGAGACGATTCAGCACAGATACCTCCTAAGGTACCATAAAACTCATGGGGTGAAGTGTTGTAATCTTACACAGTTGGAAGCCACCTAACTACTTCTGAGTACAACAACTGAAGAAGTCCCAAAGTTAAGTTTCCCTGCACTGAAGCCAAAACGCTTATTTTCAATTTGTTGTTCGTTCATAAGACAACCGTGCACATTTGGGTGGGTCTTTTAAAGTAACAAAGCCTTCTCTTCATGCTGTACTTGAAAGACACTTGGCTCAGGCTTGGACTCCCAGCCATTTCCTAGTATCGGGCCTGGTGTTTGCTCTCTGTCCTCTGAATGAATACTGGTGCTAATAGCTGTAACCCTGGCGGGGGTGTGTGTGGAGGAGCCTCGAAAGTACTTCATGCCTTCTTCCTCTGATGGCCCTTGAGCTCTGAGTGAAGGATCACTTGGGAAATGAGAACAATCTGATTGTTTTTGTAGCGCCACCACTAAGTATTCAGGATTCCTCATAATATCCTACTGGATAATAGAAATATCACTAGTTGAAAAATAAATCAGGCCTGATGTTTAAAATTCACACACCTTTAAACAATGTGAATGGTGAAATTCAATTAAGGTCTGTATCTTAGGAGTATTGTACCTATTTTCATTTCCTGTTTTCATCATTATACTTGGGTTATGTAAAATGTCAACAGTAGAGGAGGCTGGGTAAAGGGTGTATGGGACCTCTACTATTTTTGCACATTTTCTGTAAGTCTAAAATGATTTCAAAATGAAATGTTCTAAATAAGCTACTAGAAATCGTTTCCAGTCATCCTATGTTAAGGAAACTTTCCTCAAGAAAAACCGCAAAAGTGAAACTAAGAACATTTCTGACTGCCATTCTCGTTACTTGAAATGTCTCATTTACATGAGATATAAGCAAATGTGCATGGATTCATCTGAAAATTTCGTTTTTTATTTGAAAAGAAAATGGAAACAGGACTTGGAATAGTGATAAGTAAGCAAACACCAAGTAAAGTATGGCTGCCTGCTTTTTTTAGTGTTAAAAGCTCTGTCACATCAGTTGAGACCCAACACTGTGGTTCTTCATGTTTGGGCCTCCTTTCTGCCCTCCCCCTGCAGTCATTTACTTGCTTTTACAGGAATGATCATTAGACCTCTGTGGCAATGGAAATACTTATTTAGGTTGAGAAGTTACGGCAATTTAAAAATTTTGGGTGTTGAGACAGGGCCTTAAAAAAAATCCTCCATTCCAAACCCACATGATTTATATACATTTATTGACATCAAAATATTTTCTTTCATAACTTGCATATTATATTGTAGCTTCCGTAAAAGTTGAGCTGTGTATCGAGGAAGCTTATAAATGTTGCTTATATACTATTCTGTCTACAAGGCACGTGGCTTTGAGGGGACCGTAAAAATCAGCTTCAGTTCCCCCACTTTCGATCTGTGTGACCTCAGGGAAGTTACTTGACAACTCTTAGTACCACCCTACACCTGTGTGTCTGGATAATAATACACACCTTTCAAAATTAAATGAGAAATGTGAAATCTTTTGCATAGTTTCTGGAACATGCTAGGTACTCAGCAAGTGGTAAGTAATACTGTCAATAGCAGTCATTCATACTGTTGTCTAAACTACATTTTTATTCCATTTTCTAATCTACTCTTAAATTATTTAAAGCTAATAAACAATAATATTACACTTCCTGTGAGTAATCTTTCCTGTCTTTTTTTTGTTTTAACATCTTTATTGGAGTATAATTGCTTTACAATGGTGTGTTAGTTTCTGCTTTATAACAAAGTGAATCAGTTATACATATACATATGTTCCCATATCTCTTCCCTCTTGCGTCTCCCGCCCACCCTCTCTATCCCACCCTTCTAGGTGGTCACAAACCACCGAACTGATCTCCCTGTTCTATGCGGCTGCTTCCCACTACCTATCTATTTTACATTTGGTAGTGTATATCTGTCCATGCCACTCTCTCACTTCATCCCAGCTTACCCTTCCCCCTCCCCATGTCCTCAAGTCCATTCTCTACGTCTGTGTCGTTATTCCTGTCCTGCCTCTAGGTTCATCAGAACCTTTTTTTTTTTTTTTAGATTCCATATATATGTGTTAGCCTATGGTATTTGTTTTTCTCTTTCTGACTTACTTCACTCTGTATGACAGACTCTAGGTCCATCCACCTCACTACAAATAACTCAATTTCATTTCTTTTTATGGCTGAGTAATATTCCACTGTATATATGTGCCACATCTTCTTTATCCATTCATCTGTTGATGGACACTTAGGTTGCTTCCATGTCCTGCCTATTGTAAATAGAGCTGCAGTGAACTTTGTGGTACATGACTCTTTTTGAATTATGGCTTTCTCAGGGTATATGCCTAGTAGTGGGATTGCTGGGTCGTATGGTAGTTCTATTTTTAGTTTTTCAAGGAACCTCCATACTGTTCTCCGTAGTGGCTGTATCAATTTACATTCCCACTAGCAGTGCAAGAGAGTTCCCTTTCCTCCACACCCTCTTCAGCATTTATTGTTTGTAGATTTTTTGATGATGGCTATTCTGATTGGTGTGAGGTGATACCTCATTGTAGTTTTGATTTGCATTTCTCTAATGATAAGTGATGTTGAGCATCCTTTCACGTGTTTGTTGGCAATCTGTATATCTTCTTTGGAGAAATGTGTATTTAGGTCTTCTGCCCATTTTTGGATTGGGTTGTTTGTTTTTTGATATTGAGCTGCATGAGCTGCTTGTAAGTTTTAGAGACTAATCCTTTGTTGGTTGCTTCGTTTGCAAATATTTTCTCCCATCCTGAGGGTTGTCTTTTCGTCTTGTTTAAGGTTTCCTTTGCTGTGCAAAAGCTTTTAAGTTTCATTAGGTCCCATTTGTTTATTGTTGTTTTTATTTCCATTTCTCTAGGAGGTGGGTCAAAAAGGATCTTGCTGTGATTTATGTCATAGAGTGTTCTGCCTGTGTTTTCCTCTAAGAGTTTTATAGTGTCTGGCCTTACATTTAGGTCTTTAATCCATTTGGAGTTTATTTTTGTGTATGGTGTTAAGGAGTGTTCTAATTTCATTCTTTTACATGTAGGTGTCCAGTTTTCCCAGCACCACTTATTGAAGAGGCAGTCTTTTCTCCATTGTATATTCTTGCCTCCTTTATCAAAGATATGTGCGTGGGTTTCTCTCTGGGCTTTCTGTCCTGTTCCATTGATCTATATTTCTGTTTTTGTGCCAGTACCATACTGTCTTGATTACTGTAGCTTTGTAGTATAGTCTGAAGTCAGGGAGCCTGATTCCTCCAGCTCCGTTTTTCTTTCTCAAGATTGTTTTGGCTGTTTGGGGTCTTTTGTGTTTCCATACAAATTGTGCAATTTTTTGTTCTAGTTCTGTGAAAAATGCCATTGGCAGTTTGACAGGGATTGCATTGAATCTGTAGATTGCTTTGTGTAGTATAGTCATTTTCACAATGTTGATTCTTCCAGTCCAGGAACATGGTATATCTCTTCATCTGTTTGTATCGTCTTTAATGTCTTTCATCAGTTTGTTATAGTTTTCTGCGTACAGGTCTTTTGTCTCCTTAGGTAGGTTTATTCCTAGGTATTTTATTCTTTTTGTTGCAGTGGTAAATGGGAGTGTTTCCTTAATTTTTTCCTGTCTTTCCAGCCAGTTTTTTGTTGATCACAATCCTCCAGTTCCTCCATATATGTGAACAAATATGTAATTTCAAAATATTTTCATAATTCATGTACAGTACTTTTTACCAGCCAGTTTTCTTATCATTATCCTTGTTGCTTAATGAATTTAAAGTTGCCCCCAAATGAATCATTTGTAAACAACACTCATCTTTTTAGCTTGGTCTCAGTATTCTTTTTCCAAAGTTCTATATTCAGACAATTCATTATTAAAAAAAAATTACAAACCCATATTATTTAAAGCAAGTTGCTTTGGACATTGACAGAGTTTGTTCATTCACTTGAATATTCTAATATCATTCTAGTAAAAGTTACCTGTATTTGGAAGTGAAGTGTCTTATAAATACCTTCTGTCTGCTGTCAAAATAGCTGTAACCTATAGATCCAAGTCCAAGTATGTATATACTCTGTACCTACCTGTTTAAACTTTGATAAGTTACTTAACTTCTCTGAGCCTCAACTTTCTTGTCTGTAAAATGAGGATAAGGTAGCACATACCTTAGAAGATTGTGGTTAGGATTTCATGAGTTAATGTATGTAAAGTGTTGGGTACCTGGAGCATAGTAAGTTCTGTGTGTTTATTGTGGTTGCTGTTATAATTGTTACTTCTCTTATGCTGTGTTTGCCATGGAATTTTCTCACTTGAATCTAAATCTTTTGGTTATAGAGATTTTTGTTTAAGATATTTATTAGTATCCTTTTCTAATACAAAATGATTTCCTCATATGTTTTTAGGCTAAATTGTTCTGGCCAGGTGATATGCTTATCTTTGGAGATTCTATTTTTAAATTGTGTCTTCAGCCATTAGAGTCTGTTTTGATCCAGTGTTTTACTTCCCTTGGCAACCAGTTTTTTTCCTTCCTGGATTACAACAGGCACCTCTGTGAAGCCTTCTTTGTCACTTTCTGTTATAACCCTCTTCTGCCTTCACTCTACTCCCATCCCATATTAGACCTGGGGACTGCGATCTTTTTTCCCTTGACCTTATACTGCCTGAATCCTAGTAGGTATTGAGTAAATGTTGAATTTATGAGTTACATAGTATCTTTGATTTTTTTCTCCTGTATGACATGTAGTGCACATCTTATTATTTGTTCTTTATTACTGCTTATAAACTCAGCATTATTCGTAGTATTTTAAGTTTGTTTGGAGTAAACTTTGGCTCTCTGGAACCCTTGAAGCTACCAGTAGAAACTGAAGATGATGTCATTACCAAAATGACTATTTTATGTTTTGTATCCTTTTTCTAAAAAGTCAGCACAGTAAATAATGGTGTTAAATTTGGCATTAGCCTGATAAAATACACATTTTGCCATCTTTAAAGTAAAAAGCTGCTGTTCTACTGATTTGCTTCTTATGCTGTCTTGAGTGCTTATAAGACCTCTGGAGAAAAAAATGTTTTCTACACAGATATACTTGCAAACATTAGAGCATTTACTGAAAAAATACCAAATACTCTGCTTAATGTCAAGATTATCTTTAGAAAGCTGTTTGTGCTAAAACTTTTTTTTAGCTCATCTACTTCCACAAGTAAGGTTACAAAAATCTTTTTGATAGCTGCACTCTTAGTCCAGTGATTTTAATAAATACACTTTCCAAGTAACTGTTCTCATTAGTTAGGTGGAAGGAAATGTTGGAGCCCTCAGACACCATACATTATTATATCTCTAACTTGTTAGGTAGTTTCCATAGTTAGGTGACTGACTTAAGAAAAGTTGACAAACAGGGCCCTACATGCCTTGGTTTGTTTATATGGCATCTTCTCCATTTCTGTAGCAACTTACTCAACCTTCCAGGTGTATTTTCGGTGGGGAAGTATTGAGAGTAGAAAATTAGTACTAGGTTTGCTGTTCTTCTTTCAGTTGTGGTATATTTGATCATCCATAAAAATGTCATGCCACCATCAGCAGGTCATTATACTACTATAACCGTTGCAATGAATATATTCAACAGGTCTAATTTCTAATATTCTTCATCCTTATTGCAGTACCTGCCATTATGCTAGACATCCTATCCAGTGCAGTAAGGCAAGAAAAATAAATAAAAGGCAATAATCCAAATTGGAAAGGAAGAAGTAAAACTGTTTATTCACAGACGGATGATCACTGATGTAGAAAATTTGATGGAAGCTCCATAGAAGCTACTAGAGCTGATAAATTTAGCAAGGCTGCAGAATACAAGATCAGTATGCAAAAGTCAATTGTATTTCTACATATTAAGCAATCAGAAACGGAAATTTAGAGGAAAAAAAAAGCAATACCATTTACAATAGCACCAAAACATATGAAATACTTAGGGATAGAATTGACAATACAAGTGCAAGACCTGTATACTGAAAACTGCAAAACATCGTTGAGAGAGAATAATGGAGCCCCAGGGCTTCCCTGGTGGTCCAGTGGTTAAGAATCCACCTGCCAGTGCAAGGAACACAGGTTTGCGCCCTGGCCCGGGAAGATCCAACATGCTGCGGAGCAACTAAGCCCTTGTATCACAACTACTGAGCCTGAGCTCTAGAGCCCACAAGCCACAACTACTGAGCCCATGTGCCACAAGTACTGAAGCCTGCGCGCCTAAAGCCCATGCTCCACAACAAGGGAAACCATGACAATGAGAAGCCCGCTCACTGCAATGAAGAGTAGCCCCCGCTCACCGCAGCTAGAGAAAGCCCACGCACAGCAACAAAGACCCAACACAGCCATAAATGAATGAATGAAAATAATGGAGCCCCAAGTAAATGGAGAGATGCACCATGTTTATGGGTCAGAAAACTCAATACTGTTAGCATCTCCGTTCTCTCCAAAGTGATTGATAGATTCATTGCAATTCAAATCAGAATCTCAGCAGGCCGGACTTCCCTGGTGGTGCAGTGGTTAAGAATCTGCCTGCCAATGCAGGGGACATGGGTTTGAGCCCTGGTCTAGGAAGAATTCCACATGCCGCGGAGCAGCTAAGACCGTGAGCCACACCTACTGAACCTGAGCTATGGAGCAGTTAAGACCGTGAGCCACACCTACTGAACCTGAGCTCTAGAGCCCACGAGCCACAACTAGTGACCCTGCACGTCTAGAGCCTGTGCTCCGCGACAAGAGAAGCCACCACAGTGAGAAGCCCATGCACAGTGATGAAGAGTAGCCCCCACTCACCCCGCAACTAGAGGAAGCCTGTGCACAGCAACAAAGACCCAACGCAGCGAAAAATAAAAATTAATTAATTGAGAAAATCTCAGCAGGCAGTTTTGCAGGAATTGATAAGCTGATTCTAAAATTCTTACAGAAGTGCGAAGACTCTAGACTAGTCTGAAGGACTTTGACAAAGAAGAAAGTTGGAGAATTAACACTACTTGAACGCAAGATTTATTATAGAGGTGTAGTAGTCAAAAAAGTATTGAATTGGTATCAAGATAGATGTGTAGATTAGAGCAAAATAGAGTCCAGGAATAAATCCACACATATATGGAGAATTGATTATTGACAGCAGTGAGAAGGCAGTTCATTGCAAAAAGGCTAGTCCTTTCCAATTGCTGGAACAATTACATATCCATGTTTAAAAACAAAACAAAACAAAAGAACTTCAAACCTCTTAGCATACATAAAAATCAACTTAAAATGGAAGATCTAAATATCAAACCTAAAGACAAAATTTCTAGAAGAAAACATAGATGAAAAATCTTTGTGGTCTGAGTTAGGTAAAGATTTCTTAGATAAGTTACCAAATGCAAGATCTGTAAAAGGATAATGTGCACATCAAAGTTAAATATTGTGTTCTTGGATAGACACTGTTAAGAGTATGAAGAGACAAGCCACAGACTAGGAGAAAAGAATTGCTGGTGACCTATAGCTGGACTATATAAAGAACTGTAAAACTCAATAATTACAAAAACAGACAACCCGATGAAAATGTGCAAAACTTTTGAACAGACACTTCACTAAAGAAAATATATTCTGGATGGTAAAAAAGTACATGAAAAGGAGCTCAGCATCATTAGTCATTAGGGAAATACATATTAAAACCACAATGAAACGCTACTGCATACCAATTAAAATGGTTAAATTTTTAAAATACAATACCAGGTGTGGGAAAGGATGTAAAGAAACTGAAACTGGTCTAAATGTAAAATACGACCACTTTCTAAAACAATTTGGTAGTTTGTTAAGAAGTATACATCCATATACCTGCCATGTGGTCCAGCTATTTCACTTCTAGGTATTTTCCCAAGAGAAATGAAGGCCGGTGTCCATACGAAAACATGAATATAAATGTTCGTAGCAGCTTTATTTGTAATAGCCCAAAACTGGAAAAATCCCAAATGTCTGTCAATAGGCAAGTATATAAACAAATAATGATACAATGGAATATTACTTAGCAATTAAAAAGGGGTGAACTATTGATATCCATACTAACATGAATGAATCATACAGAAATTCTGAAGGAGAGAATTCGAGTTAAAAAAACGTATAATTACAGTTACGTAAAATTCTACAAAAGGCAAACGAATGTAGAGTGACTGATCAGATTGTTTAGGGGTTGGTAAGGAAGGGCAGGAAAGGGGGATGACAAAGGGACCCGAAACTTTTTTGGGGTGATGGCTATGTTCACTGTCTTAATTATGGTGATGATTTCACGTGTATGTCTATCAAAAGTTACCAAATCACGTACTTTAAATACGTGTAGTTTATTGGATATCAGTTATACCTCAATAAAGCTAAAAACAAAAATAAAGAGTGCAGGCTCTGCTGTTAGAAAGCCTGGGTAAAAGAAGGATAATAACAGGACCCAACTCTCAGGGTTGTTGTGAGGACTGTGGGTTTTGATGTATGGTCAGAGATTAGACCAGGGCCTGACTCAGCGCTCTTCACCATTTGATATGGCTGTATTTTATTTTCTACTAAATCATAAACTCTCAACAAGCAAGGCACCACGTCTCTGCCATCATTTTGCCTTGTTTGAAACTCAGCACGAGTATTTATTTGTGTAATCCTCAACGTATTACAAAAACGGGGCAAAAAGCATTTTGACGAACTTTACGTGGTTCAGTAATAGAATTAGCGTCCTTCAAACATGTACAGCATGGGTAAAGATTGAAAAAACTGTGGAATTTGGTATACACTGCTCTGGCCTAATTTGTGAATTATGGTATTTATATGTTTAGAATTATATGGGAAATATTTAAAATGTTACCTTGTCTTAAAGATATACCTTTATTTTTATACGTGTATGTAAATGTGTGTATATGTGTGTGTCTATCACACATATTCCCTGAAAATGGTTTCCTTTGGGCACTCTAACGTAGCTGTCACCCTCGTTTCTTTGACTTATTTTAGAATGCAGTTAAGTCCTTGGGAAAATCACTTACGTCATCAGTGAGGAATGCCACCAAAATAGCTTCTCACTTAAGTTCCCATCCCCAGAGCTAACCCACGGGAGGTTCCGATAAATTCAAATATTTAATAACTTGTATTTTTCTTTCTCCTTAAACACAGGCCCTCTGGTCCTGGAGGCAGGATCATGTGGTGGATTCTTGGCAGTCAGCAGTCTGTGGAGCATTTGCAGGTGCAAAGGATTATATTATACTGGGAAAGACCAAAGAGGGGGAGAAAAATGTGAAAATATTAACTGTGCAAAAACACAGTTTTCAGAAATTCCAGATTGTTTGGAAGAAGAGAGTCCCACTAGTTGTTTGAGAAAAGAGAGTGTCTTAGGGAAAAAAAAAAAAAAAACTGCTAAAAAGGTGTCTGCCTGAAAGACAGCCAATTTGTTTTTGACAAATTTTTTCTTTTTATTAAAGCCTTCACTCAGGCCCTTGGATTATCTGAAAGATGATTTAGCAAGGCCTCTGTGGGAAGAGACTGGCTGTGGGTGCAGCTGTCTGCCTTGAGCACTTCTTGGGGGGGTTTAGGCGATTTTTGCAGAAGGCAGTGATTCACGGTCCATGTGACATGTTTGACAGCGCCGTAGATTAACTGGTGTCAGGAGAGCGGAGGCTGCTCCACAACTTACTGAAGGCTAAACTGCGCGGTGTAGAAAATATGGAGATCTAAACATCTGGGCATTTTCTAGACATTAAACAAAGAGCAGAGTGACACTATGCAATGTCTATCCATCACTTGGTCATATGCATTTTCCAGTGAGGTTTTAGTGAGAACTCAGAAACTGGAAAGAATTTAAAAAGTAAAAGGTGTAACAGTCTAAAAGAGAAATACATTTTGTTGCAAATAAAGGTGAGTGAGAATTATGGTTGAAATAAATCGAAACGGAAATTTGCCAGAAAATTGTAAACTGCTGGTTTTGATGTGAAGCCAGTAAACTGACAGATATGCGGGCTTAGGGTACCAACCTTAGTAGAAAATAATTCGTTTCCAATTTGTTTAATGGTCGTTGGGTGGGTTTTTAGTTGTAGTGATTAGGAAAACAGAAAACATACATTTTATAATTAATAATTGGACCCATCTGACTTATAGAATTGATAATCCAAAATAAGACTCTTGCCTCTAGATATGAAGCCAGCTCAGATTGCTTATGACGGGTAATTGTTTCCACATGATCCACAGTCATTAGCTGTGTTAAATGGGGACGTGGTCTTGATTCATTTGCCAGTGGTCAGGAGTCTTTACTCCCCAGTCCCTAAGAAATGTGTGTTTCTGTGGACTCCCTTCTGGGTCCTGGGCACAAAGTGAGCATTCTGGAAATTGAGTCATCCTGGATAAGGAAGGCCGGTTCTTAAAGTTAACATACTATAAAACGTCTGAGTGTTGAAACAAATGTATATATTCTCTGGTCCCTTCCCTTAAGTAGCTAATTCAAAGATTCGCTTGCAAATATGCATTGTTCCTATTAAGGACACGTGCGTTCATTACAATTCCTTTTTCTGAATAATGCTGTGTAATAGTCACTAAGTACTTAGTCAGGGGGTGGGAGCCGGGGAGAAACTTGGTATCAGACCCCCACTGTTTGGCGGGATCCTGTGGGCCAGGCTCTTTCCATTCCGATGGCCCCCCTGAGGATGAGGAGTGCAGCAAGCCACACTGCCCTCTAGGGACAGCGGGGAAGCTGGGATGCGGGGCAGGGAAGGGATTCGCCCAGAGAGCCTCCGGATCCAGTGCTGGCTGACCTGTCTGAATCATATGGCTGTCAAACCTCTGTTCTATCCCCAACTAAGGAACGAGACTTTGGGGCCTTATTGAGCACCCGTTTCCTTACCTGTAATGCAGAAGCAACCCTCCCTCTGTTAAGGAGTTGTTGCTGGGATAGGTGCGATAATGTGCGTTAGAACTGCGTTTACGGAGTTTATTTCAATAAAAACAACCAGCACCCAGGAAATGAAAAGCTGTCATCATCACAGTAATTCATATTCTTAATTGCATAGAAAAAAATAACACATTAATAAAGTTACTATACATAATCATCACCTCTAGTAGGGTGTAGATTTAAAAACTACTTCAAGACAATTATCTTATTTTTTCAGCTGAGGTTCTGATAGGAATTTGCCCAAGGTCTGCAGAAAATCCATTGTCAGTACATGTACATGTATTTAACAAAAGATAAAGTAAAATAAATAGATTTCGTGTTTATATCCCTTTTGTTTTGAAATTTTAGTTGGTACAAATGTTGATCCTGAGGAACAAGGTTACTCTTTTAAAACCTTTCTGAAAGATAAACGTAATTGGAAAATATTTCAGATTGTGAGAAAGCAACATTCTGTAAGAATTTGCTGCAAGATTGTGCACTGCACAGTATAGAGAAATGACTAATGACTAGTCATCTTGGGCAGCCCCTAAGATCTGACATGCTTACCGGCTGTACTTTCAGACGTTTTTGCCTTACGTGGCCACAGAGGCAGTGATAAAACTTGCCCTATAAACCAGAAATCTGATTTCTCATCCCTGTGTGCTTTTCCAAGTTTAACCTGGTTGAATCATTGTAGACGAACCACTCTCTGGCCATCCTTGGCACTCTTCGGTGCCCATGCTTGCTTTATAAACCACTTGGCACAAATATCCAAAAATGTCCCTTGAGATTGGAGGTGTTGATGGCTCGTCATGCTCAGAAATTCCCTTGGCGTCTGGTCAGGGGTTAGATTGGGGGTGGGGAAACGGACTTTGCCAACTTCCCTACTTCAAGTTAACTTCCAAACATAAAACCATCATTCAGTCTTAATAATTATGACATCTGCTACTGTAGGGATATCTGCTACTATAGGGATATCTGCTGTTCTAATGTCCTTTGATTAGTTTCCTGTAATGATCACTTAACTTACATTCTCTAAGAGAGAAGGAGAGAGAGAGAGATCTCTCCCGCCATGGCTTGAAACTCTAGAATAGGGTGAAGATTGTTTGGGTAACATGACAGGGCTTGATGCAGTCTTTAAAACACAAACGAAAACACGTTTTTTGCCGTTGCTGTTGTTGAAGCAGTCCAAGTCTGGACGCTTGTTTGGAGCTCGTCGGTGGAGCTGCTTTTCCTGCTCCCGGCTCATCTGGGGAGGGGAGCCCCTGGGCGGACAGTGCGTGGCAGTGCCGCCCACTACTGCTCCCACCACATTCACAGCTGCTGTTGGAGGTGACAGCTCCATAACTCTCGTAGGAAGGCGGCCCCTTTGTCTGGAGAAGGCGAAGAACCTGCATTTCTTCCCTGAGGACACGTGAGATGTAGTTTCGCTGTAAAAGTCTAGTTTCCCCTGAATCTGGTTCTTGAAAGCAGTTAGCCTAACATTCAGTAAAAACCCAACTCTAGTGGAACCCATAGAAAATTATTTCACATGTGATTTGAGCACTAAAGTAGCCTGCAGTCGCTGTACCAAATAATTATTTCCTGTCTAATGTTAGCATGTTCCTTGTATTTATTACCAGCGGTTTACATTTCCCTTAAGTAAAATGCAGAAAATAACTACATTTTAACTGAAAATACAGCTCCCCTCCCCATCATGACCAGTTATTCTATTACGTGATCTTCACAAGTCCTTCTTACAGCCTCATAAAAAACATTGTGAGGTCTGTGAATTAAAGCAGTCTTTGAAGACATTTAAATCGTCTTATTAATAACTTGCATAAAATAAAGTTTCCATCGTGGTAATAAAAGTAGGACCTATTTTAACATATGCATTTTTGTCTAACTTTTCTTCTTATTACTTTCATGAAACAGAAATCACTGGGAGAATATTGGCAGGCATCTACGGTAGAGGAATGGTGAACTTTTGCTAATGGCCCAAATAAGTTCGATTTACAGTATCCAAATTTAGTAGAAAACAAATACTTTTCAACACAGGTGACGTGTGAGAGCCTGAGTGGTCAGACGGGGACAGATGACGTCCTTGTCAATTTTTAGTTGGTTCAGGTCAGTTTGTAAAGATTTTCAAGTAGGAAAATCGTGTATGCACTTCTGGATTTTAACAACTGGATACATTTGGATTTGTCTTATTCATATATCAAAGTCATCATGTAGTGAAACAGCATTACTTTTGGAGCCAAGGTACACATGACTTCTGAGTCCCACCTCCTTTATGGCAGAATAAGTGTTAAAAAAAAGTAAGAGTACTATTTCAGGACTGGGTCCACAAAATTTTAAAATACTTGCAGTTTAGCAGGTCTCTGAATTTCAGACAACTTTTGAATTGGGAGGAAAGTGTTTCACATATTCATAACTCAAAGGTAGCTAAAATAAAAGGGACTCCAGTATACATGTTTATGGTTTTTACTCGTTAGCCCTTAGATTGGTGTCATTCTGGGTACATCTCTCAAGAAGTCAGCATCATAATAAATGTTACCCAATGGAGGAGGTTCAGTTTAATGATCTTATTTCAGCAACATATTTTAGAAAGATATTGGGCAGAGATCAAATGACCTTGTCCACACGCCGCAAAACTTGGAGAGGTGTGCTATTTCTGAAGCATCCTTCACACACATGTTCTGTTGAGCTCTTAGAAAACTGCTGATTTCACCCTGGCTCACGGAAGCTGAATCTTTAGAAAGCCCTTTTGGGCTCATTATTTCTATCTCCTTTGGGCCTTTTGGGGTTTACGATATATCTTTGTATCGTATTAAATAAAACAGTGGTACCATATACTGTGATTTCTGTTAAAAAGGTAGTCCTCCAGTTCCTCTGTCTGTAGATATGGACCCGTTTAAAATATGTGGATTTTAAAAAAAGTCAGTGTGGCACTCATGGCATTTAAATAAAGAGGACAGGAGAGAAAGTTAGGAAAGAAGCAATAAGGAAGAATGCAGGCTTGAATCAAAACTGACTCTAACAAGATATGGAAGTGAGTTTAGAAATCTTGTTACTGTAACTGGCCTGTTGATCAGAAGCCTGCAAATACAGAAACATTTATACTCTTTTAACCGTAAGAAGCCAGCCACTTACATGAAAAATTCCCACACTGATACCCGTGTCTGTTTGCCGGTTTTGCCTCAGAGCAGAAACGACAGCAGCATTTTGGAGTCACATTAGAGAAGATGGGCCCATGGAAGGCATGGACCCCCTGAGACTCATGGGGCACAGCATGCCTCTCCGAGTGGGAGTCTGACCACGACACACCCCCGTGTACACAGGTTTGCTGCTTCACAAAAGAGCAAGCTACATTGTGGGGCCTTGTGTTTTGACTTGCAGGTATAAAACATTATCCCGTCACCTCTTCTATATGCAGTCAGACATCACTACAAAGCAGGGGAGTGTGTGGGTAAAGATTTTGCATGTGTGCTTCCTATTCTTGAATGAATCAGGTGGACGTAACGATAAGTATTTCTGGCAGAGTTATGAGAAATTAATTACAAAATAAAAATGAGAAAATACCGTGTAATGCAGTAAACAGGACCTCACTTGTGTGTTGGGTATTTTTATATGCACAGGTGGATTTGCAGCTGCAGTCACCACACCTCTGGATGTGGCAAAAACCAGAATCATGTTGGCCAAGGTAAGTGGTAAAATAATGTAATGTAGACACAACAGGTGCTTGTATCTGTGAGCACTTAGGGCTTACATGTATATAAAGTGAACAAAAGTGGCACAACACCTATAGTTAGCAGCCTTCTGCTGCCTGTTGAACCACTTACGAAACTGCCTTTGGACAAAGCAATATCCACAGCAATCGCTGTGACTGACGTCTGGGTAGCATTTTACCTTTCTGCAGTCATTTTCACCTGTATTATGTGAACAGGGAGGGCCGGTAGGGCCTCAGAGATTTTCAGAGAATCTCTGTTTTTACTGGTGACAGACCCGAGGCTCAGAGCGTTGGCCTGCTTCATGCCATGCAGCAGGCATGAGGCTCTGAACTTATAAGAGTGAAGGCTTATTAAGCCTTCACCAGATGACTTAGGACATTTTTCAGAATTGTTAAAAAAAGGTCGTTAAGTACAATTGTTTTTAAAAAACCTGGACCGAGACTACAGGGGAAGGCATACATATACCTGGACCAAAACAATAAAACCTAAAAAGTCATACCCTTGTGGAAACGTGGAACAAGTAAGGGCAGACTCGTAGTACGTAGCTTGATAGGGCAAAGCCTGTTTTAAATTGAACACAGTATTCTGGATTAAGTGTGTTCATGAGCCACTTAGATAATCATTTCATAATCATTACCATTCACACCGATTATTCCCCATCCTCCTCAGATGAGTTAATACTGCTTTCAGTATCTTTCCTGTTCAATAGTAGTATGTGAATTATCTGGGTTAAGCTCTGCTCATAGGCTGACAGTGAGAGAAGGAACCTAGACAAGCTACTTCTGGTGGGAAATGGGCCAACTCAGTGCTTGCTTGTGGGTTCAAGTGTGAGGGCTTCTCGTCTAGTGAGATCCAGAGGTCCTGATTCCCGGGAGACCCCCCAGTCTATCTGGAACTGTGTCCTACAGGAGGGTGGTGGGGAGCCGTGCATCTGAGGGTATCTAGAGCCCGCTCTAAGTTGGTTGGGGAGTTCCGTGAGGTGATGGCTTCTCTTTTGTCTTTCCATGCAGGCCGGCTCCAGCCCTGCAAGTGGGAACGTCCTCTCTGCCCTGCATGGTGTCTGGCGGACACGGGGGCTGTCAGGGTAAGGCTGGGAAGGGAGCCCCCGCCGCCGTCCACCCTCCTTCTCCTTCAGCCCAGCATCGGGAGAACACCCACCCTTCCTTTTGCTTGCCCTGGTTGGGGTATCATTTACTTCTATCGTACAAAACGTTACGTTTGATGTTGCTTACGTGAGATGATATTGCACAGTCGAGTTGACACAGTGTCGTAGTGGCTGATTCCCATCTCAGTGTTAGATGGCATCCACCTCTGTGGCCTCTGCCAGGTTCTGGATTGCATCACTGAGAAAGCCGGCGTCCAGTTGTGTAAGGCAGGACGCAAGTGACGAGGAAAGCATTGTGAGAAGAAAGCGTTTGTGGTTTGGGGCACTTTTAATAGTTATCACTTTTAACATAGCACAGTGCCGGCAGCTCCCTGCTCTGCATCATCCACAAGGGTCTGTTCACAATGCTATTTCAGGACTGCTTTTACAACATGTGAACCTGTCTGAAGGTTGGGATCTGCAACAGCTGGATGAAATCACGATTCTCTCTGCAATCATCTACCAGGGATTTTGCTGAGAGAGCAAAGCGGCAGCCTGCTGTAGGGGACGGTTGAAGGGAGCCTAGTGACAGGGCAGGTGTGAAACAGCACAGCCACGGCGGTGCCACCTCCTCGTCCCGGTGCTGTGTCGATCATTTATTTGACTCTAGTTTTGTGTCCGTTTGGCAGGTTTTATTGCAGCTCGTGGACAGTCTGGGGAACATGGGGCAGGGTGGTCAGGCCGCAGGCAAGGGTATTTTGCAGGAGTTAACAAGCCCCATCCTCTATTCAAAACAGGTAACGTTCAATGAATGTGCCAGCTCTCAGTGGCTGCTGCTTGCCTGAAGGACAAAGGGTTTGGAGACAGGGGCTGGGCTTACCAGAAGGAGTAACTGAGCCTTGGAGGGCAGGGTGGTAGTTTGTATGTCCTCAGTTAGTGATTTATGGCTCATAGATTATAAGTAAGTAGGAATCTGGTTGCTCATAGCTGAGGCACTTTGATTTTGACACAGGATCCTCCTTACACAGTGAAATGGTGTGTGAGAAAAAAAAAAAAAAGAGCTCTGAAGTAGCGGGGAAAAGATTCTTAGGGCTTCAAATAGTGACTGGGCCACACAGAGGTATTGCATGCAGTAGATGTTTTAGGTCATAGAGTCAGACTGCTAAACTTCACTCTTATTTGTTTCGATATAGTTCTTAGAGTCTGTGGCAACTATTGGTCACAGCTAGGCCCTTGACTTTAGCCCTGTGGAGTCCGTGTGGAGCTGCAGCCTGTCCACCTTTCTCGAAAAAGTGGTGATATCGGGGATGGCATAGTCGGCAGGACCGTGGCCCCAAAAACTCGTGGACAAGGAATTTCCTTGAGTAGATGATTGAAACTAAACCTTCCCTGTCCCAGTGTTGGTGTTACTGGGTGTTATCTAACCAGGCAGTGCCAGAATTAAAGGCAGAGGAAGGGTGTCATCACCATGCTGAGGGCCTATTCCTGTCCCCGCTGTCAGCCCTGAAAAGGTAATCTGGATTTTTGCCAATCTTCCAGAAGCTTCTCAAGTCTGGGGCTCTCATTAGTGTGCCCAGTGTGGTCCTTAGCAGAGTATTTCAGGCAGCTCATGACAGTGTTCCTTAGCTTCCTGTTACTGTGATAAAAGACGACAAGTAACGGGACCAGAGAACTGCAAAGAGAAGCAAACAAACAGAGCCTCCTGCAAACGCGCTCAGCTCTTCCGAGCAGTGGTCCTAGGCTTCCCCAGCCGCCTTCTCCGTCGGTTTTCCATGCAGAGCCCCTGTGGATTCCTGGTGGCCCGGAGACACACCTGCCGGGTTTAACAGAGGATTCAAGCCGCCTCCGCACCTGCAACGGGCTGGTGCTGAGCTCTCGGCGTAAATTAAAGTGGTGACACTTGGGTCTCTCCGTGTTGGTTCACACGGGGAGGGACCACGTTCTGGCACCGATTTGGAAGACGTGCCCTCAGGCAACCTGGTTTCTCTGAAATAAAAATACCGCACGCTCACCGAGCCCAACAGCCCGAAAGCAGATGGGAAGCCTGTTTATCCAGCGTTGCTCCTTCCTCCCTTTCTTCGGCTTATCACCTGGCCTTTTGTTTTTCTCTGCTGTGCCCTTTATGTCCTCACCGCTGCTGCCCTGTGTCCCCCCAAGTGGCGCCCGGCCCTCTGCTGAGCGCCTGACGTTTGTCATCTCTTCCTCGTGCGGTCCTTCCAGTGCAGCCCTGCTCTGTTCCAGTCTTTGCGTCTGCGTTTGGTTGGGGCCCTCACTGTACAAATTACTCTAATGACGTTAACAGACAGTTGTCATCTAGTGAAGCCATCAACTGCTTCCATCTGCCCCTCGCGTGGAGCAGCTGAGCTCATTAGCAGCGGGGAGAGGAATGAGACACCGGTTGTAGAAACAAGGCAGGGAGGGAGAGTTCTGTGGCCAGCGCGGTTTCCACAGCTCAGCCCCTGCTGACCCCCACTTCCAGCACTTCTCTTTGTAGGATGGGGGCAGGGAGATGAATCTCTTTCCCGGGCCAGAAGGACACAGTGGCCTCAAAGCAGTAATTTAGGGGCCACCTCATGCAAAAACAATTTGCATGATGCTGGGCTGAACAACTTTTTTCCTTCCAAGTGTATTTTGGTCTTCTATAGGATTTTCACGTAGACAAGAAAAAGAGGTTCTCATTTCGTGTAGTATTTTACTTGACGATTTAAACCCTTAGTTAGTTAACTAAACTATGGGCCCCTTAGAAACACTCTCGAGTCTGTTTTCCTCAGAAGTGCTGAGGGCTACACACCGGGCAGTCAGGCTGGCCTCTCCCGGCCGTTACAAAGGAGCCAGCCAGGCGGCTGTGAACTAGGCCATGGGGGTTTCCTTCCTGTCCCTTTCTTGCCATGCCTCCCTTTAGCTGAGCATGGAGGTTCCCCAGACTTTCAAGGCTACACAGGCTACTGCTGGCATAACCTCCATGTTTTCAGCTTTCTTCCCTGGATCCGACCCTAAGTCTTTTTAGTTAAGGTCAATCCACTAGTTCTGATTTTGTAATTTTGTTCTCTGCTTACACAAGTAATACTCTTGGTAAAAAAGGTTCAATTGCTACAGAAACACAGGCAAGGGAAGTCTCCTGTACCCCTTGCTCCCCAGAGAAATGAGGATGCATCTCGGCCGTGTTTGTCCAACATGCAGTCACGTTACACATACAGCTTTGGGACTTGACTTCTTTTAGAACCTATTTTGTATACGTTCCGTGTTGGTCCCTATGGACGGCCTTATTCAGCGGCACAGCTGTAGCAGCATCTCTGTAACCAGGGAGTAGATTCTTTGCAGTTTTTCTCTTATCAGCACCACCACAGTGACCATCTTTGAACAAATACCTGTGCATCGCTCTGGGAGGGTTTTAAAGAATGACCACCCACCTTACGTCCCCAGTAACATTGTTCTTTTACTTTGCATTTCTTTGCTTCTTCCAAAGTTGCAGCTTCGATGGTAACTGGCTCTCTGTAGGGCTTGGGGCCGGAACCTGTAATGAGGTGCTGCTCCCCTCCCAGCTGGAACCCACTCGCCTTTCTTAGAGGGGAAACCGGGAGTCCACGGAGATTCGACTCCCCGCGCCGCATCACCTTTGTGGGTCCCTAAGGACAAAATGGGACGGAGTGAGTCACTGGGAGGAGCGGCAGAGTCGTCGGGAAATCTTCCCCAACAGCCAGGGCCCGCCTCAGGCTTCCGGGGAGAGGGTGGCGGCTTGCTGCCCTCCGGCCTTCCCTGGGATTCAGCCCTTTGACTTCTCTATAAAAAAAAGTCGATTTCATCATCTCTTGAAAGCAAAAATGGTGTGACAGTCTTAACTGTTGTGGGGACAGAGTTACCGTGTCTTGACTAATTGCTGGACTTAACTGTGGGTGCTCACAAGTAAGCTGTTTGTATTCAGCCGCCTTAGCCAACAAGCAGCTGGGCTGCAGCTTCAACAAGTCTACTCGTGAATGTAATTCAGTGCCCATTCTGAAAGGAAAGACAAGACACATTCTAAGTGCTGTGTGGGGTTTAATGAGCGTGGTGTGTTGAGTGGAGCAAGCTGTGGGTGTTGGAATTTAACCTTTTTTACACACAAAATTTAAAAAAAAAATCTTTCCTCCTCCCTCCCCCACCCCCCCCCCCCCCCCCCCCAGATTATTTGCAGGTGTCTTCCCTCGCATGGCAGCCATCAGTCTGGGAGGTTTCATCTTTCTTGGTGCTTATGACCAGACTCGCAGCTTTCTGTTGGAACTTGGCAGAGAGAGTCCATGAATCACAGACGGCCCCTGCCTTCAAGAAAGGGTCCTGCTGTGAGAACTGTTTCCCCTCCGGTGAGCAGCTGTTTGGCCATCTAAACAACAAAACGCGGCGCTCAAGTCCAGTTCTGCTCAGATTACGACATGGAGAACGCATCTTCCGTGCTGCAGGCTGGCCGGGATGACGTCATCTGCCTGGTTTCCAGAGTTCAGAGAGAAAATGATGTCCACAGCGGTACTTTGAACAATTTTCTCAGAACCCCTTAATAAACAAGTGTGGCAACGCTGAGTCCAGGCCCTTTCAGAGCCTTCCTTTGATCTGTATCTGATCTTTCATTTCCTGCCACCTGACAGTGGAATCAGCCAAAGGCAGAGATGGTTGTGATTTTAAAGGAATGGCTAGAGTAAGTAAAGGAAGGAGAGTCGGGAAGAAAGTTGGGGGTGTGGGAGGCTTTTCTCCCCTGGGTTAACTCCGACTGCATTGGCTGACAGCCTGGTGTAAAAAGAACAACTACATACAGGTAGGTGCTCAGCCAGCATCCTTGCTGGGCAACCAGGCTGCTGGTCTTAATTACCCTCACATTTCACCTATAAAAACAGTTGTATTCTTTTCCAGAGGAGTGTCCAGCGGCCCATGTGGTGTGTGAGAGAGAAAACAGTCACAGCCCAATGACTAGGTGGGCCCAGCAGGCTTCGCGGCAGGAGGGCCGTCACTGACCGGGCTCCTCTCCACTCCAGACCCAAAGCAAAGGGCTGGGGCCGACTTTGGAAACGGGGTGGGTTCATCATTCCTAATCACTAAGGTTTGTTGCTTGGAGTTTTAAGCTCAACACTAGAAATCAAAGAGATGAAGTGGGAAGGTCACCATTTTGGAGCTCAACTAATAAGCTTCAGGTGTTAGAAAAATTCAGACAGCAATCTCAGGAATCTAGTGGTGTCATGTTTTCCCCGGAGCAACGGGTATATATACCATTCTGCTTTGACTAAAAATGTTTTTCCCTTTTCAGGGGTGGGGTGGGGGGAAGGTACTGCTTCAGGCAGGATGACTCCCTTACAAAGGCAATCTCTGGAATTAATTAAACAGGATGCAGCAATGCTGGTTAATGGAGGTATAACCCTGCCATACACTTAACATTTTATAAATGAACCTTTATTAAAGACACTTCAGTGCCATTTGTTAGACACTTCAATATTTTACATGTTGCTTTTCAATGTACATTGTACCAAAATTTCTATAAATAAATAACTTTGTACATAAAAGTAAGTAATACTTCCTCTTTCACATTGCCTCTCAGAAGCAGCAAATTCACATATTTTGTGGAAGTGAGAATCAGTTAACTGTTGAGAACAAAATTCTAAATGTGCTTACCTTTTGGAACAGTGATGACATCTGACAGTGAAATTTAACATAGGTAAGTAACCATTCTGTCATACCTCCCTTCAGCTTTTTGGCCAAAGGAACTTTGCTTTCTGAGATTTTTAAGGACCTTGTTTCAATGTAATTTTTCCTGAAATACACATTGGCACTCACAAGACGGTTAGCAACAGGTCTCAAAAAAGTGCAAATATACCCAGAACCCAGGTCAAGGGCTAATCACTTAGAGTCCAAGCCTGGGTCCATCTGTGCGAGGGAAGGAAATGGACAGGCCTGCTCTGCACCCTCAGTAAAGACTCGCTAGCCCTGAAAAGGAGGGACTCCGCTTTTCCTCCCCCAAGGCTGATGTAATATTAATTATATGGGCAGAACTAAAACATCGCTATTGAAAAATCCACAGGTACCAACACCAGCAGCCTCTATCTATCTTATTGAAAAGCCTCAAATGACCATCGAAGGATACTGACAAGACCACATTCGCCTTTATCACAGAAGAGGAAAGGCAGTGCTTGTTTGAACCAGTTGCTTGTGGTGGATTAACAACCTCCATTCCGTTCCACTTGTTTGTTAGAGAAGGAACTTAAACCTACGAGAAGTCCATCACTGCAGAGGAACATGACATCTGCCCCTCTGGGCTCTATGGGGAGGTTGCTGTGAGGCCATCCACACACAAGCAATACTGACATGAAGTTACTTCCAATGCCAACAGAGTCTCTGACGGTAAAGCATGCAAGGGGGGGGGTCCGCTCTCCCAAGTGCAATACCAAGCCAAGGACCTTCGCTTCCCTCCCTCCCATCCCCCCCAAAACTCCTGTGAACAAATGTGGTTTGTAGCTCCTAGGAGCTCCATCCATGCATTAAGGCACCAGAACTATCCCCCCCGCTCCAAAATTAAACAGCAACCTGGTATGAAAAATAATATTGTCAAAATTGTACAATTTTTTTCTGTTAACCATGCACTAAAGATTAAAATAGCCTCTGTAAAAGATATATATAATATATATGCCATCTCTGCAAACTCTTATGTACAAGGGTATCCAATACTTTTCTGCCTTTTGTACACAATAGCCTCTTGCATTTCTGTGCTTCAGCTGCAAGTCCTTCAAACTGCTGACGCTCCACACGGAGGTGAAAACTATGTACAAATCAGTGATGCTTGAAGCCGCCAGGCTCCCTCACCCACCTCTCCTTCCTGTAGACATCCACGCCACAAGAGCCGAGGTAGACAAAGCCTAGCTTTTGGGTGCAAACAGCAGCAGTGCGCTCCGTCTCCCGGGCGGCTGTCCCGTCACCGGTGTGGACTCAGAACCAGAGTCACAGGCTTGGGGGAGGTGTCCATTGGAAAGAAGCAAGTGCTCGCCTTCGCTGGGCACATCAGGAAAGCCCGAGGCAGCTTCTGTGAGCTCGGGCTTACCCGGAGTTAACGCACACGAAGGCTGCAGGTCTAAGGGGTCCAGCTCACACAACCGTGCTATCGTCCAAGAGGAGGCCCCTAGAAGGAAGAGGCCACGTCAGCCCCCCTCCGGCCCGGCCGAGTCCACGCTCCTCGCCCCCTGCGGGTGCCTCGGAAGGTGCCACGTTACCTTTCCCACCTAGAGGCGCCGCTGGCTTCTTCAAGGCTGCCAGCATTCTGTCGTGGTTACTGGGGTAGAGGGACCCCCTGCAGCAGCTACGGGACCTGTCAGCAGCCCCGCTGCTCTGCTGCTGTGGAGAGCACAGGTGGTCACTCGGGCTGGGCTCCAGGCTGCTCAGGGTTCCTGGCTGTGCACTGTCTCTGGGCACATGCTGAGGACAGAAGGCCTGCTCCTCAGAGTAAGTGTGCGTGTCGCTGCTGCAGTCGCCGCACACCGCCGGGCCGCCGTGCTCTGCGGACAGAGCCAGAGACGGATGAGCCCCGTGGCCACACAAGTCTCCGTCCCGTGCAGAGGACAGGCTGCTCAGCTCTGCAGCCGTAAGGCCCGAGCCCTGCTTTGATCAACCCCCCCCCCCCCCCCCGCCAAATCTGTTCACTGGAAAAGGACTTGGGCAAACACCGAGCCATTAATGAAGAACAGAGCCCTTCCACGTTGAAACGTTTCGGCTTAATTTCTTAATCAGAGCATGAAGTCACACACTCTGATCTCAGGGAACAAAAAAAAAAATCCCATTTGCGTGAGCACGCACCATTTAGTGTCAGAAGTCTTCTGAACAATTAGAAATTTAGCCTCACAGCGGCCCTGGTGAAAAGGGACTCTGGTTTGGGCCTTAACCCTTTATTTCACTCACTTATAAATCTAGGAAACTCGTGCTCAGGCTTATCACACCATAGTTTTTAAGAGACATCCTATTCTGGAATTTAAAAAGAGGCAGGCCAGAGCTTCCTGTTTATATATTGAATGCCAAATTCTAAGACAGTCTGACATCAATTATGTCTCCCCCCACTTTCACTTAATGAGTAGGTCAACCCATATTTTGATTTCAAGAGCAAAATACTTTTCCTGACAAAAGCATCTCATACCCATCATCTTCTGTGGACCAGGTGTGCCATCGGCCTTCTCCACCACTTTCCACTGCTCCTTCATGTACCCGACGCAGAGCTTGGGCTGCCTGCACGTAATGCCGTGAGCTTCCACCTCTGGAAAGAGGCCTGTGTCGCTCAGACAAACACCTGCAACAGACTCCCACACGGTTAGAAACTCCAGGCTTAGTCAGCACTTCACAGGAAGCCGTGAGAACGGGCAAGGCTACCAGAACAGGGACATTTTTCAAAGTGTTCTTTCCAGTGCTGGGTTATTGGGCTAAGCAAGAAGTCCAGCAAGGAACCTTTTCGAATACTGCCTTCCCAGCAGGCAGGCCTTTCAGCTTTCAGAGCCATGATGGTGAGTTCTTGGCAAGGATAAACTTGCCCCTAACAATGGCTGCTCAGCCTCCCCTAGTCTTGTGGGCACTCCGTACTCTGAGAGACTGGAACAACAGACCTGGGCGCTTCCCCTGCGCAACGAGTGGCTTGGTTTCAGTACCTGGCACGTCCTTCACTGCTCTTATTTCAGGCAGTCCTACCCTATCCGGACTAGGCGTCCCACCCTTCCCCACCCTGTCCCAATACAGTGACTTCCTCGGGGACGGAGATTTTAAAGCCTTGCAGAACTTGCACAGGTCAAGTCCCAAAAACCCCAAGAGAAGGCTTGAGTCATCCAGCCTGCCAGGTCACCACATATGCTTGATGGGATACCAGGCAGCTGCCCCAGACCAGAGCCAGCAGCAGCCCCGGGGGTTGCAGCTGCACCGAGGGCTGAGGCCTTACCGTTGCTCTCGATGTGCCCATTGGCCTGGTGGCCACCATCAGTCCTGACCACGGTTTCCTGTCGGTCAGAAAGGGTCCCCTGAGAAGAGAGGTAGCTCGGAACATCTGGTGGCACGATGGTTTCATCTGCAAGGAGACAGGACAGTCAAACACCAGGGGTTCCAGCCCTTCGAGGTGACAACAAAGGCAGACACAGGAGACCCTAGCAGCCACTGTCAAGGGACACCCTGTGGAGTCTGTGCACTGGAGAAGCCCTCCCAGGACCTGCTCAGCCTGACTTTACCACCAGGTGTGAGAGGTGTCCAAGTCCACAAAAGACAAAGCACAGTGATGGGAAAGGAGACAGAACTGAGAGAAGAAGGGACCTGTGAGGTCACTGCAGCAACAGTCTACCACGTGGCAGCAAAGCAAGTACCAAGGATGCCTCAGAAAACTGCAGAGTTCACAGTGTATTTGACAGTATTCCCATTATAATGTGCAATTCCTGAAAGATGATAGAATGGTGGCATCGAGACCAAAGCCTCAGCTGTCCCGAGTGACTCCACGTTCCCAAAGGTTCTAGAGGAGTTCTGAATATACTGAGATTCTCAAAGAAGCCTCTGGCCCTGGCCTCCTTCACAAATGTTCCTGCTTTGCCCCTTCCCTGTGAGCCCCCGCCGCCACCGCAGCTAACCTGTGTTAGTGACGCTGTACTCCTCACTCTTCTTCCTGGTCTGATAGATGACGCACACCCAGACCAGGGACGTCAGCACGATACTGCACACCACGGCGACGGTGAAGATGCCCACAGTGGTGCCGTCCTTCCTGCAGCCCGCAGCGGGCAGGACGCTCAGCTGGCTGTGAGCACGCTCGGTGCCCAGGGCGTTGGACATCTCGCAGGTGTACTGGCCCGCATCTTCCACCACCACGTTCTGAACGACCAGCAGCTGGTTGCCAGGGGTGAAGTGGTGCCGTTCGGTGAGGATCAGGGGCCGGTCCCCTTTGAGCCAGGTGATGCGGGGGGGAGGGCTTCCAGTCGCTTTGCACTGGAGAGCCACCGTTTCTCCCACGGATGCCACACGGTCCTCCAAGGGCACTGCCAAGGACGGGGTTTCTGCAAGAAGTCAGTGGAGGTCTTACGGTTATTCTGTGGGCCTCGGCTGCTATACCTCTGCCTTGTCTCCTGGACCAAGGAAAATCCAAGACATCAGTGAAATGCCATCTAAGATCTTTTAACAGAGTGGCAAGCTTTTCAGAAGATTTTCTACCAGAATGACTAAATCATTACTCTTCTGGGGATGAACTAACCTCCAGCCACAGAAGCCCCTGTGGTTCCCAGACTGCCCTGTGACAGGCCCAAGTTTATCCTTGACCCAGACCAAATCCATCCTGCCCGATTAGAGGGCAGTTCTATAGGTAGAGTGTCTTATACCTAAGCCCTGTAAACACTCTCCTAATTCACTGGCTATCTTATTTTTCTTAAAGAGATGGAACCACTTGTTTAAGAAAATCTTAGAAGCCTAAAATTTTAAACAAAGAACCAGCCTACCACACTCACCTCCTCTTCACAGAACAGTCTGAGAGAACCTTGCCTCTAGGTACCTAGGAGAAGTAAGAATCTCTCTCCCTCTCGCACGCACACACACACACTCTCTCTTCTCTCTCAGTGTATCTATAGTCGAACCTAGGACAGTCAGGGTGGCGTTCGCTGAAATGGACCCGGCCGAGTTCTGGGCAGTACAGCTGTAAACCCCCATGTCATCTATCTTCACATCAGTGATGAAAAACACATCGTCGTCTGGCATGACATGCATGCGTCGCTCACGAGCAGCAGGGAAATCTGTGCCTCCATCCTTCTGCCAGGCAATCTGGGGGTTAGGGTGGCCAGTGGCAGCACATTCAAGGCGCGCCATGGTGCCAGTCCGGATGGCGATGTCGTGGGGCGTTTTGGTGAATGATGGCAACACTGCAAAACAGAAGCACACAGGGTCGAGTTTTTAGAAAGCTGGAATGCAAAGGCCAGGAGTTTGTCAAACTGACCTTCCCCACCACCGCGAATGAGTTCACCAGCCTTCATGCCAGCATCTGCCCAGAACCACTCCTGCCCGCTGGAAATCAGTAGGTGAGGTTTCCAAGGGCCGCCCCAGCTTCTCCTACCAGGGAGGGGCAGGGGGGAGAGCCATTCCATCAGTCTCGCTCGTCACACGCCCGAGGCTGGCTCTCACCCCCTCAAATGTAAGGCTTTCCTGAAACATTTCCCTACTGTCCGTCATGTCGTGATCAGTCTGTACAGGGATATCCCATAAATGCCAGGGCCTCATACTTGCCTGCCTTAATCACCCGGAGAGAGCCTAGGAAACAAGAATATCTGCTCCTGCAAGAAGCTGTGACAGAGAGAAGGTGACATGCCTTCACCCTGGGGAAAGCAATGGGATGGCTCTTCCTTCTTGAAGAAAACTCATTTAGGAGCAGTGGTAGTGGAACCATATTCCTGTATACACACGAGCGGAAAGCATTCCAGCAGCTTATTTATCCCAAATATTCCCTGACACAGTGCTAAGCATCCAGCCAGATGTCAGGCATCACTACTGTACCCATGAAGACTGCTGTGGTGGGGACTCTTAGCAGTTCCCTGAGCTTCTGAGAAACGATGAGGACTCCTTCAGAACAAGCCAAGACAAACCGGTCAATGTGTGGTAAAAAAGTGTGGGGTTTTCTGGGGGGTCTGTAAGGGCTGAGAGGCCAGGGCTGTTCTGGCACTTTTCAACTGTAATAATCGAGAAAATCTTGTTAGATTACTGGGGCAAGGGGTTAACTGCCCAGGCTATTTCTCTCTCTCTCCTTCTACCCTAAACTCACTACCACAAACAGCCCTGAAGGAGCCATCTCAACAGGCTCTAAAGCTGGCTGCCGAGTGAAACTCCTTGTCAAACACCCACAGGCCATTCCGCTGTCAGGCCGGCCGCCCTACCACTGTCGGACGTGGCCCCACCCAGGCTGGCCCCACGGCTGTGCCATCTCCTCAAAGGGCATCAGCTTCCCCAGCATCAGGGTATGCTTGGAATCTGGGTACCAGGCATCCTGGATTAAGGAGGAGCATAAATGGAAAAAACAAAAAAACAAGGTTTGGGGCTACACTGTCACTTGACATAATAACTGGATGAAAAAAAAAAAAAATCACCCAAAACGAAGAATGCACTGAGAACAACCCTACAATCTACAACACTTGTTCTGGGCCCAAGCCAGGCAACAGTACGATACAGTAACGCCCCGGTGAAGCTGGTGTGTCTCGCGTCCCAATCACTTCCACACAGGTGGCAGAACAATCACGAGTGTGGCTCTGCAGAACTCTTACACCCCAACGGAAGGCGGCACTTGCATACCATTCACAGTGAGCCTGGCCTTGTGCGAGTAGGTGGAGCCGAAGTGGTTGGTGATGACACACTGGTAGCGGCCCTCGTGCCCGAAGGTGACGCGGCGCAGGTGCAGGATGGTGGTGTACTCCATCACCTCCCCGTCCTGAGCGCGGACGTGGGCGAAGTTCTCCATGTCGGCGTTGGCCAGCACCTCGTTGTCCTTCTTCCAGGCGAACGTCATCGGGGAACTGCTGCTGCTGGCGGCTGAGCAAGTGAAGCGGACGTCCTTGCCCACCACGGCCGTGGTCGTCTCTGGCTGGGTGATAATCTGTGGCTTGGGTACGTCATCTGGGGGGAGAAGAGCCAATGTAAGTAACTCAGACTTCCGGACACAGGGACCAGCTGCTGTTCACGCGAAGGAGAAACTGAGTCAGACCCGAGCAGGGACCAGTCCTTTCGGGGTCCCTGTGCACCCTAAGCTGTCAGGGACTTGCACCGTGGCTGTCTGACCGTATCCAATTACAGATACGTGAATGGTGATCCCTCCGTGGTCACGCTCCTCGATTCAAACACATCCACTGGTAGTCAGTTATCAAAGCAATCCGCAGTTTCCATGAGAAGACTACATACACGGCTTTACTCACTGTCAACACAAGACTCACAGAGTCAACCGTGAATGCGAGGGCCTCACCCACAAACTTTACTCCAAAGGGAGTAGGGGATGAAGTACTTCCAGAACGTCAGAATAAAGACTTCTGAAAATCTGCATCTCCTATTAAAGCAGTGAAAATATAAGCAAAAAATGATCACAACCAACTTCTTTGGAATCTTAGAAACTAGCTGAAGGCTAGAACAACCCATGAAGTGTTAATTCAAGAAAACACGTGAATCTCAGGAAGAAAAGTGAGCTTTATGGCATTATAACCTACCCGAAGTCCCATCCCTCTCTCTCCAGCTCTACAGTAGCATGGAGACTCAGCAAGCCTAGCAACCAGTGAGGGGGGCAGGGTGAGCTGGGCACGCCCACAAAAGCTGCATCTTCGGGGCTTGCCTTTTGTTCCACCTGATACAGTTTGCTCAGCAAGGGAAGCCCTATTCCAGGGGCATGTGGTAAAAATAATCAGCAGTCAGTGCTGAGGCAGAAGTATCAGTTGGAACCACTGACAGGCTGGCCAGGAAACTGCAAGGAAATTGGGTGAATGAAATGTCATCAGCAGGCTTTGAAGAGGGCACCATGTTCCCGAGGACCGAGAAGGCCACCTGCATGTGCAGCGCTATGTGTAGCCCAGGAAAGACCTCAGAGGGTCCAAATTTCTTCCCTGTGACCCTCATCGAGGATCAGTGCAAACAGGAAGTGATGGCACACCCCCAACACACAGCAGAGATGCTGGGCAAAGGACAGGAGGCCTGAAGTAATTTAAGGACTCTGTCCAGTCATTAGCTAACCACTAAGCCAACCACAGAGGGACTAAAGTGGCTGCATAGAACAGATTTTACAACATGTGTCCACGAAAGTCACTAAACAAGTAAACTGTAACAATAAACTGAACAACAAACCCCAGGGGAAGACACAGGGAAGATCTGATTTCCAGAGTTGCTACACTATTTAAAACACTCATTTATCAACAAAGAAAAAATAGAAAAAAAAACACACACAAAGCAGTCAATAGAAACTGTCCTTGAGGAAGTCCAGATCTTGTACCTACTAAAAAAAGACTTTAAATTGGCTTTCTAAATATGTACACAGAACTAAATGAAACCACGGCTAGAGGGAAGTATGTAAATCCTTTCCCACCAAATAAAGAATATCAAGAAAGAGCTAGAAATTGTAAAAACGAACCCAATATACATTTGGAGTTTAAAAGTACAAAAACTGAAATAAAAAATTCACGAAAGGAGCTCAACAGCTGAACTGAGCTGGCAGAAGAGTCAGGGAAATTGGGACAGGCCAACTGAGGTTATCCAGTCTGAGAAACAAAAGAATGAAGGTGAGCAGAGCCACAGAGACCTGTGGGATAGCATCAGGCATAACAACATACAAATAATGGGAGTCCAAGAAGGAGGAGAAAGAAAAAGGAACAGAAAGACTATCTGAAGAAATCATGGCCCCAAACTTCCCAAGTTGGATGAAAAGTTTACATCTACACATCCGAGAAGCTCAGTGAACACCAAATGGAATAAATTCAAAGATCCACACCTAGAAGCTTCATAGTCAAACTGTGCAAAGACAAAGAATCTTGAAAGCAGCAAGAGCACAGCAACTCTTCACATACAAGGGATCTTCAATAACATTAACAGCTGATGTCTCATCAGAAACCATGGAGGTGAGAAGGCAGTAGGAAGACATGTTCAAAGTACTGAAACAGAGACTGTTAACTAAATTCTATATCCAGCAAAACGATCCTTCAAAAATGAAGGAGAAATTACAACATTCTCAGATTTAAACACAAAACAACAGAGAGGGCTTCCCTGGTGGCGCAGTGGTTGAGAGTCTGCCTGCCAATGCAGGGGACACGGGTTCGAGCCCTGGTCTGGGAAGATCCCACATGCCATGGAGCAACTGGGCCCGTGAGCCACAACTACTGAGCCTGCGCGTCTGGAGCCTGTGCTCCGCAACAAGAGAGGCCGCGATAGTGAGAGGCCCGCGCACCGCGATGAAGAGTGGCCCCCGCTCGCCGCAACTAGAGAAAGCCCTCGCACAGAAACGAAGACCCAACACAGCCAAAAATAAATAAATAAAAAATAAAAATAAAGGAATTCCCTTAAAAAACAAAACAAGAAAAACCAGAGAGAATTTACAGCTATCAGACCTGCCCTACAAGAAATACCAAAGGGAATCCTTCAGGCGGAAATGAAAAGACGCGTCAGTAACTCCACATAAACAAAGAAAAAAACACCATTAAAGGAACTACATAGGTAAATAGGTAAGGACTTTTGTTTGTGACTCTCTTCTGCTCCTCTTCTTTCAAAATATCAACAAAACTGAATAATACATAGTTACAGTAGGGTAGGGAAAAGAAGAGAGAAAGGAGAGAAGACTCAAATGCTAATCAAAGAAAGGACAATACTACCAACCTTACAGCAACGAACAAGAATACAGAGGAATACTATGAGTAACTGTACACCAACAAATTAGATAACCTGTCTGAAATGCACAAACTGAAAGCTGACTCAAGAAGAAAAAAGAAAATCTGCACAGATATAACAAGTAAACACAATTTTAAAACTTCCCACAAAGAGAACTCCAGAGCCAAATGGCTGGTGAAATTTACCAAACATCTAAAGAATTATCACTAATCCTTCATAAATTCTTCCAAAAAAGAAAAAAAAATAGATGAGGGGTGAACATTTCCTAACTTCATTCTATAAGGTAAGTATTACCTGATAACAAAACCAGAAAAAACAGAAAACTATATACCTTTATGAGTAAACATGCAAGAATTCTCCACAGTCAGTAAAACCAAGAGCTGGTTCTTTGAAAGGGTAAACAAAATTGACAAACCTCTGGCCAGGCTCACCAAGAAAAGAGAGAGGACCCAAACAAACAAAATAAGAAATGATAAAGGAGAAATAACAACCCATACCACAGAAATACAGAAGACCGTAAGGTAATACTATGAACAAATTCATATATGAATTTGGCATTTGTATATGCCAACAAATTCGACAGCCTAGAATAAATGGACAAGTTTCTAGAAACATACGGCCCACCAAAACGGAATCGAGAAGAAACAGATAATTTGACCAGATGGATCACTAGGAGTGACGTAGAATCTGTAAAAAAAAACAAACAAACACAAAAAACCTCTCTACAAACAGAAGTCCAGGACTAGGATGGCTTCACAGGCAAATTCTACCAAACACACAAAGAAGAACTTACACCGATCCTTCTCAAACTCTTCCGAAAGATTGAAGAGGAGGGAACACTCCCAGAGACATTCTATGAAGCCACCATCACCCTGATACCAAAATCAGACAAAGACACTACCAAAAAAAGAAAATTACAGGCCAAATCTCTGATGAACAGCGATGCAAAAATCCTCAACAAAATACTAGCGAACTGAATGCAACAACACAGAAAAAGGATCATACACCACGACCAAGTTGGATTCATCCCAGGGTCACAAGGATGCTTCAACATACGCTAATCAATCCATGTGATGTACCACATCAACAAAAGAAAAGACAAAAACCACATGATCATCCTGACAGATGCAGAAAAAGCATCTGATAAAATTCAACATCCATTCATGATAAGAAATCTTAACAAAGTGGGTACAGAGGGAACTCATGATAAGAAATCTTAACAAAGTGGGTACAGAGGGAACACATGTCAACATAATAAAAGCTATTTATGAGAAACCCACCACCGAGTATATAATACTCAACAGTAAAAAGCTGAAAGCCTTCCCGCTAAAACCTGGAATAAGACAAGGATGCCCACCCCTACCGCTTCCATTCAACATAGTGTTGGAAATCCTAGCCCCAGCAATCAGACAACAAAAAGTATCCAAATCCAAATTGACGCCACCCACAAGGGCTTAACTTCCGAAATACACAAACAGCTCATACAGCTCAATATCAAAAAAACAAACAACCCAATCAAAAAACGGGCAGAAGACCTAAATACACATTTCTCCAAAGAAGACATACAGATGGCCACCAGGCACATGAAAAGATGCTCAACATCGCTAATTATTAAGAGAAATGCAAATCAAAACTACAGTGAAGTACCAACTCACACTGACTTGAATAAAAAAAGACCTTCTGTAAGCTAAAAAATAAAAAAATCTCAACAAACATACTACCAAACCAGGGCTTCCCTGGTGGCACAGTGGTTAAGAATCCGCCTGCCAATGCACGGGACACAGGTTCGAGCCCTGGTCTGGGAAGATCCCACATGCCGCGGAGCAACTAAGCCCATGCACAGCAACCACCGAGCCTGCGTGCCACAACTACTGAGCCCAAGTGACACAACTACTGAAGCCCACACACCCAGAGCCCATGCTCCACAACAGAGGAGGCACCGCAATAGGGAGTAGCCCCCACTCGCCGCAACTAGAGAAAGCCCGCGCAACAGTGAAACCCAACGCAGCCAAAAATAAATAAGTAAAACAAAAATTAGAAATATAAATGAAAAAACCACAAAAAACTAACAAGCCAAATCCCATAACATATAAAAAGATGTTATACCATGACCAAGTTGCACTTATCCCAGGAATGCAAAGTTGTTTTAACATCCAAAAATGTAATACACCGTATCAGTAAAATAAAGGGAAAAAATCACGTGATTCAACAGATGCAGAAAAAGCATTTCACAAAATCCAACACAAAACACTCAACAGGGCTTCCCTGGTGGCGCAGTGGTTAAGAATGCACCTGACACAGGTTCAAGCCCGGGTCTGGTAAGATCCCACATGCTGGGGAGCAACTAGGCCCGTGCGCCACAACTACTGAGCCTGCGCTCTAGAGCCCGCGGGCCACAACTACTGAGCCTGTGTGCCACAACTACTGAAGCCCGTGCGCCTAGAGCCCGTGCTCCGCAACAAGAGAAGCCACCGCAATGAGAAGCCCGTGCACTGCAACGAAGAGTAGCCCCTGCTCGCCACAACTAGACAAAGCCCGCACACAGCAATGAAGACCCGGCGCAGCCAAAAATAAATAAATTTATTAAAAACAAAACGAAATACTCAAATTAGAAATAGAAGGGAAATTCATCAACTCAATAAAGGTCATCCATTGAAAACCCACAGCTAACATCATACTTAATGGTGAAAGACTGAATGCTTTTCCCCTGAAATCAGGAGAATGACAAGGATGTCTACCCTCATCCCTTCTATTCAACATTGTACTGGAGAACCTGGCCAGGGCAGTTAGATAAGAAAAAGAAAGTAAAAGCATTCAGATTGGAAAGGAAAAAAACTACCTTTTTGCAAATGACATGACGATCATATATTTAAAAAATCCTAAGGAATTCACCGAAAAACCGTTAGAACTAATAAATGATTTCAACATAGTTACAGGATACAAAATCAACATAAAATTCAATCCCATCTCTATACACTAGCAATGAAAACGTAAAAATGAAATTAAGAACTCCATTTAAGTAGCACCATAAAGAAAAAACACCAACAGGAATAAATTTAGCAAAAGAAAGTGAGACCCGTATAACGGAAGCTATAAAATTTCATTGAAAGAAAGTGAAAAAGAGCTACAAAAAGACGGAAAGACATCACATGTTCACAGATTGGGAAGACTTAATATTATGATGGCAATACTCCCCAAATTAATCAAGAGGTTCAATGCAATCCCTATTTCAAAATCCCAGTTGTCTTTATTGCATAAATGGCAAGCTGACCCCAAAATTTACAGGGACATGGGAGGGGACCATAACAGAAGAGTCTTCAACCAGAAGACCAAAACTGGAGGACTATGTATGAGCTAATAAAATTGTGCAACTCTTAGAAGAAAACATAGGTGTAAATATTTGTGACCTTGTCTCTGGCAATAGTTTCTTAGATATGACATCAAAAGTACAAATGACAGAAGAAAAAAAAAAGAAAGAAATTGGACTTAATCAGAATTTAAAACCTTTGTGCTGCAAATGTCAAGAAAATGAAAAAAACAAAAAAAACCCAGCCACAGATTGGTAGAAGATATTGGCAAACCTTATATCTGCTGAGGATCTAGTATCCATAACATATAAAGAACTCTTATAACTCAACAATGAAAAGACAAATGACCAATTACAACATGGGCAGAAGATTTGAGTAGCCATTTTTCCATGGCACATATACATATAAGTCCACTAAGCATGTGAAAACATACTCAACATCACTAGGCATTAGGGAAATGCAAATCAAAACCACAGTGAGATTCCACTTCACATCCACTAGCATAGGTACAATTTAAAAGGCAGTACCAAGTGCTGACAAGGATGGGGAGACATCAAACTCCTCATACCTTGTTGAGGGGCATACGAATGGTGCAGCCACTTTGGAAAACAGTCTGGCAGCTCCTTAAAAAGTTTAGCATGGAGTTACCCTATGACCCAGCAATTCCATTCCTAGTATATAACCCAAGAGATTTCACACACAGACTTGTACGGCAGTGTTCATAGCAGCATTATTTATAATAACCAAGAAGTGGAAACCACCTGATGAATGGCTAGATAAATGTATACCCATACAATGGAATATTTATTCAGCCACTTAAAAAGTAATGAAGTACTAAAAATACATGATAAAAAAATTATACTAAGTGAAAAAGGCTAGTCACAAAAGACTATGTACTGTAGGATTCCATTTATATGAAACATCCAGAATAGGTAAATCATAGAGACCTAATGTAGAGGAGTGGCTGCCAGGGAGGAGACAGAGTGACTGCTAATGGTTTTGTGGTTTCTTTTCTGGGTGATGAAAATGTTGTAAAATTAGATAGTAGTGAGGGTTAAACAACCGTTCCATGTTCTAAAAGCCACTGACTTGTACGCTTCAGAGGGGTGAATTTTATATGTAAATTATACTTCTGTTTTAAAAAACAGCTTTGTTGAAATATAATTTCCTTACAATATCATTCACCTATTTAAAGTGGACAATTTCACGGTTTTTCGTATATTCACAAATATGTGTAACCATCATCACAGTCAACTTTAAGAACATTTTTCATCACCTCAGAAAGAACCTCTGTACCTTTAGCTATCATCCCTCTCCCTCCACCCCTAAGGAACCACTTTATCTACTTTCTACCTTTACAGGTTTTCCTATTTTGGACATTTTATGAGAATGGAATCATATATAACATACGGTGTTTTGTGAATGACGTCGTTCACTTAGCCTTATATTTCAAGGTTCATCTATACTGTAAGACTGATTCCCTTTTATGACCTAATAGTAGTCCTAATTGTATGCCTATACCACATTTTATTTACCCATTCATCAACCGATGGGCATTTGGGTCCTTTCCACTTTTTGGTCAGTATGAGTAATGCTGCTATGCACATTCATGTCCGAGTTTTGACGTGGACATACATTTTGTTTCTCTTGGGTATTTACCTAGGAGTGGAATTGGCGGGTGATATCGTAACTCTACGTTTAGCTGTTTGAGACACTTCCAAACCGTCTTCCAAAGCAGCTACGCCATGTTGTACTCCCCTCCCCCAAAGCGTAGGAGGCTTCCTCACCAACACTTGTTGGTATCTGACTTTTTGATTCTAGCTAGCCTAGTGGGCGTGAAGGGGTTATACTTGCATTTTATAAAAAAGGAGTGGGAGATTCCCACAGAGCTTGAAACTTTGATCTCCTGCCAAGTGTTTTCACGATTCCCATTAGTACTTGATGATTGTTTGGGTTGGAGCCTGAGTGAAAATGTGGAGGTGGCTCTGAGAAATGTGTCAAAACTGCTACATCTCAGAATACGCCAGGGCCACAGGCCGGAGGCTGGGGGCAGCGTGTCTCAAGTCCTGCCGTGGCTCCTATCCAAAGGGAGAGGTTATGTCCTGTGGCAGGAGGCAGGACGGAGGGGCAGAAAGTGCAATTTCAGGGAGCTCTGTGACAACAGAATGGTCAGGGACCAGAAACCCAAGGAACAATGGATGGCACGGCTATTCCATCCTAGGCAATGGGGGGCCATGTGCACAGTGCCCATGAGAATGACAGTAAAGACAGCTGCTTCGGCAGGGCTGCTACCACGTTGATAGTGTACTTAAGGCTTCCTGCTGGACTGGGTCAGGAGAAAGGAAAGCAAGCCTGCTCTCAGAAGTGATGGAGGTGCTGGTGAGTGGGCGTGTGGAAGGAGGACACCTGTATCTTGATGTCAGCAGGCACACTGGCTACTGCTGTGCCCAAAAAGTAGGACAGAGAAGTGGACCACTGGGGTCCCCAGACCCTACGGGAGCCCCTGGTTGGGAATATCACACCCAAGGCTCAAGGCAGACCAGAGGGATGAAAGGCAGCAGGATGCACACCTGCCCACCAGTTCCAGTCAGGCCCGGGAATGCCACCCTCGCTCCTGCTTAGAGCAGAAACCAGCAACAACTCAAAATTCATCTCGCTCTTTGAACACATCTTTCTGACCACGAGGCTGCATCACCTCTATTTGAGTGTGGTGTGTGGTGCCTGTGTGCACGTACGTGTGAGTGTGTATGTGTGTGTGTTTCTGTGTTCAGATGCTCACCATTTTCTGTGCTCCTTGCAGCCAAACTTGGATCCCAACCACCCCTGGTCCAAAAGATGGCAAGACCTACATGCCAACAGTCAGGAGGAAAAAAGAATTTAAAGCCACCAGTGCCGATTCCAGTGCTTTGGAGACACAGCAAGAGTGCAAGTCAACATGAAGGAATTCTTTTCACTACAGCAGCTGCTCTCCTGAGACTCATTCTTCCTGTATTTAACCTTTCATTCTTGGGGCTGGAAAGAAAGAAACACACAGGGAAACCCCAGCCTCGTATGCTGAGGAAATTCACAGCTAAATCCGGGCACCAGCGCTGTCTTGAAACAACACAGCCATCTTCCTGTAACTGATTATTTGCCGTGTAACTGAAGCAGCTCGTGCTCGCTCCTGGTTAAACGCACGCACTCCAAGAACCACATAATGAGGCGACGGCACCGTAAACACTACGTGTGGTTTCAGCAGGAAATGAATTGTATCCAGCTGCTGATGGGTAACCGTGGGCTAGGGCTAGGGTTGACTCTGATCACAGGCATCACTCCCACAGTGAAGCCTCCTGGCCTCCTTACCCTTTGCGGAAAATAAAAAAAAAATCACAAAGACAGTCTTACCACACACGAAACTCTCTGGCGGCACGGCAAAGATGCTCTGGCCCTTCAGTGACTCTGGGTGGGCACAGGTGGCTGTCACGAAGCCCTGCAGCGTCCTGCCCAGCAGCCACGGGGGCAGCCACTTCAGCTGGCAGTCGCACAGGAAGCTGTCGCTGCTGATATGGCTGAAAGCAAGACAAAAGGGTCGTGTGAAGTGTGACCGCAAAGGAGGGATATTTGCCTCTGTGCCCGGAATGACCCATCGCCTCCGATCCGCTTCTGCCGTGAAAGTCAAGCAAGCTTGAATGGGAGATGCTCGCTCTTACGGTTCCTCTCCTGCGACCTAGAGCGGTAAGTACAGTCTACCTGGAGGCTGTGAGAAAATGCAGCTTCTGGCTCAGTGGGTTAGATTCTGCATCGCTAACAGGCCGCCAGGTGATGCTGGCTCCGCTGGTCTAAGGGCCACACTTCAAGTAGCGGCCACCCGGAGTTCACACGTGTTCCACGACAGCCACTGCGCTCATGTGACCCCAGGGACGCAGTCTCCCGGCCTCTGACCATCCCACAGACAGGAGTAGCACAGCCTCCTCTCTGCTTTTTCCCACCCCCCTGATAAGCCACTTGGAGCGTCCAAGCTCAATCTAAGGCTCCGATCTAAAGTCCGAAACAAGCCCCGAGAAGGGCTCCTTTTTCTATATGGCTGCTCTGTTTTTATTTGGCAGAGCTGCATGTTTTCTTGCATCCAAATGTCAGCCTCGCCGGCGTGCTCCCCTCTTGTTTGTGTATTTATCTCCACACCAGCACTATTCAGGAGGCCGGCAGGATTCGGCTCCGCTCCCTAAATAGTGCCTGTGAGTTAATTGCCACTGCCCAGGGAGCATGAGAACGCACAACTTGGGTTTTGTGAGGCTCCAACCAAAACAGAGAATATTTTCTTTTTCATTTCTCAGCAACTGAGGATCAGCTTTTTCAACAGAAATCGGAATCGCCATCTCTGCGGACATTCCTTCCTGAGGAGTCACCCGAAGATAAGTCAGCCGAGGGGCTGAGCTGCCGTGTTCCTGGAAGACCTCGGGCTGTGAGCTCAAGAGCGGAGGTTAGCCCGGCACAGGGATGGACACAGGACTTATTACATGCGCTTCCCTGGAATAAACTGTCCCCAGTACATGGTGACAAAAAAGGGGTACCGGGATGCTCTGAAATTCCAAAAACGTCACATGGGCCAGTGATAGAGCAATGGCTTCCTCCCCGCCCCCGCCACCACCATATTCCTCAGGCCCCTTTCTCGTTCTTCATTTCACTCTGACCTTCTAATGAGCAGGGAAACCATCAAACTAGTAAACAGCAAGGCGGAGAGAACCTGAAGGCAGAGAACCCAAGGCAGAGACGAAATGACATAGAATCTGCTCTTCGCTCCTCTCCTCACTGTTCCCGAATGAGCTGGGCATTGTAACCAAATAATTTTGCGAAGTGCTCATTCAAGACTGAAGTAATTGAGCACAAAGCCATTATAACAGGGATGCTTGCCCATATTAGACCTTACAATCAGCCCTAGGTTTTGTATTTGATGGGCGGTGGGGCCCTGCTTAGTGATACGTGGAGGGAGGCTCTGTTGAGGAGTTACTGTAGGTGGCGGACGGGCCCTCACAGGTGAGCGCGAAGAAGTGGCTGAATCACACCAGCCTCTGGAGAGCTTCCCAGGGCAGGCCGTGTGTGGTGGTTGGGAAGGCTGCCGCCAGGCACGGGAGAACTCACGAGCCCAGGCGAAGAGTGGAAAGGGCCTCTCCCCCTGTCAGAAGCACCGACGGCTTCCCATCAAGGGGCATCTGACGTGCCTGCCCCTTTCTGCAGGAAGGCCTGGGCACTACACACGGAAGTCTAGAGGAGGACACTGGCCATCTCGGGGAGACTTTAGGCCCTTTTGTCGGGGACAGGGACATATTTCATTCGAACCACAGGAACAAACTGGAGAAAACAAATCTGACGTTTATCCTTGATCAGAAATGTGTTTGGAAAGGGTTAAGCTTCACGTCATGCGTTCAGGGCATTTGCTGGCCGAGCTCCCTAGAGAATTTCCTGCCTCCTCTGCATGAAACCCTCCTCACACCGAGGGGTCCAGACCTTAGAAGACGGCAGGTACTCGGGGTGGACAGAAGGCTGTCCTAAAGAATGAGTCAGGATTAACGGGACGGAGGGAGAGAAATGGAGGCACCCGGTGGGACACCGACCTCCCCTCCACACGCACACATCACCTCCGAGACCAAGCGTAGGCCAGACGGGGGATCGCTGGTGACCCCAAGGCTCTGCAGCTTCCCGCAGCCAACAGGCACGGCCATTCCGGGCCCCCGCCTGCAGCCATCCCGGCACTCCGCTGGCTTATATCGCACATTTTCATGATTCCAACACCAAATGTGTTTCTAATCATCGCTTGTGGAAATTTACCCAGAGGATGACTAAGTGCACAGCACAACCTGCCTTGATCCAACGGGGGAAGAAAATGACCAAGTGGGATTAACCGTTTCTCCCATCAGAGGACTGGGCCCACGGCCGGCCCCAACTGGTACATGCAGCGGTTGATGGGAAGCCTAGGCAGGGGGCCAAGGCTGAGCCTCCAGAACCACACGGATGCATTTGCGGGGGAGGGGATCCAAGCACCTGGAAGGGCCCAGTTAGTCCCAACTAGAAAACTGTCTCAGGAAACCTGAGTCTTTAGGAGGCCCAAAGGAAAATCTTCTCTCCCTGTCCTGCTCTCTTTCTCTCTCTTCCCTTTAACTGGATCTTTTTTACTTCCAACATGTTATTTGGGAAGTTTCAAAGACAGAAATGCTGGAGGGAAATGCACCGTGAACACTCACAGACACACCACTTTGTAAAGTCTGAATGTTCTGTGATACCTGCTTTATCACATATCTATCCAAGTGTCCATCCTTCCACGAACTCCCGTTCTAAGATCAGGACCCTTACGAGAAAGGGCACGAACTTGACAGACTTGAATCTCGCAGGACACTGAACGTCGTGAGGCCAGGGCCCGTCCACCTCGCCTCCCCTCACTCACCCCAGGGAATGCCACTGGGGCCTCTTCCTGCTTCGGTTTCCAACTATGGGGACTGCACCCCCCCTACTGCCCCATTCCTCCCCTCCCCGCCACCACCGAGGGTCCACCAGGATTGGCCGCAGGGACAAGGATGAGCTCAGGGTGCAAAGACGGCCATTGGCATGCCCGATTTTCTCAGCACTTGTAGGGACCCAAAGCTGCACCTTTAGGGAACTAAACATTATGGCTCAAAGTCAATGGCTGCAGAATCGGATTCACGTACAGGAAGAAGAAAAGAAACCTGGGTGTTGCTACCTGAATACTTAGATGAGCTCCTCTGCCAGAGACTAGGACACAGGCAAGCTCTTCTAACCCTTGTCGCCCATGGGCCCACACGGCAAGTCCGCAGCAGCAGCATCACGGCCCACAAACACCACGGGGGCCCTGGGAACACACGTGCGCTGGGCGTCTCCTCGCTCTCCCACGGTACGTGTCACCATCCCACGGAGAGCTCTGCCCTGCTCACAGCCCACCCAAATCTTTTAAGAAGCCCCTCTCAATACAAGCCCTTCATTGTAGGCACCCCTAAAAGATGAAGCACTTGTTCTTGACATAATGAAAGGGAGGACTATCCATTTTACAGAAGAGAGTTTGTTTCACATCATCCAGAGCAGCGGTTAGTCAACGACGGCCTGCAGGCCCACTGCCTGCTTTTGTAAATAAGAATTTATTGGCACACGGCCACACCTATTCGTTTATGTATTATTTATGGCTGGTTTCTGCTACAAGAGTCAAGTTGTCATGGCAGAGGCCCTGTGGCCCAAAAAGTTGAAAATATTTACTGTGGCCCTGTAAGCAAAAGTATACTGACCCCTGATTCAGAATAAGCCCCCAGAGGGCATTTTTTTTCAAAAAGACAATTGAACTTACAGACAACTATAAACGATCACAACTGTTATATAAAATAAAGCATAATGCAATTAAGGCACTTCTTACTCTGAAATCCTCTACTCATGTTAACTGGGGCCACAGAATCCCCGGTACTTACAGCTCTTTAAGATTCTTCATCTTCACAAAGGCATCAAACTGGACAGATCTGATTGCATTCTCTCCAAGGTTCCTGAAAAAACATTCTTTACTTAGGCAAAGAAACTCCAGGCGCTCTTCAAGTCAGCCACGTGTTTGCGCCACGACGCTCAGGGATTTTTCCTGACAGCCCAGGCTTCGCCAGTGAACCACAGGCACTAGCCAGACACCCATGTCCTGTCCTAAGGCCACTGTAAGCGGCTATTATTTCACCTACATTGACACGTGCAATAACTCTGGAACGAGCCAGCCTTAAGGGTGGCATCAAAGCTAAGCCAAGGCCCGCTCAGCAAGGCAACAGGCAAAACTTTCCCAACAGGATTGTGGTCGCACTTGATTCAAAGACAAAATACCCTAAGAATCAAGTACTAGAGGCATCCGCCTCAGTTGGTGACACACGGACGTCTCAGGGCTGGCTCCGTCCTCTTCCTCCCAGGCTCTCAGAGGCAAACACACCAGGAGGAACCTCCCAGTTAAACCCAACGTGTACTCAGCACTGCGGCGCTGCTTTAGCAGTATAAAGGGTCCTGGTGGAAGTGGAAGGGAGCCCAGGGCCTGAGCAGGCCCAGGCAATGGGGAGGCCAGGCAGGAGGACGGTATTTATCTGAACACCGAGTGGCCATATGTTCTGTAACCGTTTCTGGCATAGGCAAAACGAAGGCCAAAGTTGAAGCTGACTTAGAAGGAAGCAGCTGGCGTTTCCAAATAGCCTGTTTCTCAGTTTACAAAGATGCTTTTAAATTGCTCACAGACTTCCCCGGCAGCCACGTTTGGCAGGCCTGTGGGTCGGGGAAGGTACTCACAGGTGCTCCAGACCTTCCAGCCCTGAGAACGCTCTCTTAGCCACGGACTTGATCTTGTTTCCCGACAGAGTTCTGCAGTTTCCAAACATCCAGAAACAGAGGTGGCGTGGGAGCGGGAGGGAGAGCAACAAGGGAGGGTGGGGAGAAAGAGAACACACAATTAGGGTGGTGCTATCTGATAAGTCTGTCCAGGGAGAGGCAGGTGGAAATCTGACCTGTGCCGAGATTATGCATCTGCGGTATGTGGGCCCTCCCCCTTCTGAAATGAAATACTTTTACCTTTATTAGAATTTAACAGTGATGACAGGTAGGAATTGCATGCACTGTCTCGCCAAAAAGGCCCCTTGCAGTGTTAAGTGGAAATCACCTTGTCCAGCCCGGGCTCGCTCTCTCTCTCTAAGGACCACCCTGGGGGGAATGTAGCCATAGTCCCACAGGGGAGAGAGAACTCACCAATGCTCCAGCGAGAGGAAGCAGTCAGGAGGAAAACTCTTGGAACTAAAAACTACCACCCACTTCTGAAAGCTGCCTTCTGGGGATAAAGGTGCCCGGAGGAGGCAAGAGGAGGACAGGACAGTGGGTGTCTATGGAGACGGCCCCCCAGCTCCGGGGCACACGCTGGCAGCCAGGATGCGGCCACAGTGCACTGCACCCCTTCCTGCGAGAAGGCCCCTCGGCTCTTCAGCAAGAGCCCGGGTTTTAAATGATGCCAACGGCCCGAGGTTATTAAATCCTAGATAGACAGGTCCTCAACGGTCAGCCCCCCAGGCTATCTAATGCCTGTACCTGGACCACCTACCCATGAGAAGGGGGGTCTCGCTTCCAGAGAATTCCAATCACAATCTCATAAGTGACTGTCAAGAGTTTTCTCAGAAACCCAAATCTGGCCCCTGCAGTACACATGGAAGAAATGGATGCTTCTTCCATGGGCTGTGTCATCCAAAGGGAAGTCTGTGTTGGAATTGGGGTAGGGGTGGCGCCTAGAGTGGCTGGACATTGGGAATGAAAAGCATCAAGGTTCCAGTTTTCCCTCCTCGTTATCAGATGCTCTGATGAGAGCCCACCAAGGAGTTCCCTCTAACTGCTGCTGGCACAGGAAATTCTGCCAGCGAACACCTGAGGTAGTGCTGACAAGTATGGGGCTCTTTGACGATGGTGTCCACCGGGACTCTCCAAAGGGTAGGTTAAGAAGGACGTGGGCTGCTGGGAACCAGCTCCTGGGAGGTCTCAGCACCGCAGATGTGGGACAGGGACTCCTAGGCACCGAGGGCAGGTGATCAGGAGAAAGCCTTCGAGAAAGGCAGGCCGGCTCAGCCCCTCACCAGGAGGGGGGATCCCTTGTCTAGAACCCACTGAGAACCAGGGGAAAGATCTCGACTAAAGGCCAGATCTACCTTCAGACCTTCGTTAAGACGGGACCCACAAGGGAAAACAGCAAGCACACAGCCCTCCCTGAAAAGAGGGAAGAAAAGAAATGTGAGCCTTGAAGAAAACCAAAGACGGCAGGGCAGCCTGGCACTGCCTGCCACACGGGCCCCGGGCTTCCACCCAAGTGCCAAAGGCTCCTGGGGCCCGGCAGGCAAGGACCAGGAGGCTGCCTCCAGGAGATGGGATCACACACACAGAGGACCCAGCCCTCGCCAGGGGACTCGGGAGGCAGCTGGACCACAGGGCTGCCGCACCCCAAGTGCGTCAGGATGGGTGCCCCCCAGGTCCTCTGCTGATGCAGCCCCCCTGGCAACTCTGGGCTCGGCCCTCAGACAAAGCAGCTCTGTGCCCTGCCTCCGGAGAGTAAAGGAGCACAACGGCCAGAGAGCCCTTTGCCTTCTCCTTCTCTGGGAGGCAGTCTGCATGGATGTGAGAACAACCTCACCCAGAAAGCGTTTCCACAACTGCACCACAGAGCAAGTCCAGCCAGCACCAGCCCGCAGGGCACCAAAGCCCGGCGCTACTGAGAGCACTGCCAACCTCTCACTCACTCAGATGCCCCAGGCCGAGCCACTGCGGGCTCCAGGTCCTAGTGAACGGTATTGAACTGTTTAGTGAAATCTTCCGTAAACGAGATCCAGGAAAAAAAGCTGTGCTTTATATCATCCATTAAATATTAGTCACGTTGGCCTCTCCTACCGCGAGGGCAGGCCGCTACTCCTAACGGCGACAGTACCAATAAAACAAACTCTCAAAGGCTCGATGATTCAGGAGCTCATCATCCTGCTGCTGGATTACAGTAGGTCCTCACATTCCCCAGCAGGCGTCTGTGGGTGGGGGCCGGGGCTCGGCTAGCAGACTGTGGTTCCAGTGACAGGCCGCTGTGTGCAGATGGGAGAGCTGGGGCTGTGGGCCAGGCGTGTCCCCGTGCCTCTGTGCCACGTGCTGGTGGACAGCGGAGACGTGGCGCACCTGATCGATGGCTCCCCAGAAGGCAGAGCCGGCCCCACGTCCCCCGCGCCAGCGACCTGGAGCAGACGGCGACCCTGGGGATCACTTATCACACCCTCTCCCCCATCCCCGCCAACCCAGCCAAGGGTCTTGCGGCTCTTGCCGCCTTCACCCCAGGAAGGCTGAAGGGCAGCAGGTACTGCTGTGTCACTCGGCCCCCTGCCCCCAGGAATGCCCTGGAGAGAGCTGGAACCACGGGGCGTGCGGCACCTGCCTCCTCTTCGTCCGCAAGTGGCCGAACCCTCCCCTCTGCGGCTGACCTGTGCTCCAGAAACCCTGCCTCCCCTCCTCACTGGGCTATGAGCTCAGCAGGCCCCCAGCAGGTGTTCCGAAAGCATTCTGGAAGGAGGGGCGTCGGGCGGGTGAGTGTAATAAACGCCCTGCCAGGAAGCTCCGGATTGAGGAACCATCCCAAACGGCTGTGTTCAGCAGAGGGCAGGGCAGGCTTCACAGACGGAAGCCTTTTATGGCTCCGCTGCTCACGTGTTCCTTTCCTGGAAGACGTTTTAGTTTCGGGCTGCCCTTGGGCACGGCAGGGAGAACCCCGGGTCCTCAACTAAGAGAGTGCAGCCAGCCAGCGTGTCCACCTTCCCTTCTGAGGGAGGTCTCTGACCTCCGCCCCTCAGCTGCTTCCACCGCCGAGCCCACCAGCGGCTCTAGAGGGACAGCCCTCCTCCTGGCTGATGTGAGCCCCCCCCCCCCCCACATTTCTAATGGGTCCGACAGACTCACCACCAGGCCGCTTAAACAGGGCCTCTCGGTGGCACAGCCACGCCGCGGAGCGTCCGCGCGTTGCTCTGGAGAGACCAGCACGGGTTCCTCCCCGCTTCATTCAACAAACGTTGACTCAACACCGTTAGCAGTTAGGAAGGCGGCTCCAGGCTGCACACGGGCTGGTTTATGTGGAACCAGAAGCCCAGCGTCCCCAAGGGCCAGGCACACCTCATGAGGCAGGAAGAGCCTCCATGGCCCACTCACAGTGCTTTCTAACCGGAGCTGTGCGCCCGAATCACAGGAAAGCACGGGCCTTCCTTTTCCCCTCTTAATGCGGAAGATTTCACACACCCGCGTAGGCAGACGGGAGGGTGTCGTGAGCCCCACGTGCCCGCCACACAGCTACGACCGTCACCTGATGGTGCCAATCCTGTTTCGTCTCTGCCCACTCCTCACTCCCAACCCGGGCTGGACCACTGGGAATATCTATCACATAGTTTTCTTTTTTTATCCAAGAAGAGGATTTTTTTTTTTTTTTTATCTTTTGCAACATGACCCCAACACCATGGCACCTAAGTAAATGACCGCATATATTTAATCATATTAAGGAACCACTGTCACTGTCCCGATTTCCCCCAGTTGTGTGCGTCTCTCCGTTTTTTTTGGAAAAGGATACAAGAGCCTCCAGGCCCAAGATCCTGATCAGTGGGGCTGGGTGGGAGGAGACTGGACACTGTATTTTACAGTGTCACCGTGAACCCACTGCTTCCAAACACCCACGTCAAGCGGCTCAGTGCAAGCAAGGGTTGCCTTCTTGGGACTTTACACAGGACTGTTACCCCAGTCCAGTGGGTCAAACGCTGGACTGTTACCCTAGCCCAGTAGGAGAACATGCTGGGGAACAGACAGCAGGCGATTAGGAAGGCGGCTCTAGGCTACGGACAGCGAATGGCTTTTGCAGAACCGGAAGCCCTAGTGCCCTCAAGGGTCACCGCCCCCAGCTGGCAGGGAAGAGCCTCCTGGAAGCCGTGACACCCAAGAACCGGCTCCAGGTTCCACCTCCGGGACAGGCCCCGCAGAGAAGGCTTGTGTTGAATGGCTGCTCAGGCGCCCAGCACCCCGGCTCCACCATCCCCACAGCTGCATCCCCAGCTTGAGGCTCCTCTGGTCAATCACAGGCCTCTGTCCCACCCCGTCGTGCTGTCCTGGCTCTTCCCAAGCCTGCTGGGTAAAGGGTCCAGGAGGTGGGGGAGAAAGGAGCATTTTTTTAGGGGAGAAAAAGAAGGCCGACAGGCACTTGTGACCCACTATCAGAACGCAGGAGCCTCAAGAAGAGAGAACGAATCGTCAGACAGCCAAAACGGCTGACGCGTACAACTCCCAGACTAGTAAACGCGTGAAAAACCCCACTTTTCAAAACAAATTAGAAACGTTAACTCTGCAGAAAGACCCTCCCACCACAGGCTTTCCCGGAGCCTCGCCCTCCACTGCTGCTTTCAAAATATTTACTTTATCCTCGTGCTCTGCTCGGCTCGCCGTCACCACAACAGGCTGGGGGAGACGGAGTGGGGGCCGTCTTCTGTCTTGTCCTCCTCCGATCCCTCCCCCACAGGAGCTAGTAACAGTGATAACAGCTCCCACCCCCATGCCTATATGTTCCTTGGGAGGCATCTGTAGAGTGCTGGGGAGATGCAGAAAGAGGGTAGGACTAGGGGAGGCACAAGGCTTCGGGGCCACACAGGTGAGTCCCAGGCCTGCCGCCCACTGGCTGTGTGATCTTGGGCAAAATCCCTTCCCCTGTGTTTCCTCACCTGCAGTAGAAAGGATGCGTGACACGGCCTGGCCTCCTGAGACAGACGTCACACGCACGCACGCGCGCACACGCACGCACACACACACGCGCACACATATACACACACACGCCTCGCAAATTCTAGGAGCTTAGAAAAACAAACCCCAAACACCAGAAACCTTGAATAAAAAACACCTACTGTATGGTAATGATTGTTTCCATTTACGATTATGATTGACAACAAAAAAGACTGCCCGAAGACTCAAAACCATCAAGAGTTACTTGGCTTCAGACATTTAGAATTTCTAGAAATTCAGTAAGAGGGCAAGACTCCTTTGAGCAAAGAACAACAAAAAAGTTGGCTGTTTTCACATCAGTCAAGAATTGAACGGGAGAAAAGACCCAACGGGCCTCCAAACACCAGCTCTCCAGCCCCAAAGAAACCAACACCCAGGGCAGCGATGAGGTGGCGGGTCAGGGAGAAGGTGGGATGCCTTCTGCCCCCCTATTCAGACTTTCCTTCCCAAACAAAAGAAGATAAATGTGCCAACGCTCCCAGGGGCGGGCGCAGAACACACGGTGTAGGGGCCCGTGGAGCCGTCTCCATGCACCAGCCCCACGGATCTTCCGACGCCCAGATACTCACAGCTTGCTGAGGCTGTCAAGCCCTGTGAAGGCACCACTGGTGTCCTCGATCGTCCCCGAAATCTCGTTGTGGTCCAGGTCCCTGGGGAGGAGACAGACAGAAAGCTCACCATTCAGTCTGTGGCAGGAAGAGAGACTCACACCCATTCTGCCACCTTGAAGAAGCTCGAAACATCTCGGTGTGTTCTAGGTGCCCAAACGGAACATCCAGTTAAGATTAGAGGCGTGGGCTTCCCTGGTGGCGCAGTGGTTAAGAATCCACCTGCCTATACAGGGGACACGGCTTTGAGCCCTGGTCTGGGAAGATCCCACATGCCGCGGAGCAACTAAGACCGTGCACCGCAACTAGTGAGCCTGCGCTCTAGAGCCCGCGAGCCACAACTACTGAGACTACGTGCCACAACTACTGAAGCCTGCGCGCCTAGAGCCCGTGCTCTGCAACGAGAGAAGCCACCGCAATGAGAAGACTGTGCACCACCACGAAGAGTAGCCCTCGCTCGCCCCAACTAGAGAGAGCCCACGTGCAGCAACGAAAACCCAACACAGCCAAAAATAATAAAAATAAATAGATAAATTAATTAAAAAAAAAAGATTAGGGGCATGACCACTCAGCCACCCTGCCGTGAGAACTGGCTTTCTCAGCCTCGCAACACAGCTGACGTAGGCCTTGGACTGGCAGCTCCCCAGCTGCATGTGCTGCTCCCCAGTGGGCACATGCCAGGCCCCAGCAGAAAGCCTGCTTTGGATTCTGCCCCCAAAGAGCGGACTTCTGTCCACTGCTCTGAGAATGAGTCCGAAAGGTTCCCTAAGGTTCCCACCTGCTTTCACCCCAGCCAGGGTCCCTTTCCTGGACTTGACCGAGAAACTGCAGAAGGCACATGGAGGAAAGGACAGGGAAGAAAGAGGCCCCGGCACAGGGCCCTCCCTAGTGGGTTTGGCGCCCAGAGCCCGTCTCCCCCCAGGGCCTGCACAGGTGCTGACTCCCAGCCAGGGACGACATCTGGGTGCTGAGTCAGACTGGTGACCCAACTGCCAAGACCAGAGGACCAGGCCAACTTTTCGGCCCAGTCTCCGCCAACAATGCAAATCACAAGGCCAATGACTCAGCTTCCTCCCCCAGCTTCCAAGGGCAGGTCACCCCAGCGGGCAACACACCCCACCTGGCGACCAGGCCCCCGTGCTGCCCTGGGCTGGCCCGCTCCAACTTTCCACGAGCTCCACCACACCTTCACCTCCTGAGCCTCAGCAGACGCGGGCCAGGACCAGAAAGGATGCTTCTCTCGGCTCCCGTGAGCGCCAGCGGGGAGGGGAGCTCGGACCTTGGAGAGAAATGCTCATTCTGACCTTTACTTTACAAGCGGAAGCTCAGAGCCGAGATCCTGAGGCTGGAAGGGCCTCCTCCTTTCATCAGGTTCCTCCCATTATCTTGGTCCTGAAACACCCGGGACCCGGGGCTGCTGCTCTGTATGCCTGTCTCCCTGCTCCGAGCCCGGTTGCCAAAGTTTTTTCTCACTTCTCTGGCCTCCTCAGTCTGAACGTCCCGGCCTTGTCATTCAGCACTGCCATGGCTCCGAGGCTGACCTCGGCTTGAGCAGCCTGGCGTCCGGGCTCTTTCTCACTCCTCCACGACCTGGCATGAAAGCCTTCTCTGCCGCCTCTGCCAAGCGCAAGTGCAAAGGCCTTCCTCCCCGTCATGCTGGAACAGGCCGCTCTTTCTGCAGGGGGCACAGCTGGGAGGGAGGCCTCAGACCCCACGGCCACTGCCTGTTGAAATCCAGATGCCGCTCCCACCGTCCCCAACCCCCGCTTTATGGCTTCTTGTTCTGTTGCCTGGAAGTTCTCGAAAGCCCAGAAAAGCCCAGAAAATTTTAAGTCCCAGAAAAGCACCCTGCAGCAACTCCTGGCAACTCCCTCCACCTCACGGGGAACTTCGAGGGAAATGACATGATCATCTCCATTGTGTTAAATGACCCTAAAAAGGCTCCGGGAGAGACACGGGATTCCCTCATCACCTCTTCTGGAAACGGGCGTCCTGGAGGCAGGCTATATGCTGAAGAAGTTGAGACGCTAGCCCAAGACACGAGCCTCAGGATTGCCCTGTGGCTCAGATAGAAATACTCGGGACTGAAACGTGGAAGTCGCAGCGGGAAGGCTCAGGATGGGAAAGACGGCCCCAAGGCTGCTGATCTGCGGGCGGCAGCGCGCAGCCTGGGGAACCTTTCCCACTGCCGGACCCCACGTCCCGCCAAGCGCACTGCAGGAACCAGTGCGTGGTGATGACAGTTTTCTTTGAGTCGTCATCCCTCTAGGCACCACCCCGGGGGGAACGAGGGACACTTTTCTGCTCAGCTAGCTCTTTTTCGATTTATTACATGAAACTTTGAGAGTCTGGCACACATCACAGGTCAGCTTTGGATCTAATTCTGACTCAAGACCAATGAGAAGGGAGTGCAGTGAGGCAGCTGGTCTGCTCTGTTCTGCTCTCCCACCAGCCCAACGGGGAAAGACGCACAAGACACGCAGGCTTCGGAGCCCCCGGAAGGCGCCTTCCGCAATGTGACTGATGGGGTTGTGGCTGAGGCGCAGAATGCGCAAGCTGCTCAGGTCAGCCAGGCTCTCCTCGTCCAGCCGGGTCAGATTATTGAAGGACAGGATCCTGAGGAAGGGGAGGGGAAAGCAAACATCACCATCAGGTTGCACGGCATTGCCCTCCCTCTCTTCTCCCGAACGTAGAGCCACGGTCGGCGAGTCACCTAGGTCCCAGCAGGAAGGGATACGCCCACGAGGATCCCAAGGGCAAAATGGTCTCACAGCTAGAAACCCACCAGGGCTTGGTACCCATACATTTTGACTCCTGGAAGGAGGGCTGTAAACTGTGAGCACTACACAGCACAGGGTCATACAACAAAGAACCGCAAGGCTCCAACCCCTGCATACACCTGGTGTCCATGGCTGGTCCTGATTCAGGCCATGACAGATCTCTCACGGCTGTGGCCTGAGACTCTGGACAGGACGCCAGCGGGTTGTCATAGTGAGCAAGGGAGCCAGACAGCTTCCCAGCATCGGCCAGCAGAGGGCACCACCAGCCACTGCCTGGAACAAGCCTTCCTCACTGAACTTCAGGCCTCACCTGGGCAGCACCGGGGGCGGGGGGGGGGGGGGGGGCCCCAAGAAGGGCACCCCTGTGGAACTCACCTTAACC